>NC_091362.1:14526676-14541676 GCF_038502225.1 Cherax quadricarinatus | reverse complement strand
TGCATAGCTCCTGACGACGCACGAGAGTGCGAAAGATCTTGAACTAAAGATTTCCATCCCAATGTGGCTTGCTCTGCATTATACATAATAGTTACATATATATCGAGCCGGTCATACATATTAATATTCATATATTTCAGTCTTGCTGTGATTGACATGCAGTGTTTCCTTTCAGTTTATCAAAAGCTGTCTTGCTTATTTGTTGGAATGGGTTTAGTAAAGTTCGTATCTCCGTATGAGCAGCGGTCTGCGTCATCTTCATACCGTATCTTCCCACCTTATATAAACCGAGTTGGTTTAACTCATGCGTCTCGATACCGCATCCCTGCGTTTTTTTTCCTCCAGTATCTCGAATTATTTTTCCTTTTAGGCTCAGCTTAGCTTCATGTGCCATATACGTTGGCTTATTCCTCAAGTGTATATATACTTCACTTCTTATCTGGTCTATCGTTTTCTTCGGGAACGAATTTCTGTTGTGAGGGCGAGCATTTTCTCTGCCCCCGCCATATTTGACTGCCATCGTTCCATCGACGACAGACGCTTGGCACGACTTCGTTTTATGCTGCCATTTATCTTCATCGTTTGATCCTGTGACATGGTCTCGGCGCGTTAAGGGCGAACCAATTACTTTACTGGATATGAAGTATGACCCTTATTACCATTTCAAAGCGGAGAGCCGGCTACCCGCACCGTCACCTCTGAGTGTAGGCGTCCTGGCGCAGACGCGGCTGAGAAAATGCGGAAAGCTTCGTTCGCAGATCCTTACAGCCCGGCTGCGTACGACTGCCCGAAGCGGCCACTTTTGTCCGATATAAGACGGAAGGCGACGCTGCGACTGACACAAAGTCGATAA
The DNA here is from genome assembly GCF_038502225.1 of Cherax quadricarinatus. Lineage (NCBI taxonomy): Eukaryota > Metazoa > Arthropoda > Malacostraca > Decapoda > Parastacidae > Cherax > Cherax quadricarinatus. The sequence continues at coordinate 14,540,823 of NC_091362.1, read as the reverse complement.
TTAAAATTCTGATGAGGACCGACTCCGTACTTGAGGTGTGAATTGAGTTGTCAAAGACGGAGGGATGTGAATTAATTTACATGTTAGAAAGCTAGTGGTTGGCTGACCATTATTTATGAGCTATGATATTCTAGGTTAGCTAAGTGTTGTTGGCTTCACGCCTTTCCTTGCTCGGCCATCTCTCACCTCATTTATACTCCTCTTTTTATCCCCCAGGTTGGTCTTGCCTCTCCGTTACTCTGGTCCTCCTCGCCCCTCCATTCTCCCCCCCTCCTCCTCCTCCTTCAAGATGTTTTGGTGGGTAATGTTTATGTATTGCGCGCCACTCCCGTACCTGCATACAAATACTCTTCTCGCCCAGACAACTAATGGCCTCAACATTTTTCACATCCGTCAAGGATAGTGTTGGAGTCTAGGCGTGTCCACTTTTGTTATTCCAACGATGACAAGTTCTCGTAGAATATTTAGACACCCGTCGTGACGCGGATGTTAAACGTAATTTCACGCGGTAATGAGTTGTGAACGACAAGATCATTTTTCAAGAGCTCATTGACGCGTCGTGAAGCGTAGATGTTTTCCAAGATGGCGACTTCGTGACTTGACGCCGAGACTTGTGGCCGAGGCTTGACACAGGCCACGGATCCCCGCCCTTCACACACGCACACGCTTATCATTAATCATCGTAATTGATGCGTGCCAAGCAAGAACCTCCATCCTGTCTGATTTGCTGTCCTGGATGTTTTCATTAGGAAATAACTTCATTATCTCCGTGGCAGAGGGTCGGCTCCGGCGCTCACTCTGCCCATTGTTAACGAGATGATGGGAGAAAATGGCAGAGAGATGGCCTTTTGTTTCTGGGGTCTGGCGCGGCTATCTGGCGTGTCATCGGCCGGGCACTTGTGGTCGTCCTGGGTGGGACGCTGCCTCAACTCGTGTTTTTTTTTTTTTTCTGCATAAATCGTTCTCGTTGAAGATTGTAGGTTCTTTGGTAGATGAAACTATTAATTTATACTTTAAGGGAGATACGCATTTCAACGAGGCTGTTGCTTTCATCTCGTGTAAAATGTTGCGTTTATCCTCAAACAGGAAGGGCTGTAACTTCTTGACTGCCACCTTGAAGAACACCTCTTCCAGAAGGACAAAAACATCAGGAAAACAGACAGACCGCATGGAGAAAATCATAACAATATAGAAAACACAGAAAATGAAAAAAACTGGAAAAAGATTTCGCAGGGACGCTAAGGCAAAAAAAAAAAAATTAAGAAAAAATACAACAGACGTAAGAGAGAATGTAAACATGAAGATATCAGCTGAAGATATGTGCGTCATGGCCCGCACCTGAACACAGATATTAGACGAGTTTCTCGTGTGGATTTATGCTGGTGGTACCCACTGTCTGGCCAGATGATCACCGCGATACTGAGGTAAACACTGGCTTACTATCTGCTCTGCATACTCCAGCACACAGATAGGTTTCCGGCTCTGGAATACAGATCATCCAGAGTACCGGTTGATTACGCTTGTAAAGTAAGTCGTATCGCCATAATTTACGAGCAGAAATAACCTTAGGAGTAATGCAAACGTAAATAGTCCGAACGAACAGTTGGGAGAATAAAGTACTTATCCCGAAGCTGGAGTAATGTGACGTGAAAATCAAGTCAGTTCTGGCAGAATTTCAAGGAGGTATAATTTAGGGCCCAGCATTCACGAGCAAAAATATGTGTGGGATAAGGGAGACTGTTAGCGTATGTGCCATATGCATAGGTATCATATCATCAGACGATTTAATGGATTTTCGGTTGAGAGATGATCCTCATTTGGTATGCAGAGTGGCGAGGAGGCTTTTATTCATGAGACTAAGTGTTGCTTGTCAGTGTTGGTGAGACGAGGCAGTTTCCAACGCACACCTGAGCGTGAAGTGTGGTGTGCCTGCCTTCCAGGGAGCGGCTGCCTTCTAAGGAGCGCCTGCATTCCAGAGTGAGGCTGCTTTCAAAGGAGCGCCTGCATTCCAGAGTAAGCCTGCCTTCCAAAGAACGCCTGCGTTCCAGAGTAAGCCTGCCGTCCAAAGAACGCCTGCGTTCCAGAATAAGCTTGCCTTCTAAGGAGCGCCTGCATTCCAGAGTGAGGCTGCCTTCTAAGGAGCGCCTGCATTCCAGAGTGAGGCTGCTTTCAAAGGAGCGCCTGCATTCCAGAGTAAGCCTGCCTTCCAAAGAACGCCTGCGTTCCAGAATAAGCTTGCCTTCTAAGGAGTGCCTGCATTTCAGAGTGAGTCTGCCTTCCAAGGAGCGCCTTTATTCCAAGGAACACCTGCATTAAACTTATCATTCACGAGAAAGGACTAAGCCCTTAGGAATCAATACAGCGCCTGCGGAATGGGATTCAATGAGAACTCATCTCAGTGTACATGCAGCTCAGAGACATACAATTAATATATACATTGCAATCAGCTTTCAGCTATTTGCCTAACCGGGAGGTTTACCTGGGTTTCAGATACGCCTTTATTCTAACGTACGCATGCGTTCTAAGAAGTGCGTGCATTTCGAAGTACGCCACATATGTCAAACAGAAAAACCCAACATAGCATAAAGATCATATATCACATCGCAGCAGCATAACATAGACTTAAGTATTGCTATATTGTACATCTAGCAACATAGCACAACATCTTGCAACATAGAGCAGCACATATCGCAACATATAATAACATATTAATAAACATGTTATGTCGTAGCTTCCCGCAACATATCGTGGTATATTACATGACTGACTTTTAATAATGTAGGGTAATACAGTGTAATGTTTATGAGACTGTAGTGTGTTTGTCATCATGGTCTGTATTGTTGGTCTTCATGGTCTGTGTCACATAGCAACCAAAACAGTTTGGTAGTTATAGCAACCGGTGTTACGGTCGTCATGGTACCTACACTGACGAAGTTGTCATGGTAACCACAGCGTCCTCCGCGCTACCAAAACTACATGCAAACAAGACTTCTCCACTTGTCATGGTAAATCCCCTTGTCACGGTCAGCATGTTAAATTTCCTTGTCTCGTTATCATGTTAAATCCCCTTGTCTTGGTCATGTTAAATCCCCTTGTCTCGGTCATCATGGTAAATCCCCTTATCTGACATCATGGTAACTACTCTCCTGAAGGATGTGTCCTGATGCTGATTCTTGGTTATTGATACACGATACATGGTACATGGTACGTGGTATATAAGTACTAATAGGCATCATTATCAATGGTTCTTGATACCGACAAGCACATGATTAAGAAATATTTACAAGTAGCATTCTGCTCAGGGTACCAGAAATTTCATATTAGTGCTCTGAAATTCTTCATTCTGATGTGACAAGTCGAAATATGCAGAAGGTGCAAGTTTATCTTATATAATTGGTGATATTTCACTAAATTTTAAAATTTCAGTTAGTTGTAGAAAGTTTTCGCCTGCTGTGCAGACTCCTTCAGTCGAATATAGAGATGGTGAATACTGTAGATAGTAGAAGCAGTATTTGAACGATTTAGCATGCTAAGCAGGAGAAACGTTTCGACAATAAAGATGGGTAAATATTGTACACGTTTTGCTCATCCAAGAAAACGTTTCGGCCTCTAGGTTTTTTTTCTATCCATCACAGGAAATGAATTAGAAGAAATAAATTGAGTGGAAGGTGAGGTGGTGCATGTAGCAGATACGGGAGCTACAAGATACTGTGTCCGGTATGGCAGCAGAACCTGGCCACAACATCTCGAATCATAAAACTGCCAGAATTTTATGTGATGGTATTGGTAGCGGCAATGAGAGCAGGTTCCAGCTAGCGTCTGTGGTGCTGTTTAGGTATGAGTTGAAGTTCCTGTATACAGTAAGGCACACGCGCGTCCTCAGAGTATCTGTATTTAAAGGACGCTTTTTTCCCCACCAAGGGAGTTTATCAATCTAATATAGCGGCACCAGAGAGGAGACTTTGATAGGGAAGCCTATGAGGTGGAAGTGATAGAGAAATACAGCAGAAGTTGCAGTACCTGTGGTTAGATAAGCGTAATTTGTCTCGACTGTTGGAAACTGGTCAGGTTTGCCTTCCGACGAAGCAGAGTAACACTGGTCAGTCGTCCTGGAAGTTCTGTCAGTTACGAGAACTGTATGTTATCAGTGTGTTGCACGTGTCTGAGGGACTGACCACCTCAAAACTACGTCTTCGAGGGTGATGGTATGATTATATCATCTATACATTTCTACTTTCTGCTGCCTCCTCTGTACTCGACTGAAGAAACTTACTATCTAAGCGAAACTTTTCTAAATATAGATTCCTAACTGTTGCACATATGTCTTGTTTATAAATAACAAAAAGGCACAATACCGTGACTGGAACGATACACAAATAACCCGCACATAAAAGAGAGAAGCTTACGACGACGTTTCGGTCCGACTTGGACCATTGACAAAGTCACAGAGTGTGACTTTGTCAGTGGTCCAAGTCGAACCGAAACGTCGTCGTAAGCTTCTCTCTTTTATGTGCGGGTTATTTGTGTGTCTTTTTTATAATCTTATTTTTTGCAACAGAAAATCTTGACCAAGATTCAACACTGTTGTTGTGTCTGTCAAGAATAATTAGATCAAAAGACATACAGTCCAACAGGTGTATTGCCTACGCCTTTTTCAGTTTTAACTGCCTCTTTGACAGTGCTTCCTGATGCATTGCTCCAGTGTTTCAGAAATCTTGGCTCCGTATAATTTTGTAGCCTCCAACACATAGGATAGTACAGATGCCAGCGTTAGTTCTTATGTGATGCGTGTTCTTCTCGGTTATCAAGTTCTTGGTGTAGATGTGATGTCGGCTACGCTGGCTACATTCTTGGCGAGGAAATTAGAGATGTATTTGAAATCTATCTGACTGCAAGTACTAGAAAACCTGTTTGGTGGTTGTCTTTGGTAGAGTGGTTGATTGATAAGTAAATAAGTAGGTTTATTTAGGCACAGGTACACGTAAGTATAATTGTCATGCTTAGTAACAAATAAGTCAAAGTGATTTATTTCCATTGGGGTCGTTGACTTACTATCATTGGGGTCCTTGGCTTACTATCATTGGGGTCCTTGGCTTACTATCATTGGGGTCGTTGACTTACTATCATTGGGGTCGTTGACTTACTATCATTGGGGTCCTTGGCTTACTATCATTGGGGTCCTTGGCTTACTATCATTGGGGTCCTTGACTTACTATCATTGGGGTCCTTGACTTACTATCATTGGGGTCCTTGAATTACTATCATTGGAGTCCTTGACTTACTATCATTGGAGTCCTTGACTTACTATCATTGGGGTCCTTGACTTACTATCATTGGAGTCCTTGACTTACTATCATTGAAGTCCTTGACTTACTATCACTGGGGTCCTTGACTTACTATCATTGGAGTCCTTGACTTACTATCACTGGAGTCCTTGACTTACTATCACTGGAGTCCTTGACTTACTATGATTGGAGTCCTTAACTTACTATCACTGGAGTCCTTGACTTACTATCATTGGAGTCCTTGACTTACTATCATTGGGGTCCTTGACTTACTATCATTGGAGTCCTTGACTTACTATCATTGGAGTCCTTGACTTACTATCATTGGAGTCCTTGACTTACTATCATTGGGGTCCTTGACTTACTATCATTGGGGTCCTTGACTTAGTATCATTGGAGTCCTTGACTTACTATCATTGGAGTCCTTGACTTACTATCATTGGGGTCCTTGACTTACTGTCATTGGAGTCCTTGACTTACTATCATTGGAGTCCTTGACTTACTATCATTGGGGTCCTTGACTTACTATCATTGGGGTCCTTGACTTACTATCATTGGAGTCCTTGACTTACTATCATTGGGTCCTTAACTTACTATCATTGGGGTCCTTGACTTACTATCATTGGGGTCCTTGACTTACTATCATTGGATTCCTTGACTTACTATCATTGGAGTCCTTGACTTACTATCACTGGGGTCCTTGACTTACTCTCATTGGGGTCCTTGACTTACTATCATTGGAGTCCTTGACTTACTATCATTGGAGTCCTTGACTTACTATCATTGGGGTCCTTGATTTACTATCATTGGAGTCCTTGACTTACTATCATTGAGGTCCTTGACTTACTATCATTGGAGTCCTTGACTTACTATCATTGGAGTCCTTGACTTACTATCATTGGGGTCCTTGACTTACTATCATTGGAGTCCTTGACTTACTATCATTGGAGTCCTTGACTTACTATCATTGGAGTCCTTGACTTACTATCATTGGGGTCCTTGACTTACTATCATTGGAGTCCTTGACTTACTATCATTGGGGTCCTTGACTTACTATCATTGGGGACCTTGACTTACTATCATTGGGGTCCTTGACTTACTATCATTGGGGTCCTTGACTTACTATCATTGGGATCCTTGACTTACTATCATTGGGGTCCTTGACTTACTATCATTGGAGTCCTTGACTTACTATCATTGGAGTCCTTGACTTACTATCATTGGAGTCCTTGACTTACTATCATTGAGGTCCTTGACTTACTATCATTGGGATCCTTGACTTACTATCATTGGGGTCCTTGACTTACTATCATTGGGGTCCTTGACTTACTATCATTGGAGTCCTTGACTTACTATCATTGGAGTCCTTGACATACTATCATTGGGGAACTTGACTTACTATCATTGGAGTCCTTGACTTACTATCATTGGAGTCCTTGACTTACTATCATTGGAGTCCTTGACTTACTATCACTGGAGTCCTTGACTTACTATCATTGGGGTCCTTGACTTACTATCATTGGAGTCCTTGACTTACTATCATTGGAGTCCTTGACTTACTATCATTGGAGTTATTGACTTACTATCATTGGAGTCCTTGACTTACTATCATTGGAGTCCTTGACTTACTATCATTGGGGTTCTTGATTTACTATCATTGGAGTCCTTGACTTACTATCATTGGAGTCCTTGACTTACTATCATTGTAGTCCTTGACTTACTATCATTGAGGTCCTTGACTTACTATCATTGGAGTCCTTGACTTACTATCATTGGAGTCCTTGACTTACTATCATTGGGGTCCTTGACTTACTATCATTGGAGTCCTTGACTTACTATCATTGGAGTCCTTGACATACTATCATTGGGGTCCTTGACTTACTATCATTGGAGTCCTTGACTTACTATCATTGGAGTCCTTGACTTACTATCATTGGAGTCCTTGACTTACTATCACTGGAGTCCTTGACTTACTATCATTGGGGTCCTTGACTTACTATCATTGGAGTCCTTGACTTACTATCATTGGAGTCCTTGACTTACTATCATTGGAGTCCTTGACTTACTATCATTTGAGTCCTTGACTTACTATCATTGGAGTCCTTGACTTACTATCATTGGGGTTCTTGACTTACTATCATTGGAGTCCTTGACTTACTATCATTGGAGTCCTTGACTTACTATCATTGGAGTCCTTGACTTACTATCATTGAGGTCCTTGACTTACTATCATTGGAGTCCTTGACTTACTATCATTGGAGTCCTTGACTTACTATCATTGGGGTCCTTGACTTACTATCATTGGAGTCCTTGACTTACTATCATTGGAGTCCTTGACTTACTATCATTGGAGTCCTTGACTTACTATCATTGGTGTCCATGACTTACTATCATTGGGGTCCTTGACTTACTATCATTGGGGTCCTTGACTTACTATCATTGGGGTCCTTGACTTACTATCATTGGGGTCCTTGACTTACTATCATTGGAGTCCTTGACTTACTATCATTGGAGTCCTTGACTTACTATCATTGGAGTCCTTGACTTACTATCACTGGAGTCCTTGACACTATCACTGGAGTCCTTGACTTACTATCACTGGAGTCCTTGACACTATCACTGGAGTCCTTGACTTACTATCATTGGAGTCCTTGACTTACTATCATTGGGGTCCTTGACTTACTATCATTGGAGTCCTTGACTTACTATCATTGGAGTCCTTGACTTACTATCATTGGGGTCCTTGACTTACTATCATTGGGGTCCTTGACTTACTATCATTGGAGTCCTTGACTTACTATCACTGGAGTCCTTGACTTACTATCATTGGAGTCCTTGACTTACTATCATTGAAGTCCTTGACTTACTATCACTGGAGTCCTTGACTTACTATCATTGGAGTCCTTGACTTACTATCATTGGAGTCCTTGACTTACTATCATTGAGGTCCTTGACTTACTATCATTGGGGTCCTTGACTTACTATCATTGGAGTCCTTGACTTACTATCATTGGAGTCCTTGACTTACTATCATTGGGGTCCTTGACTTACTATCATTGGAGTCCTTGACTTACTATCATTGGAGTCCTTGACTTACTATCACTGGAGTCCTTGACTTACTATCATTGGAGTCCTTGACTTACTATCATTGAAGTCCTTGACTTACTATCACTGGAGTCCTTGACTTACTATCATTGGAGTCCTTGACTTACTATCATTGGAGTCCTTGACTTACTATCATTGAGGTCCTTGACTTACTATCATTGGGGTCCTTAACTTACTATCATTGGAGTCCTTGACTTACTATCATTGGAGTCCTTGACTTACTATCATTGGGGTCCTTGACTTACTATCATTGGAGTCCTTGACTTACTATCATTGGAGTCCTTGACTTACTATCATTGAGGTCCTTGACTTACTATCACTGGGGTCCTTGACTTACTATCATTGGAGTCCTTGACTTACTATCACTGGAGTCCTTGACTTACTATCACTGGGGTCCTTGACTTACTATTACTGGGGTCCTTGACTTACTATCATTGGAGTCCTTGACTTACTATCACTGGAGTCCTTGACTTACTATCACTGGGGTCCTTGACTTACTATTACTGGGGTCCTTGACTTACTATCACTGGAGTCCTTGACTTACTATCACTGGGGTCCTTGACTTACTATTACTGGGGTCCTTGACTTACTATCACTGGAGTCCTTGACTTACTATCACTGGGGTCCTTGACTTACTATTACTGGGGTCCTTGACTTACTATCATTGGAGTCCTTGACTTACTATCACTGGAGTCCTTGACTTACTATCACTGGGGTCCTTGACTTACTATTACTGGGGTCCTTGACTTACTATCACTGGAGTCCTTGACTTACTATCACTGGGGTCCTTGACTTACTATTACTGGGGTCCTTGACTTACTATTACTGGGGTCCTTGACTTACTATCATTGGAGTCCTTGACTTACTATCACTGGAGTCCTTGACTTACTATCACTGGGGTCCTTGACTTACTATTACTGGGGTCCTTGACTTACTATCATTGGAGTCCTTGACTTACTATCACTGGAGTCCTTGACTTACTATCACTGGGGTCCTTGACTTACTATTACTGGGGTCCTTGACTTACTATCATTGGAGCAGTTCTCTCAGTCTTTCTCCTACAATTGTTAATGAAGTGTGTTGGGTCTTCCAGTTAAGTAAAATCCTGATATATGTTACCGTATTTCTCCTCCAGGAAGACAATGCAAGATGATAAATATTTCCAGGTAGGATACTATGGTGACACCTCTCTTCTCCCTCATGTTATGGCGTAGCAAGAAGTGTAATATCGCTTCTTAGTGAGCTTTCAGTAAACCAAAATTCCAATTAAGTGTCGATCAATTTAGGGTCACTCGGGAAAGTACGGAAAATATTTTGCTTACTTCCCATGTTGAACATGACTGACGGTTCAATGCGGTTTAATTTTGGTTAAAAGGACATGAGGTCCTGCGACCTTGGTCACTCCATTTGGGGGTGACCAATGTCCCAGATCCGAAACCTATCCACTACAGATATCCGAAGTCCATCCACTCGTGCAGAGTTGATTTTGTTTTGATTTTCACACAACACCCAGGCTATCGTAACATCAGCAATGTTACGTAACACAGCCACGTAACACCACTGATGAACGTGAGTTTTTCTTCCTTAGGTGCCCCACGGGCAAGTCAGCCAGGACCACACTAGGCACTAGGACGTGAATACTAGAAACTGTAGCATTCTTATCCTATTTCAGATTAAACCTGATTACCTCCCACATGAGAATAATAATAATAATACTAATACTAATAATAATAATAATAATAATAATAATAATAATAATAATAATAATAATAATAATAATATTAATAATAATAATAATAATATTTTAATGAGGTGGAGAGAGCAGATTCGAACTGCAGAACGGTTCATCTGCACAAAATTTCACTTTAAGTAGAGCTTTCTCAAGGCTCTACACAGAGTGAAACGTTGTCCAAGCAAAGCCTTCCGCATACTTTTTTTTTTGTCCACATGATAGTCATTGTTTCGCTCTTCGACTAGCCTATGAAGATCGTTTCCGGAAACGTCAGTGTCTAGATGGTAGATGATGACTGGTAGATGATGACTGGTAGATGATGACTGGTAGATGATGACTGGTAGATAAGCATCCAGTACTGGTTGCAGGTAAACATCAAGAACCACTGGTGGTCAAGGGTAGATGACCAATTAGAAACGGCAAGGCATTAAAGCCACTCAAATCTGTGGCATTTCCATCAACCTTTGGTAGAACTACCTTGCCTAGACAACCTAAGACGGTCAGATATAAACAAAAATATTTTTTTTTTTTGCACCCAGACTATTTTGGAACAGAAAGAGATGAAGTGTAAGGGAAGGCTAGAGTAAATAGCCAGCTGGAAAGAGCTATTGTTACGAGTTAATAACCAGCTAGAAACTGCTGAGGTCAAAAGCAAAAATCAACTAGTAACAGTCAGTTAAATGCTCTAGCAAACATGTTAAAGGGTGTCGTTTAGCAACAGCTGAAGCCGAACTGAAGAACCACGGGAGGAAACGATCGTCTAGTGGCAAGTAACGAGAGCTCTAATGATAATGTGGCGGTGGTTAACGAGGAGATAATGAGAGGATCACTAGCGGGCGTGGCAGTACCCGCACACAATGACACATTTTAGCAGCGGCTGCTTAGGACCGGCGGTTGAGAGACTCCGGCAGGAGAAAGAGAGAACGCGCAGGGGGGGGGGGAGGGTAAGGGTTCTAGACGCTGGCTTACAAACCCAGCACACCTCCACCTGATTACACCTTTCTCCCACTGTACTATTCAATTAGCTTTCCATAAATCAGATAGTGAGACCGGGAGTTAGACACGCTCCTTGTGTCTCCAGGATGGAACTGATCATTGATTATTTATCGAAAACAGTAATTTGAGCTGATGGAAAATGTAGTTGAGCGCAGTGGAACAGAGGGCTGGCTCGTTTACTAGCAGAATTTATACCCTGTGTGTTCTTGCCAATGACAAGGCTTAGCTTTAATTTGGCCTCTCTTAATAATAGTAAAATGCAATTACCAGTCGTTTAAGTTCTTACCTGTGTCATCTGTTCTTTTTCTAATATATTTCCCGTGCAAATTATCTTAAAGTTTCGCCTGCGGAGACGTTGCGAGAACCCGTCTCTTAAAATACGATACATTTCAAAAAATTGAAAATATAAATGAAAGAGGACTCGGCAGCAGTAAAGAAGATCAATAAAGAAGATCGAGAGATGGAAATATAGACGATATGTTGAGGAGAAAAGTGCACCCACAAGACGTTTCGCCCACCGGAGAATTTACGACTTCAAAGTCCCTGGTGGAGGTAACGTCACTACAAATTGCTGTAACCAACATTGCGTGTCTTATTTATGCAACACGAAGGGGCCTTCCAACGACGAATTAGACCAGAATTCTTTATCATTTCCTAACACACGTTACTCTAACACCAGAACTTCTAAACCTTCACTGTAGAATATATTGTTACTTCAAGAGGGGGAAGGGGTGTGCCCTAATGCTGGCGAATGGTTCTTGATCCAAGGAAGTGGAGCTATCCACTTTCTTTGATTAATAATAATAATAATAATATAACAGCATTGGGCTTTTAATTTTAATAAACTACATTTTTTATAAAATAATTTAATAATTTAATCAAGAAAATAATTTAAATAATTTAATAATTTAATCAAGAAAATCTGTAACATGCGATTAGTAAAGTTTATTAAGCGTTGTATATACACCGAGACTTATATATTTCTCAGTGTATATACACCGACAGGTACATATCTATGCGTATACACAATGAGAGGTACACATCTTTGTCTATACACCCCGAGAGGTGAATGTCTATCAGCGTATATATTCCGAGAGGTGTATGTTTGTCAGTGTATATACACTGTGATTCTGATGCCAGGTGTTGCAGGTACAACCAGAGTATCAGTTGTGTTACTCCAAGCGAAGGAACATAAAAATCAACATTCACCTCTTCCTGAAAAAAAACACGAAAAATTCACATTACGATTTAAAAAAAAAAAAATTGGATGACTTTAATGTCTTCCTCAACTTTATTTCTCAAAAAAATTACAGATGTAACGTCAATACTTTAAAAAAAAAGTGCGTATATCTGAATGAAAACATGATAGCGGGATTATTTTGGTAGCCATCTTAAATTTTCTAGCACTGACGCTTTCAGTTATGATTATGGCAGAAAAAAATTCTCTTTGACCTGGAAGCCATAAAAGATGAGGCTTATTTAATTAAAATACTTTCAACTTTCAGGCTGATAGAGGTGCCAGTACGAATTCACAGGTGATGAGTGGCCGCCTAGACAAGCCTCATCTATTTTGGAAAATTCCTCCTGGGTGACCCTTCTCAGGGGAGGAAGGTTTCTTGACGCTGGTGAGGGGCTCTTGATCTAGGGAATTGGCTCTGTGCTCCAGTTCCCTGAATTAAGCCTGAATGCCTTCACACCCCCTCCCGTCCCCTCACAGGTGCTATATAATCCTTATGAGTTTAGCGCTCCGAATGATAATAATAATGATAATAATAATGCAAGATGACAGAGTGGCATCCATTGGGTTGAAAACATTTATGTGCCACTGAATTTCAGGATCAATCAAAAGAACTGGGTTTGGGAGCTATGAAATAATCACCCTTATTTCACACACAAAACGCAATGTTGAAGAATGAGAAACTTTTGCAACATTTGGAAATCCTAGATAAAGAATCCCAAATGTTGCACAGGAGTCTCATTCCTGAACTTGTCGGGTCTCAAAACCATTTTCATCATACAACAAAACCTTCACTCCAATAACAAATATCACACCCCTTAGCCCGAGGACATTTTAAACCCGTAATGGCCAACCTTTAGATACTAAACCCAAGGTTCGAAATATAAAGCGCCTCGTGCTTAATGAAAGGGGAACTCTATTCCATTATACTCAATAGTAAAATTATAAGAGAGTAATTGCTTGACGTCAGTACAGTTTAGGAGATAACAAATGTTTCTAGGGTGGATAACCAGTGTTTCTAGGATGGATAACCAGTGTTTCTAGGATGGATAACCAGTGTTTCTAGGATGGATAACCAGTGTTTCTAGGATGGATAAGCAAAGCACTAGACTCCTATCCAGTAGTTACTGCTTGTTTATGATATTTGAGATTTTGATATTGCATAGCTCTCACATTAGAGATGTTGATAATGAAAAAGGTGAGTAAGTTATGTCTGTGTTTGTGAGAGGGATGTTGAGCATTTTTCCTTCCTGCTCCTGCTTGTCCTCCTTCTCCTGCTTCTCATACTCCTGCTTCTTCTGCTCCATCTCCTTCTGCTTCTGCTGCTGCCCCTCCTCCTCCTCCTCCTCCTCCTCCTCCTCCTCTTCCTCTTCCTCCTTAAATTCATTTCCCTCTTGAGATCTGTTCGTCTGTGTGGAGTACTTAGAGTACAACAGATATGTGTTTATCACTTCTTATTCTAAGCTTATTAATTACCCCCAGACAACAATACACGGTAGATGCGTCAAGCACTAACTTGAGGATGAAGTTCTAACTTGAGTACAGCATGACGGAAGAAGATAATCAGTTACATTTGCCACAATAACAAGCTGGACACATCACGGAACCAAGCCAAGAATTAAAGATATACCCGGAAGTTATTTATCGAGTGAAGATTATCTATTTTTTTTTATATTCCTACGACAGAAGTGTCCGGGATACAGGAAATATTATGTAACGAAGAATTGCAGTCACAGCTTAATACTCTCCATCAAAACGCTGTAAAAACAGAATGCATCCTGAGGGGCCGTTT
>NC_091362.1:14409176-14521676 GCF_038502225.1 Cherax quadricarinatus | reverse complement strand
ATCAGCAGCAACAACAACGATATCAGCAGCAACAACAACGATATCAGCAGCAACAACAACGATATCAGCAGCAACAACAACGATATCAGCAGCAACAACAACGATATCATCAGCAGCAACAACAACGATATCAGCAGCAACAACAACGATATCAGCAGCAGCAACAACGATATCAGCAGCAACAACAACGATATCAGCAGCAACAACAACGATATCAGCAGCAACAACAACGATATCAGCAGCAGCAACAACGATATCAGCAGCAACAACAACGATATCAGCAGCAACAACAACGATATCAGCAGCAACAACAACGATATCAGCAGCAACAACAACGATATCAGCAGCAACAACAGCTATATCAGCAGCAACAACAACGATATCAGCAGCAACAACAACGATATCAGCAGCAACAACAACGATATCAGCAGCAACAACAACGATATCAGCAGCAACAACAACGATATCAGCAGCAACAACAACGATATCAGCAGCAACAACAGCTATATCAGCAGCAACAACAACGATATCAGCAGCAACAACAACGATATCAGCAGCAACAACAACGATATCAGCAGCAACAACAACGATATCAGCAGCAACAACAACGATATCAGCAGCAACAACAACGATATCAGCAGCAACAACGGTAATATCAGCAGCAACAACAGCTATATCAGCAGCAACAACGGTAATATCAGCAGCAACAACAGCTATATCAGCAGCAACAACAGCTATATCAGCAGCAACAACGGTAATATCAGCAGCAACAACAGCAATATCAGCAGCAACAACAGCAATATCAGCAGCAACAACAGCGATATCAGCAGCAACAGTGATAGCAACAACAGCGATATCATCAACAACAACAACGATATCAGCAGCAACAACGGTAATATCAGCAGCAACAACAGCAATATCAGCAGCAACAACAGCAATATCAGCAGCAACAACAGCAATATCAGCAGCAACAGTGATAGCAACAACAGCAATATCAGCAGCAACAACAGCGATATCATCAACAACAACAACGATATCAGCAGCAACAACGGTAATATCAGCAGCAACAACAGCGATATCATCAACAACAACAGCAATATCAGCAGCAACAACGGTAATATCAGCAGCAACAACAGCAATATCAGCAGCAACAACAGCAATATCAGCAGCAACAACAGCAATATCAGCAGCAACAACAGCTGTATCAGCAGCAACAGCAATATCAACAAGAAACAACAGCAATATCAGAAGCAATATCAGCAGAAACAACAGCAATATATGCAACAACAAGAACAATATCAGCAGCAACAACAACAGTAGCAACAACAGTAACAACAGTAGACAAGTGCACATTTGCAATGCTTCACCCCACTCCCCCCATTTCCCATTAACCCAATGAAACCCATTAAAACCCACGTTGCCCAATCTAAATCCCACTGGCGTCTTGTTTATCCTTATAAACCCCACTAAAACCTGCGTACCCTAATCTAAACCCTATTGGTATCCTGTGTAATCCGATAAAACTCATTTAGATACACGTACCCAACGTTAAACCCACTTAAAACGACTAAACCAAATTTGCTGGCAACACAAAACCACAACATTCACTAACTCCTTCAAAAAATCACACAATATTCATACCTATAATTCTACACAAAACCCAGGAACCCAGTCTCCACAAAATTCATTAACCTCTTCAATAAACTGCAATCCCTGCTAATTCCACGATGTGACCCCACAGTCTGGTAGTGACCTAAGGTCCAGCTGTGACTCACAGTACTGTTGTGACCTTTCTGGTTGTGACTCACAGAATGGTGGGGGACTTCCCTGAGGCCCAGCTGTGACTCACAGAAGAGTGGTGACGGGAACAACTGTCTCCTCTGATCGTAAATTGGACAGTAACAGCCAGGAGTAACTGGTCGGCGCCTTTGATGGTGGTGGTGGTGGTTGACGTAGTAGTGGTAGTTGATGTGGTGGTAGTGGTGGTGCTGGTTGTTGATGTGGTGGTGGTAGTTATTGTGATGGTAGTTGCGGTGGTAGGAGATGACGTGGTGGTGGTGGTGGTGGTAGTAGTGGTTGTGGAGGAGGTGGTATTGGTGGTGGTGGTAGTAGTGGTTGTGGTGGTTGTTACCTGGTAGTGGTGGTGGTGGTTGCCTGGTAGTGGTTGTACATTCTCAAAATTTGAACAAAAAAGACCGTTTCACAATACTTTCATTTTTTCTGAGATTCTTCAGGAATTTAAAATAAAAATCCACAAAATTTAGAAGATTTATGACTAAAAAATAAAAGTATTAATTTATTGTAAAAAAGATGCAAAATTTTATACATTTTAATAAATTTTTCATTGTGAGAATTTATTGGGTTACAATGATCATTATATCGATGACATAAATAAATTACGTCACGATGTATTCATTATTAAAAATAATGAACATTATCCATCCATTGCAAAAAAATAATGTACATAATACATTCATTATAAAAATAACGTACATAATACTTTCATTATAATATAATTTACATAATACTTTCATTATAATATAATTTACATAATACTTTCATTATAATATAATTTACATAATACTTTCATTATAATATAATTTACATAATACTTTCATTATAATATAATTTACATAATACATTCAGTATAATATAATTTACATAATACATTCATTATCAAAATAATGTATATAATTCATTCATTACAAAACAGATTTGTACATAATACATTAAAAAATTCCGAAATATATTCGTAGTAAAAAAAATAATTGAGAAAGGAGAATTTTTTTTTTTAATTATCTTCCTCATTGAAACAATTTCAAATGACTGAATTTTTTATCGAAAATTTTCTTGGGGGGGAGGGGAGGGGGAGGGGGAGGTGGAGGGGGGGTAAATGATGAATTAGAAACATGTGCAACATCCGGGTAGCTTGTAGACGTTTCGCCAACCAGTGGCTTAATCAGTACATTACATGGATATAACTATATACAGCGGTCAGTAGATAAGGTAATCAGTCCCATAAAGTAATTAATCCCATAAGGCAATCAGTCCCATAAGGCAGTCAGTCCCACAAGGTAATTAGTCCCATAAGGTAATCAGTCCCATAAGGTAATCAGTCCCATAAAGTAATTAATCCCATGAGGCAATCAGTCCCATAAGGCCATGTCCCATAAGGTAATCAGTCCCATAAAGTAATTAATCCCATAAGGCAATCAGTCCCATAAGATAATCAGTCCCATAAAGTAATTAACCCCATAAGGTAATCAGTCCCATAAGGTGATCAGTCCCATAAAGTAATCCCATAAGGCAATCAGTCCCACAAGGTAATCAGTCCCATAAGGTAATTAGTCCCATAAGGTAATTAGTCCCATAAGGCAATCAGTCCCATAAGGTAATCAGTCCTCAGTCTAAGAGCAAGTGAGAAGACTCAGTACCAGTAAAGTCAAAATCCTGGACCATAGAAAATGACTAAATTTCCTTAAATTGTAAGGGAAAACTAGCGCATCTTGAGATACACCAGGACGATCCTGGAACGACGGTTTCTAAACTGGCTCACTGAGAAAACATCCTACAGGACCTCGACGCATGAGTGAAAAACAATTGCAAATCAACGTAGATCTTTCTCAAATCAATGACTTGATGAAACATAATATGGGCAGGTGAGTGTGCTAGTGTGTGTTATTAATATTTGATTGACTTTCATCGAAGATGCCTTAAGACTGTTGAGGAGTATTTAGCCCAAGGAAGTTACTCTGAGAGCGGGCCGTGGGGGCCATGATCCCTGGAACAGTCTAAAGGTGATGCAGTTGATCGTGGAAAGCTCTATATAAGCGAAACGTTGTCACAAAATCGTGATCGGGACTTGTGTCACTGTTTCAATGCTTATGTCTCCACTTGGAGGCATTGCAAACAATGCTGACTGTTTCATGCTGAAAATACGTTACATTTTATTTGGCGTATGTCACACACCCAAATAGGCATGTCCTCCCAACTAGCGAGCGAGATGCTAAGAGTATAACAGTCGGGGGCCCCCTTATGCTAGCACCTTGGTTCAACCCAGCCAATCACAAGGAAGCCAGTTAGTTGTGAAGTGATGCTGGAGACGCGTGAATCAACACTGGCAGACATACCTCAAGTCTGGTCGCTCACAGTTCTCACTGTTTGTCTTGCAAAACTTGCTGTGTGCATTGTATATATCGAACAAATACCTGTAAGTTGTTTGCTGACTTTTGCTCATTCTTCGTTTCTACCTTGGTTATCGTGCTATAACCAGGTGTGCAAGCCTGTGAGGTGTGAGCAGGTGGCCTGTGAGGTGTGAGCAGTGCTCACACCTCTACAACACAACTGTCATCAAAGATTTGTTAAGTTATACCATTAATTAAGTGAAGATCCTAAACTTCACCTTACGAACTAGACAAAGCAATTGCGATAATAATTATGGACAAGGCAGATTATAGTGGAAAAATATGCATGTTATTAGGAGACAGGGGAACTTACGCGCCTCTTAATGCTTTGAAGATAACGGGATTACCATTATCTTACTCTTTTACAATATGAAACTTAAAAAGTTGCTACAGGTGCCTCTTAATTAGTCAGACTGTGGTCCCTACGACATATTAGGTGCAACGAGCACCAACAGTCTAAACTGTGCAAACAGTCAATTAGGAGGCTTTGCCTGGGACCGGAAAGAAGAGGTGATCTCATGAGAACTCGCGTGAATAAACAGGGAAAACGTCTCTCTCGCGACGTTTCCCGGGTAGTACCACCTCTTGTTTCGCCCTCTTTACCTCTTTATCCTTACTTAACCTCCCTGCCTTCCACTACGCTATGATCTATGTATATGTTTGTTACAAAAAAACGCGATTCTAAAAGCTTAAGAGATCTCCAGTGAATATTAGAAAGGACTGCCCTTCTAGCATCCAGCCTGTTACTGGGTTTTCGTAACAAGTAGTCAGTATCCTTGTCCAATTATCCATTAGAATTCAGTATGATTCAATAGTGCTTCAGGATTACAACTGGTAGGCTACTAACTAGAGAAATTAAAATTTAATAAATTTATTAAGTATCGTCTAGAGGTATATCATTAAACTAAATTAAATTAATCAATTCAAACAAATTAATAATAATCACTTCTCTCGTATACAATAGTATTGTGCTGAAAGCACATATCACATTTATAATTCTTAAGTACCGTCTGGTACATTAACATTTAATAAGATATTACAAATATGTACAAGTAAGTTTGTGTGTATGTGTGTAAGTGCTTGTTGCAACCCCTGAATGGGTTACAATGATTATTATGTATATATATAATGTATATTATCTTTTCATATAATTTTATATTGCTTATATTTGCGATAATAGCTAAATCGTAAATATATTGCTTTATATTCTTATTTGACTTATGTTGTTAGGATGTACATATTATGTGCTCAGTTCAAGTCTTGATTGTCAAACTACTGTAATTATCGCTTGTCGCTCGTTATACTGCCGGCTTCTGAGCTGTGCTGTCCACGAAGATATCACGTGATCGAGGGGGGGGTGTCCTCACCTCTCGTGAAGTATTCAGTCTGCTCTAGACTCGCTTGGTGGTTGGACAGATTGTCTGTCTCATTATTCTTGTTAGTTCTGTAGAACTCTGTTCACAGAACCTTGTATAGACTTAGTGATTTTCGACGTTGTACTGAGGTTGTGTGTCGCTTAGACACTCTGAACATCTCAGGTCCTTAGCTATAGCTTCTGACCTAATTTTGTACTGGTTTCTGTGTATTGTCACAGTCAGGGTTTTTCCTATGCTGAACTTAGATTCAGTAGTATGGGAGTTTTGTAACTTTTGTGGAGGATCTGCTGATGGTCCCTACTTAGTGTCGTTATATTTTCTCCTTGATCCTGATTGTGTCACAGTCGCTTGTTATATGGCTATTGGGCTTAGCATTCTTTTCATTGTTCAAGCAGACTGTTCTGGTTGCCAGTCGGTCAAGAAGTTATTTTATTTGAGGACTTTGTCAGTCACTTATTTAAGTCTAGTCGAGTCGTGAGACATAGCGAACTACTTAGAGCACTTACACATACACGAACTTACTTGTACATATTTGTAATATCTTATTAAATGTTAATGTACCAGACGGTACTTAAGAATTATAAATGGACACTGTCATGCAGATTCGGGTGTCATCTGGAAAGGAAGACACGGTGCTGTGGCTGACATCCTTGTCTATGTCGGATATGAGGATGAGGAACAAGATGGGAGCTAGTACTGTGCCTTGTGGAACAGAGCTTTTCACCGTAGCTGCCTCGGACTTTACTCTGTTGACGACTACTCTCTGTGTTCTGTTAGTGAGGAAATTATAGATCCATCGACCAACTTTTCCTGTTATTCCTTTAGCGCGCATTTTGTGCGCTATTACGCCATGGTCACACTTGTCGAAGGCTTTTGCAAAGTCTGTATATATTACATCTGCATTCTTTTTGTCTTCTAGTGCATTTAGGACCTTGTCGTAGTGATCCAGTAGTTGAGACAGACAGGAGCGACCTGTTCTAAACCCATGTTGCCCTGGGTTGTGTAACTGATGGGTTTCTAGATGGGTGGTGATCTTGCTTCTTAGGACCCTTTCAAAGATTTTTATGATATGGGATGTTAGTGCAATTGATATGTGCTTTCAGCACAATAATATTGAACTCGAGAGATGTGATATTATTTTGATTACTGTGATTAATTTAATTTAATTTGATAATATACCTCTAGACAACTTAATGATTAATAAATTTATTAAATTTTAATTTCTCTAGTTAGTAGCCTACCAGTTGTAATCCTGAAGCACTATTGAATAATACTGAATTTTAATGGATAATTGGACAAGGATACTGACTACTTGTTACGAAAACCCAGTAACAGGCTGGATGCTAGAAGGGCAGTCCTTTCTAGTATTCACTGGAGATCTCTAAGCTTTTAGAATCGCGTTTTTTGTAACAGTGCTCTAAGTAGTTCGCTATGTCTCAAGACTCGACTAGACTTAAAGAAGTGACTGACAAAGTCCTCAAATAAACTAACTTCTTGACCAACTGGCAATCAGAACAGTCTGCTTGAACAATAAAAAGAATGCTAAGCCCAATAGCAATATAACAAGCAACTGCGACACAGAATCAGGAACAAGGAGATAATATAACAACACAAGTCACCAAACTCCCATACTACTGAGTTTAAGTTCAGCATAAGAAAATCCCCGACTGTGACAGTACACAGAAACCAGTACAAGTTAGGTCAGAAGCTACAGCTCAGGACCTGAGTTGCTCAGAGTGTCTATGCGACACACAACCTCAGTACAACATCGAAAATCACCAAGTCTATACAATGTTCTGTGAACAGAGTTCTACAGAACTAACAAAAATAATGAGACAATCAGTCCAACCACCAAGAGAGTCTAGACCAGACTGAATACTTCAGGCGAGGTGAGGACACCCCCCCTCGATCACGTGATAGCTCCATGGACAGTACTGCCCAGCAACAGAAGCCGGCAGGGAAACGAGCAAAGAGCGATAATTACAGTAGTTAGACAATCAAGACTTGAACTGAGCACATAATATGTTACATCCTACCTAACAACATAACTAAGTCAAATAATAATATAAAGCAATACATTTACGATTTAGCTATTATCGCAAATATAAGCAATATAAAATTATATGAAAAGGTAATAATTATATATACATACATATTAATCATTGCAACCCATTCAGGGGTTGCAACAATGTTCTACTTCCAAATATGTTCTACTCCGTGTGTGTCCCATAGCTCGGTTGGTAAAGCTTACACACTGAGGTCCGTGGCTCGATTCCCGGTACGGGTGGAAGCACTTGAGAGTGTTTCCTTAAGACACCTACTGTCCATGTTCAAATAGCAATAAGTAGGCACCTGGATGTTAGCCGACTTGTGTGGGTCGCATTCTGGGGACAAAACCTAATTTACCCGAAATGCTCCGCATAAGCAGGGACTTTCTACATAGTATGTCACTGATGTCAGCTATGGTCTGTATAAGTTGTATCATATACCTGTAGAAATAAAGACTATCGCAAGCTCTTGCCTGCACTCTATTTACAAGCGCAAGTAACCGGGCGTTTCCTGTACTGTGGATTACGTTACTTGACGTTGGTGGGGTGACACATCTACCTGGGTAACGACGGGGAGAGGGAAGATAGATAGGGTATTAGAGAGAACGTAGAGGAGGCGCTGGACGAAGTGAAACGAGGAAGAGGAAAAGGAGGAACCGGGAAGTAAAGGAATGGCTCTCCCAAACTATACAAAAAGTAAATACTTAGAAGATGGCACCGTGGTGGTGGTGGTGTTGGTAGTTGTAGTAGTGGTGGTGGTGGTGTTGGTAGTTGTAGTAGTGGTGGTGGTGTTGGTAGTTGTAGTAGTGGTGGTGGTGGTGTTGGTAATTGTAGTAGTGGTGGTGGTGGTGGTGTTGGTAGTTGTAGTAGTGGTGGTGGTGGTGGTAGCAGTTGTGGTGGTGGTGGCAGTTGTGGTGGTGGTGGTGGCAGTTGTGGTGGTGGTGATGGTGGTGGCAGTTGTGGTGGTGGTGGTGGTGGTGTTGGTAGTTGTAGTGGTGGTGGTGGTGGCAGTTGTGATGGTGGTGGTGGTGGTGGTGGTGGTGGTGTTGGTAGTTGTAGTGGTGGTGGTGGTGGTAGTGGCAGTTGTGGTGGTGTTGGTAGTTGTAGTGGTGGTGGTGGTGGTGGTAGTGGCAGTTGTGGTGGTGGTGGTGTTGGTAGTTGTAGTGGTGGTGGTGGTGGTGGTAGTGGCAGTTGTGGTGGTGGTGGTAGAAGTGACCACCGGTTGGGAAGTAATCAACAAAAGAATAAAGAAAGGGACCAAAGGAAGACCAGATCAACACTAACTCTCCTTTCCTCCTCTTCATTTACCTCTTATTTTCTTCCCCTCTTCCTGCTCCTGCTCCTGCTTCTCCTTCTCCTGCTCCTGCTTCTCCTGCTCCTGCTCCTGCTTCTCCTGCTCCTGCTCCTGGTGGTGGTCACGCACCGTTGGCTAGGTTCACAACATCACTGTGGGTCAGTAATAAACGCACTAACACCAGCCTCCTCACCACGCTCCTTCCCCATTATGTTCCCTCACTATCAACCCATGCATTTGTCTCCTCACCCATACACCTTATCCCCTTTACTTCTTACCCATTAACCCCATAATTACCTCTTTCTCATCCTCTCTATCTCCTGTTTACCCTCCACATGTTTCACCCGTCTTCCTCCTCTTTTCACCTTGTTCTTAGCTAATCTCTTCCTCTTAGTCTTCTTTCCATCCTCCTTCCTCCCTTTCTATGCTCCTTTATCACTATTTCTTCTTTCCTTTCAATTCCTCCTTCCCATTTTTCCCTTTTCCATTAATTTTCCTGGAACATTTTAATGGGCAAATAGAGAAGTAGAGATATTAAATTTTTAACATTTTTTTTAATCTTTAATTATCTGAGAATTCTGTTTGTTGTGAAATCTAATATATTTGATAAATTTAAATGAAGATGAATTATACACAGATAAAGATGGTGATAAAAGTTGGCGGAAATGGTGGTGAGGATGGTGGTAGTTGTGGTGTTTTGGTGGTGGTAGTGGTGATTGTGTTGGAAATGGTGATTGGTGGTGGTGGTTACTAGGGTGACGACAGATTGGTCGCCTCTACAGGTATCCTGGACCAACACTTGTGATGATTTGCCAGAGGTATGCCAGGCTTCTGCAGCATCGTCCCCAGTAACGTAACGTGGTTACGTGGGGACGCCCTAACGTAACGTGGTTACGTTATTTGGACGATGCACTAATCATCGTCCCCCAGACGGATGGACATTGCAGATTTATGTGTCAAACCAAATCAGAAAAGAACCGTCCATCCAATTCACGTTGAAAGAAGAACCGGTGACGCAGCAATTTTCCTAAAGAACTTAACAGACAATTCCAACCACAACACTGCAGAATAAAAATCACAATACCGTGGCTGGAATAATCTGCATTACAGAATTTGGACTTCATAGTGAACTAAGACTGATTAAAACATAGTTTTAAATTTCCTCTCTGGAGAACACACTCAAGTTTCACCCATTTTGTCATCCCACCAACAAGCATAAGTTACTACATTTCTATTTGAACCATCGCACAGGGACTACTCGAGAAGAGGTATTAAGTTGTTACCTTCGTATACGCACGAGTCCCTGGTAAGAGACTGTATTTACAGTCACAGAGTTTCAGTTTGCTTGTAGGAAGCGACATCTGAATATACACAACACGGAAAATTATCATAAATCATGCTTATAATTCGCAGAACAGGCGAAATATTCAGTCTTCTTTGACAAGATAAGTGTTTATAAATCACGAATCATCATCCCTCTTAGTGCAGCTGAGAACATTACTAAGGTCTCAGATTATGTTACTAGAACAACTGCTATCAACAACAACACTAGAAAAGATTTAACCAAAGCTAGGGAAGTCATTCCTGGAAGCAGCTATGCCAACATTTACATTGTTCCTTTTGCGGGTCGTCAGAAATTCTCAGTGTGGGTGAAACAGACCTCACAGATACAATTACCCAAACAGCTTTAATATTTCAGAGGTATTAACAAACATGTTCCTGACACCCTACAATACGGCAGTCACTTGTTACACACACACACACACACACACACACACACACACACACACACACACACACACACACACACACACACAAAGATACCTGGACAGACTACAAACCTGGTCCAGTAACTGGCTCCTTGAATTTAATCCTGCCATATGCAAAGTCATGAAGATCGGGGAAGGGCAAAGAAGACCGCAGACAGAGTATAGACTAGGTGGCCAAAGATTGCATACCTCACTCAAGGAAAAAGATCTTGGGGTGAGTATAATACAGAGCATCTCCTGAGGCGCACATCAGTTAGATAATTGCTGAAGCATACGGGCGTCTGACAACCCTAAGGATAGCGTTCCGATACCTCAGTAAGGAATCGTTCAAGACTCTGTACACCGCGTACGTCAGGCCCATACTGGAGTATGCAGCACCAGTTTAGAACCCACACCTGGTCAAGCAAGTCAAGAAATTAGAGAAAGTGCAAAGGTTTGCAACAAGACTAGTTCCAGAGCTAAGGGGATTGTCCTACGATGAAAGGTTAAGGGAAATTGGCCTGACGACACTGGAGGACAGGAGGATCAGGGGAGACATGATAACGACATATAAAATACTGCGAGGAATAGACAAGGTGGACAAAACCAGGATGTTCCAGAGATGGGACACACAAACAAGGGGTCACAATTGGAAGTTGAAGACTCAGATGAGTCAAAGGGATGTTAGGAAATATTTTTTCAATCATATAGTTGTCAGGCAGTGGAATAATCTAGCAAGTGATGTAGTGGAGGCGGGAACCATACATAGCTTCAAGATGAGGTATGATAAAGTTCATGGAGCAGGGAGAGAGAAGACCTAGTAGCAATCAGTGAAGAGGCGGGGCCAGGAGCTATGAATCGACACCTGCAACCACAAATAGGTGAGTATACACACACACACACACACACAAAGGTTTGCAACAAGGCTAGTCCCAGAGCTCAAGGGAATGTCGTACGAGGAAAGGTTAAGGGAAATCGGACTGACGACATTGGAGGACAGAAGGGTCAGGGGAGACATGATAACGACATACAAGATACTGCGGGGAATAGACAAGGTGGACAGAGATAGGATGTTCCAGAGAGGGGACACAGGGACAAGGGGTCACAACTGGAAGCTGAAGACTCAGACGAGTCACAGGGACGTTAGGAAGTATTTCTTCAGTCATAGAGTTGTCAGCAAGTGGAATAGCCTAGCAAGTGAAGTAGTGGAGGCAGGAACCATACATAGTTTTAAGAAGAGGTATGACAAAGCTCAGGAAGCAGAGAGAGAGAGGATCCAGTAGCGATCAGTGAAGAGGCGGGGCCAGGAGCTGAGTCTCGACCCCTGCAACCACAATTAGATGAGTACACACACACACACACACACATATATATATATATATATATATATATAAATATATATATATATATATATATATATATATATATATATATATATATATATATATCAGACTTCTTTAGTCTTGTTCATCATCTGGTCTACCTCTATTATACTTTAATCATATACTGTTTTTTCCTTGTTCTCTCCTCTTAATGGTTTGATGAAGGTTACGACGAGCGAAACGTTGCCCAAATATTCCAACATTGCAAGTGTACACATCTACTTTAATAGTTTAGGATAGGTTATATTTGCGTACACTCATCTCTGTTTACATATAATTAATCTACAGTAAAGAAAGAGAGAAAAATGAGAATGAGATAATTGAGGTGCAGATGCATAATATACCTGGCTTTGTGCGTTAACCTCATTAGTGCTCCTTCTGGCCGCTCCATGTTATGTGGCGCTGCGATGCAGTGCACTCTGGTATCATGTCTCTCTCTCTTTCGTCTGGCACTGCGGGAGTAATATTGCAATATCTTGGAGCGTGCATTTTCTAACGAGCGGTAAAAAGAATAAGTGGTGGGGACAGTTTACTCTCCTAACCAAACATCCCCTCTTGTTGCTTCCCCTTTCTCCCCTATTCCCCATTCCTCACCATTACACTCCCACCCATCAGAAACCCAGCACCCCATTTATCTTGATCATTTCCCTAACATTATACGTAAGCTACTTACGTAATACCCATTAATAATCAATTTCTCCGCACATTGCATTCCCACCTTCCCACTTTAGAAACTTCAGAAAGTTGCATATAGATCTTACGATATGATAATTACCATTTACAAGGTGATTCTTCCTGGCTGGCGGAAGTAACAACAGCCAACTACCACTTGTTAGGTTTTGTTTTTATAATGACAATTTTGTGGTGAGTTGAGGCTTAATTTTGTACTCGAGGGCAAGTTATGTGTGTGTGTGTGTGTGTGTGTGTGTGTGTGTGTGTGTGTGTGTGTGTGTGTGTGTGTGTGTGTGTGTGTGTGTGTGTGTGTGCGATATAAGCTCATTAATCATAATATTATCTTCCTGTTATGTCTATTGACTTTCACCTATAAACAAGCGCATAGACACCAGTAGTTAAGAGAGTGAGAACAGGATCATAAGACAGAGGATGCCTTTGAAATTGTCGCTAATTACATAAGATTAATGACCCGGGGACATTAGGTCAACAGGTGTGCGTCATGGAAGAGTGACGTCATACGTCAGTTAGGTCAAAAGAGGTACCATGTGCTGAGAATAGCTGAGGGGATGAGATTTCAAATACATTGATGGTATACAAAACTTTCTATTAAATCTGAGGGACTGATTACCTCATCTTTCACTGTCTCCGGTATATCTCTGCATTGAACTGAAAAAGCTACAGGTTGGTGAGACGTCTTCATAGTCAAGACACCCAGGTGTTGCACGCGTCTTGTTCATGAGAAGATTTCAAGGCAAGGTGAAGGAATGTTTGAGTTGTTACTCCTCAGTCCTCAGTAGCTAGAGACTCTGGTGGTAGCAGCCTTTCCGGTAAGAAAATTGGGGTAGCGGGTGTTAGGAGACTTACCCATACATCTTGACCTACCTGCCATTGAACCAGGATCCCACTGATGGTATATCGAGGCTCAGAAGGCAGGCAATCCGCATTTTAGTACATTTTGCCGTGGTGAGTACCTGTCAATATACTAATCTGGAATGATTAGAAACAATGGCAAGCCAATCTTTGCACTATCGGGCAAGTATAGCCACTGAACCATCCTGGGACAGCGGACAAGACACTGACCTTCTGGCTTTAAGACTGGCTTGCCCAGGGGCTTTAATCCTGCCAGTTCGGTGTCTTATTTACATTCATATTATTGTGATTTAGCGAGTCATTGCATTTGGCTATGTTAAAGAAATATGTTGACTGGTATCCCACATGTATACAATAAAATAGCAATGGAAATGTGACTTTATTTCGACTCTCAACCTGAGTTCTCGTCAGAATGATGATAAAGAATCCAGTTGAAAGTCACATAACAGGTACCAACATCATCAAATGTTCATTATACCTTTACAATCATTATAGATCCTACAATGATGCCTCTTCAAATATTTTACTGTAAATGGTCAAATAAAAGCGACAAGTCTGGCAACGCATTAGCTAAGGTGTCCCGGAAAAAGCTCAAATCTACACGCACATCACTGACGGTTCAAAAGTGGAGTGCAGGAGGAGGTGAGATGTTTCCTTGACTGTTGTGGCCGCAAGGAAGGTGGGTTCGTCTTACAAAGGTGCCAACTCCTTGACTCTCTTATGATGATTGTTTATTAGCGCGTAAAACCATAAATTTCATGTACAATTTATTGGCTGATAATAAATTTCACACCTCTGAGCCTTTAATAAAGATATTAAGAGTCGAGATGCATCAGTTGGTCGCCACGGGCGAGCTCCGAGTCGCCTGCCGCATCTATATCAATAAACTCTTTTCTTTCATGAAGTGTACTTAGCCGTCAGTGCTTAGGTCTTGCCACTGGGCTGTCGTAAATAATTAACGGATTAATGATTCACGTAAAGAACGTGAATCGAGCTTGTATGACCCGCTATAATACGGCAGCAAAACACGTAACGGCAACCAGTTTCACGGCCCATCACAGAAAACCACGGGACGTCTGGTCATTAAGGCGGGTCACGTGATCAAACATGGCCTCCCGAAGAATGCGGCGAGTTCCTCAACTATGACCCTAGCTGGTCTCCGGCCTAAGGGCGAAACTGGACTGATGGGGAAGGTGCCGCTTGCTCGGAATGTGCACCAGGCGAGGGTTTAACAGCAGTGCGGGACTTACGGCCCAGGTGATGAGAGACAACAAGACGATATGTGAGCTTCACACCTTGTAAGGCGGAGGCCCCATCAGCCACGCCTTATTACCTATGCACCATCGTACGGGGCACCCACCGCAATTTGCATAATTCATAGAGGCCATTTCAATTTGAAAAATACTTGTTCTTCGGCGCGCGTGACCCCTCTGAAGCCGAACCAGGGGAGAAGGTGTGAAAAGTGATTGATAAATCCCAAGAGGTGGACAAGGTGAGAATGGGTGGATAAGAGAGGATGGAAGAAAGGATATACGGGTAGGGAAATAGGGGGAGGTTGGCGGAAAGAATATATAAATGGGAGTTTGAGAGGTAGAAAGAATAGAGGGGTTTAGGAGAGGGTGGCAGATAGGAGAGATGGGTAGGGGAATAAAGTGAAGTGAGATTGGCGGAGAGGATAGATGAATAAGGGTTGAGGGAAGGCAGAAAGAATAGAGGGGTTAGGTTTAAATGCGGCAGAAGGAACAGATTCATGGGTGTGTATGTGTGTGTGTGTGTGTGTGTGTCTGTGTTTATGTATGTGAAGGAGGTAGAGAGGATAGATGGAGGTGCTAGGGAGGGCAGAAAGAATAGATGAATGGTAATGTGAATTGGCAGAATAGATAGGGAGATGTGAAAAGCAAAAACAGTGTCCCAGAGATGTTGTTCAAAAGACAGTATACCAGGGATGCTGTACAGAAGACATTGTACCAGAGATGTTCATAAGACAGTGTACCAGAGATGTTGTTCATAAGACATTGTACCAGAGATGTTGTTCATAAGACAGTGTACCAGAGATGTTGTTCAGAAGACAGTATACCAGAGATGTTGTTCATAAGACATTGTACCAGAGATGTTGTTCATAAGACAGTGTACCAGAGATGTTGTTCGTAAGACAGTGTACCAGAGATGTTGTTCATAAGACATTGTACCAGAGATGTTGTTCATAAGACAGTGTACCAGAGATGTTGTTCATAAGACATTGTACCAGAGATGTTGTTCAGAAGACAGTATACCAGAGATGTTGTTCGTAAGACAGTGTACCAGAGATGTTGTTCATAAGACATTGTACCAGAGATGTTGTTCAGAAGACAGTGTACCAGAGATGTTGTTCATAACACATTGTACCAGGGATGCTGTACAGAAGACATTGTACCAGAGATGTTGTTCATAAGACAGTGTACCAGAGATGTTGTTCATAAGACAGTGTACCAGAGATGTTGTTCAGAAGACAGTATACCAGAGATGTTGTTCATAAGACATTGTACCAGAGATGTTGTTCATAAGACAGTGTACCAGAGATGTTGTTCGTAAGACAGTGTACCAGAGATGTTGTTCATAAGACATTGTACCAGAGATGTTGTTCATAAGACAGTGTACCAGAGATGTTGTTCATAAGACATTGTACCAGAGATGTTGTTCAGAAGACAGTATACCAGAGATGTTGTTCGTAAGACAGTGTACCAGAGATGTTGTTCATAAGACATTGTACCAGAGATGTTGTTCAGAAGACAGTGTACCAGAGATGTTGTTCATAAGACATTGTACCAGGGATGCTGTACAGAAGACATTGTACCTGAGATGTTGTTCATAAGACATTGTACCAGGGATGCTGTACAGAAGACATTGTACCAGAGATGTTGTTCATAAGACAGTGTACCAGAGATGTTGTTCATAAGACATTGTACCAGAGATGTTGTTCAGAAGACAGTATACCAGAGATGTTGTTCGTAAGACAGTGTACCAGAGATGTTGTTCATAAGACATTGTACCAGAGATGTTGTTCAGAAGACAGTGTACCAGAGATGTTGTTCATAAGACATTGTACCAGGGATGCTGTACAGAAGACATTGTACCTGAGATGTTGTTCATAAGACAGTGTACCAGAGATGTTGTTCATAAGACATTGTACCAGAGATGTTGTTCATAAGACAGTGTACCAGGGATGTTGTTCAGAAGATTGTCTTTAGTGATGTTCTAGCTTTTAATGACATATAACGATTTAGAAATCTAGTTTATAAACACACACACACAAACACACACACACACACAAGCACACGCACACGCACACACACACACACACACACACACACACACACACTCACACACACACACACACCTTAGACAAGTCCCAGAGCTAAGTGGCATGTCTTACGAGGAGAGGCTAAGGGAAATCGACCTGACGACACTGGAGGACAGGGGAGATAGGGGGATATGATAACGATATATAAAATACTGAGAGGAATTGACAAGGTGGACAGAGACAGGATGTTCCAGAAATGGGACACAGCAACAAGGGATCACAATTGGAAGTTGAAGACTCGGGTGAGTCAAAGGGATGTTAGGAAGTATTTCTTCAGTCACTGAGTTGTCAGGAAATGAAATAGTCTGGGAAGTGATGTAGTAGAACCAGGATCCATACATAGCTTTAAAAAGAGGTATGATAAAGCTCATGGAGCAGGAAGAGTGACCTAGTAGCGACCAGTGAAGAGGCGGGGCCAGAAGCTGTGACTCGACCCTTGCAACCACAACTGGGTGAGCAACTAGGTGAGTGCACACACACACACACACACAAACATACACACACACACACACACACACACACACACACACACACACACACACACACACACACACACACACACACACACACACACACACACACACACACACACACACACACACACACACACACACACACACACACACACACATACACACACACAAGCACGCATATACAATAGGCCTAGTGTCTAATCGACATGTGCCAAGGACAAAATGGTATCTAACACACAGGTCAGACGGGAAGAGTGAGCTACCAGCACTTGTCTTTTGGGGGGATAGGGTTAAAAGGAACAGATGGACTTGTTGAGGCAGTAGGGGGGATAGAACTCCGGAGGTATGAGAAGACAGGAAGGATAGATGGATAGACGAGGAGAATAATCTCTGTAGGGGGTGACAAGCATTAATTTGCAACGTGGGATGTTGCAAGACCAGGGTGTGGGAGGAGGGGGGGCAGGATTCCTCCCCAGGTTTAGAATCTCTGGGGATTAAACTGGAGGCGAGGTTGCAGCCCCAAGCTCAGTTCTCTTGGGGTTCAAGCTCTATTGGTCCACTGAAGTTCAACCCCAGAGAAAGCTTTAATTAAAGTGCCTATCAGCGCTCTTCTGCAGGTAACTTACTTGCCCCGTCCTGACCTGCATGTGTGTGTGTGTGTGTGTGTGTGTGTGTGTGTGTGTGTGTGTGTGTGTTTGTTTGTAAACTAGATTTCTAAACTGTTACAATATGTGTCATTAAAGGCTAGAAGAATATCACTAAAGATAGACTGTTTTCTGAACAACATCCCTGGTACACTGTCTTCTGAACAACATCCCTGGTACACTGTCTTCTGAACAACATCCCTGGTACACTGTCTTCTGAACAACATCCCTGGTACACTGTCTTCTGAACAACATCCCTGGTACACTGTCTTCTGAACAACATCCCTGGTACACTGTCTTCTGAACAACATCCCTGGTACACGTTCTTCTGAACAACATCCCTGGTACACTGTCTTCTGGACAACATTCCTGGTACACTGTCTTCTGAACATCATCTCTGGGACACTGTCTTCTGAACAACATCCATGATACACTGTCTTCTGAACATCATCTCTGGGACAGTCTCCTCTACAGCATCCCTGGGCACATGATGTAATCTGCCAGCGTCATCTGTGGTTATTATATCTCTGTTCACCTTTGCACTGTTTTCCTGACACTTTCTTCATCTCCAGTGTGTACTTACGAATGTACCACGTAGCACTGTCTGTAAACTTTACACGCGCGTGTCTCCGGACTCGTGCAAAGAACACACGCACACGAACATGGACACTCACACACAGAAATCCAAACACACACACACACACACTATATGAAGATAAATGACGTACAGTTGATAAGTACTAAGAGATATACAATTGCATAAATGAAAAGATTGACTGGAGAAGCTTGTCTAAGGGCGAAAGGTCTCAGTAAATTTCTACCGTACCTCCTTGGTCTTCAAAACACCTTCCGCGAATAATATTTATCCCTGAGGTGAATTACACCCAGCGTCAGGCATTAGCCCTTTTTATATTTTTTACAATAACACCTTAATATCTAGGGACGTAACCAAATACATGAGCAAAAAGCGAAATTCACACCTGAAGGACGTCCAATTAGAGACAATTTTCATATCCTCTTCCCATTTACTCGGTCTTGTGTGAGTCGCAGAATTACCACGTTGAACCTTCCTTTAAATGCTTCTTATGGAGTCTATTCTTTGTAAGCGACAATTTTTTTTTATTTTATAATACAGGGTATATCTTCCCTGAGGTGTTTGTATCAGAGGAGATACACAAAGGAATGGTGACTCAAAAACGAAAAGGCATTCACTGTCATTCATTCAAATGACTCTGGGAACTGCAACATCATCCTAATATTCAGAGTGGAGACTGTAGTTCCACTTCCAGGACCCAAGTCCAGGTCTCAGTGCACTAGTGTTGGAAATATGAAGCTTTCCAGCACTATTTAGGATCGAGTGGCAACACCTGGACTCCTCATGGATTTTGCTAAAGCCAAACGAGTCATCAGAGACTCTATAGTGGCAGACGCTGTTTAGGTTCTTCATACCCGAAATACATGCCATTCTACCCAAGCAGGATCACTAGGGCCGTCACATTGCTCCTCTCAACGCAACTCGCCTCCGCTACTACTCAGTGGCCATTTTATTAAGTACGTTCTTCTGGTACTGGGTAGGGCCCCTCTTCGCCCCCAGAACAGATTGAATTCTTCGTTGCATGGATTCAACAAAGTGCTGCAAATGTTCCTTAGACATCCTGGTCCATATCGACGACGTGATAGCATCACGTAGTTGCTGCAGATTTCTCGGCTGTACATTCATGCTGAGAAGCTCCTCTGTAAACTCTAGAGACTTCTGTGCGTGAAAATCTCAGAAGACCAGCAGTTTCTGAGATACTCAAACCACCTCGTCTGCCACCAACAGTCATTCCACAATCAAAGCCACTTATATCATATTTCTTCCCCATTGTGATATTCAATCTGAACAACAACCGAACCCCTTGATCATGTTTACATGTTTTTAGACACATGTTTTGGCCACTGTGTATTAAGTGCCCCATGTACTGACTGGGTAACTCATTCAAGTAATCTGTATTCAACATTATGGAAATAACGTTAATATTTTCGGTCTACCAGAGACTCACCTCTAAAAGACTGAAAATATCTGCTGTTGTATATACTACCTGTCTCTTTTTTTCTGTGTATTGGTGAAACGTCTTAATAAATGTCTTAAAACATTTATAAGCGTCTATTTACATCTTACATTATATATTTATTTCGAAGTGTTGCTCACAGCAGCAATATCAATTAAATTATTATATTGATGTCTCTGAATAAAACATTTCTTCAGTAATAATGCTAGTACTAGAAAAGTGTCTAATTTACATACTTGATGGTATTTAATACCATCTCGTACGTAAGGAGTTAGTAAGAAGAACAGGAAAGAAGATTTAAAAACAGAGTGACAGGAGAGAGGTAAGCCAAAACCATCAGAGAGATGTAAAGAAAAACCGTGATGAGACTCAATAAACGAACTAAGACTAATTTCATGTACAGGAAACATGGATATTATTGCAGTAATGAAAGCCTTGTTTAATTTGAAGAGTCTTTGTGTGTCCGGGACACGTCACGTACAGGGATATAAACTGGTTCATGCTATAGTACCCGATGAACCGGGCTGTGGTTCGTATTTTGGATTGTGTGTGACCAGCAGTAGCGGCCTGGTTGATCAGGCCCTGATCCACCGGACCACCGGGAAGCCTGGTCAAGGACTGGAGCGCGGGAAGGGGCGGTGACCCTTGGAACGACCTCCAGGATGAACCTGGAAAAGAGGGATGAAGTGGTCCTGGATGCCTGAAATAACTTGAACTGGTGTTATCTCACGGTACTTCTTGAAGGGCCAGAAAACTTTGACTTCGGTGAACTGTTCAATCTTACAAACTTAGAAAGTGACCTTGGGAAGCTCAAGGAACAAACGTCACAGTAACTTGGCTGGAACAATTCACAACTTACAAAGTGGTGATAAATCTTTAGACAGTGTTAAGTCTTCAGTAAAAAAAAAAAGTTAGAAAACTGGAAGTCATGTTAAAGAAAACAGTTAGAAAACTGAATCTGGCGAGAAGAGATGAGGAGACAAGCGCTAACCTCCTGGCAACATGGAGAAGGAAAAACATCCAACGTTCAAATCTGAACTTTTATTATTCACATGGATTATTCACATGAATGTTGCAGTAGGCTTAGTCTAGACAAATCTTTCTTAAACCCAACCCACTCCTTCATATCTATCCTGTTGTTAAAACTATCTCAAGTGTTAGCTTTGATAACGCTACTTGGCAGCTTCTTCCAGTTATCAGCAACACCTCCCAAGGCAGTACTTTAATATTTATTTTTTAATTCATGGGCAGTCTCCCACCAGGGCAGGGTGACCCGAAAAATAAAAAATGAAAAGAAATTAATTTTTTTTATACATTTATTAATGTATAAAGCAGAAGGGGTTACTATCCCCTTGCTCCTGGCATTTTAGTCGCCTCTTACGATACCCATGCCTTACGGAGGAAGAATTCTTCTTCACTTTCCCATAAGAAGACTCTTAATATAACATTTCTAAATCCGAATTTTTCCATCGTCAGTCCATTGTTTCCGACTTTTTTCCCGACTAGGTATTCCCAGCAGACAATTTATATATCACTTGTTAAAACCAATTTCCTCCTTGTAAACTGCAATAGCATTTTCACTTAATCTGATTTTTTTATGACTGCTGATTCTGGGATTTCGGTGATTTATGGAAAGAAATATTAATTTTCCAGTGGATTAACTTGGCCATAATAAAGGATTAACACCGCCATCCCAGCGGGTTAACTTAGTTACCTTATTGAATTTTCTTCGTTGTCTTGGTGGATTAACCTCGTCATCTTAGTGGATTAACCTCGTCATCTTAGTGGATTAACCTCGTCATCTTAGTGGATTAACCTCGTCATCTTAGTGGATTAACTATTTAATTCCTTGTGAATTAGCTTTATCGTAGTAGATTAATCTCGTCGTCATTATGGATTAACTGCGGGCACAGTATCCCCTGGTAAGATAAGACAAAAAACAAAATAAACCCATTCGGCTCAACCTGATATACCATAATAAACATTGAAGTTATAACTCGTGTTTCATCCAAGAACTGTAACTTACAACCATACCTTTCCACAGTGCTTAATTTGCTCGCGTCTCCCGTCATATAGGGTCATGTGAGTGCCTGACTTCACGATAGGTCATGTCAAGTCAAGCATAAACTCTCTTAATGACTATGATTGTGGGTGACGTCAATTACCTCACTCGGACGCTAAATAGCCGCATTCGTCGTTCCAAAATATTAAGGACTCATGATAGCCGACTTAATTATATTTACGGTTCATAACTGTTACATATCTCCGACATGGACATTTGTTGTGTGGGTTTTGGCGAACGGCGCAGAGGAACTAACACGTTCCTCTGCGCCGTGAGGCTAACCCCGCCCTCCAGTGCTGAAGAAGAGAAACAGTGTGTATAGTGAGCTTGGGACAATGTTTCGATATATCAGATAAAAGTTTGATAAAGCTCAACACAGAGCGAAACGTTATACCATTAAAAGCTTGGCTTCTCTTTATTATTGTTGGCTGTATGCTACTTGGAGGGGAAAGAGAAGACAAATTGGCAGAGAGGAATCTCATTGGAACCATCGCCCGTGGAACAGTCTTCTTCAGCCACTGTAGATCCGTCCTCCAGTGCATTGTCACCTAGTTCTTGTACCACCTGGCGACTGTCAACATCCTGACTGGTCGAAGACGATGTTAATTAATGTATAAACAACAAAACTTATATTATACTATGAAGAAATACCTATGATAACGCAGTTCTCTCAGACTTACTCTGTAAATTGCGTTTTAGTGGGAAAATTGAGGAAAATCATGATTTTTTTAATATAGAGTAAATATTAGACCTGAGTCGACATCAGCAGAGGGAGGATCGAGCCTCCACCACTCCAATGGGTGAATAACTCACAGGGGTTTAGTGCATCATAAAGTGCAAGGGTTCCTAACCTTTTAATAATCTTTATTTCTGAAAGTACATGTGCAAGGCCTAGCTGACATCAATGACATACTGCTATATAGAAAACCCATTGTTATTTAGAGAATTTCGGGCAAATTAGGCCAAATTTGTCCCCAGGATGCCACCCACACTAGTCGACTAACACCCAGGTACCCACTTTACTGATGGGTGAACACTGGACAGCAGGTGACTTATGGAAATACATCTTAATGTTTTCCAGCCATACCGGGGGATCGATCCCCGAACCACAGTTGAGTGTGTTAGCGATCGAGCTACAAGTTACCATCAGTGCTATTAGGTATAAGCATGACTCCAAAAGTTGCCAGTAACTTAGTTTTAATTTACCTATGGTTAGCTAGCAACATAACTTTGTTTTAATTGTTTAGAGATGAAGTCCCATACCCCCCATTATTTGATTCCCATACCCCCCATTATTTGATTCCCATACCCCCCATTATTTGATTTCCATACCCCCCATTATTTGATTCCCATACCCCCCATTATTTGATTCCCATACCCCCCATTATTTGATTCCCATACCCCCATTATTTGATTCTCATACCCCCATTATTTGATTCCCATACCCTCATTATTTGATTCACATAATAGGCCTACTGCCAGAGGCCTCTGTTAATCTGGGGGTGAATTTTCACAATTATATTTACTAATGAGTTTTCATAATAATTTCTTACTACTTTTCTTTGTCATTGTTTCTCTTCTTTACGTAATTATCTTAATTTGTTGTTAGTTTTCTGATTATTAATCTAATCTAATTAGCATCCTGCCCTAATTACCATCATATCCTAATTACCAACCAAATTAATTACCAATTTAATCTAATAACCAAATTAGCCCAATTACGATCTTAAAGTAATTAGGAAATTAATCCGAGTGCCGGTATAACCTAATTACCAATCTAACTTAATTACTAGCGTAGCCTAATCATTACTATCTTAACCTAAATACTAACCTAATAACTATCATCACCTGGAGGGTGTTCCAGGGGGTTAACGCCCCCCGTGGTCTGGTCCATGACCTATAAACAAACTCAACCTAATTACTAACTCAACCTAATTACGATCTTCACCTATCTGCCAACCTAACTTAATTAGGTTGAAGAATTATTTCTGCTAATTACTTAACATGACTTTACTAATGCTCTCTTATTTCCCAAATAAATTTAGCTAATAAATTTGGCCAGATAATTTATTTTTCTAGTTATTAATTAGTTTCGTATCTTATGTTGCTAATGGCTGCTCTAAAAAAATCACAATTGCTCATCAACTAATCTATTGGTTTCTTTGTTGGGTTTGAAACCTATCGACTACATGGACATCATCAAGGCTTCAGGTTACATGTTTATTATCTGTCAAATATTCGTTAATGCCTCAAATAGGGATTAAAATCCAAGCATATATACACTGTGTATTTCTCCGTGTGAGAGATACACATCTCTCGGAGTATATACACTGCATATACTCCGAGATGTATATACACTCAGATATTAAGAATTGAGACACTTATGCAACACATGGGAATCTTAATTGAAGAAACGTTTCGCCACACAGTGGCTTCATCAGTCCAATACAAAGTAGAGATGGGTAAGGAGAGTAGAAGTTTGAGGTAATCAGTCCCTCAGCCTGGAATCGATGTGTTCAGTCCATCACTCTTGTAGTAAGAAACATTTCTTCAATTAAGATTCCCATGTGTTGCATAAGTGTCTCAATTCTTCAACTTGTCGGTTTTCAAAACCATTCATCACCACACTCAGATATACATTTTTTTTCCCAATTTTCAAAATTATTCTTAAAAATTATATTGCTAAAGACAATTCCCAACAGATTTTGGTTTATTTAAATTTCAGTTTTTTTGAAAACGGCCTCCTCTAGGCAGATATATATTCACACATAAAATTTCCAGCGTATAAAGTGTCGTGGGCTCAAAGTTTGAAGTTGCTGACAGTAATGGAATATAATTTGGCTGAGGTGGAACGGTCCAGGGGGGTAATTAACACACAGTATATTACAACCATGAAAAACACTTTGAACCCGCCCTCAAGACACGACACTCACCTCAACACTCCACTACCACCACTGTTACCACTACTACCACCACCACCACTGTTACCACTACCACCACTACTACCACTACCACTATTACCACTACCACCACAGCTAATACTATCACTACCACCTCCACCACTACCACCACCACCACCACCATTCGGATGACGATCAGAAAATCCGAACGATCCGGGTGACGAACCACTCCAAAAGTATCCTCACTCAATAAAACATTATATATGTATTTTACAATAATATATATATATATATATATATATATATATATATATATATATATATATATATATATATATATATATATATTTATATATATATATATATATATATATATATATATTTTTATATATATATATATATATATATATATATATATATATATATATATATATATATATATATATATATATATATATATATTTCGAGGGCGTTGACCCCCGAAACCCTCTCCAGGTATACTCTAAGTATACGCCGCTATACGCCATAAATATATAGATTAGGCATCACGCAACTCACTTCATGCCATAAACAATACGCAAAATTCGTTCTAAGGACATGTAAAGTCCTGAACAAACTGAAAAAATAACCGAACGATACTAGGACATGGTTATCCAAAATTTGGAATGGATTAAAACGAAAATCCCCGGGCCACGACCATCTCTTTTCAAAATAATTGAAAGACTGGGTTAGCAACATCGAAACTAACGTTCCATCGGTAACACATTTCACTTTGATTTGTTCCCAGAATCGATAAAAAAACCCACTGAACCATGACCTAAAAATTCCCAATACCGTGGCTGGAACAACTGTGGCCTGACAGTGGTGCAAAACGGACCGAAACGTCGTCTTAAGTACGAGTCTTCGGTGAATGGACTGTAATTGCCTAGTACCTGTGTCTAAAGTCATTCCACCCCAGTAACAGCCGACCTGAAGCCAGACTTAAGGGGTCCAAGACACTGCTTAACACAAACCTCATTTCTTCCCTGTCGTCGGGTTCCTTAAAGGTAATTAAGGCCGAAGCAAATCTCTCACATTCTGACTGGCTATCAGATCTCCTGATAAGCAATTCAACACGCAGACAAAGGGGAAATTCGTGGCCAAAATATGATAAGTCTGTCGAGCATAAAGTTCACAAAGACTAAATCTATTTTACACTTACTCTTATTATTGTTATTATTACTGCTAGTAGTAGTAATAGTAGTAGTAATAGTAGTAGTATTAGTAATTTATGTTGTAGTATTTTTATTGTTATTATTATTATTATTATTATTATTATTATTATTATTCTCGACTACATGAGGGTCACACAGGCTCCACATGACCTGTACACCACTAGTCACATATACATATAATCTTAAAACAGCTCCTAATACAAACTCTCAGTATATACACAGTGAGAGATATACACATCTTGGTGTATATCCTCACAGTTTTTCCATTCATGTTATATGAACACAAAACATCAAAGGGAACAGAAAAACCTTACCAAAAACGAAAATAATATGCAATAAAGTCAAAAATAATCACACTGACAAGAGCACAAAAATAACAGACACAGCAATAATCACAATAATAATAAATATAATAATCAGGTGAGGATTATTGCTGAGTGTGGAGAAGACAGTCATTTCCACAATCATCTCGTCATTTCCTCAGGACGACGAAGCTGAGAAAGTGCGGTACATGAGCCAAGATCCGCCGCAAAGGCGAAAAAGTTGAAAAATGAGGATAATAAGATCAAAAATAATTGTCATGAAGATAACTAGACGTGTTTCTCTGGGTGTGCGATCCCAGAGTTATCCCCGTGTCTCGTAACCCCTGCCTCCTCTACCTTAGTGATCCCAGAGTTATCCCCATGTCTCGTAACCCCTGCCCCCTCTACCTTAGTGATCCCAGAGTTATCCCCGTGTCTCGTAACCCCTGCCCCCTCTACCTTAGTGATCCCAGAGTTATCCCCGTGTCTCGTAACCCCTGCCCCCTCTACCTTAGTGATCCCTGAGTTATCCCCGTGTCTCGTAACCCCTGCCCCCTCTACCTTAGTGATCCCAGAGTTATCCCCATGTCTCGTAACCCCTGCCCCCTCTACCTTAGTGATCCCAGAGTTATCCCCGTGTCTCGTAACCCCTGCCCCCTCTACCTTAGTGATCCCAGAGTTATTCCCGTGTCTCGTAACCCCTGCCCCCTCTACTTTAGTGATCCCAGAGTTATCCCCGTGTCTCGTAACCCCTGCCTCCTCTGCCTTAGTGATCCCAGAGTTATCCCCGTGTCTCGTAACCCCTGCCCCCTCTACCTTAGTGATCCCAGAGTTATCCCCGTGTCTCGTAACGCCTGCCCCCTCTACCTTAGTGATCCCAGAGTTATCCCCGTGTCTCGTAACCCCTGCCCCCTCTACCTTAGTGATCCCAGAGTTATCCCCATGTCTCGTAACCCCTGCCCCC
This sequence comes from Cherax quadricarinatus, assembly GCF_038502225.1. Taxonomy (NCBI): domain Eukaryota; kingdom Metazoa; phylum Arthropoda; class Malacostraca; order Decapoda; family Parastacidae; genus Cherax; species Cherax quadricarinatus. Next base: position 14,494,149 of record NC_091362.1, on the reverse strand, counting down.
TCTACCTTAGTGATCCCAGAGTTATCCCCGTGTCTCGTAACGCCTGCCCCCTCTACCTTAGTGATCCCAGAGTTATCCCCGTGTCTCGTAACCCCTGCCTCCTCTACCTTAGTGATCCCAGAGTTATCCCCGTGTCTCGTAACCCCTGCCCCCTCTACCTTAGTGATCCCAGAGTTATCCCCGTGTCTCGTAACCCCAGCCCCCTCTACCTTAGTGATCCCAGAGTTATCCCCATGTCTCGTAACCCCTGCCCCCTCTACCTTAGTGATCCCAGAGTTATCCCCATGTCTCGTAACCCCTGCCCCCTCTACCTTAGTGATCCCAGAGTTATCCCCGTGTCTCGTAACCCCAGCCCCCTCTACCTTAGTGATCCCAGAGTTATCCCCATGTCTCGTAACCCCTGCCCCCTCTACCTTAGTGATCCCAGAGTTATCCCCGTGTCTCGTAACCCCTGCCCCCTCTACCTTAGTGATCCCAGAGTTATCCCCGTGTCTCGTAACCCCTGCCCCTCTACCTTAGTGATCCCAGAGTTATCCCCGTGTCTCGTAACCCTGCCCCCTCTACCTTAGTGATCCCAGAGTTATCCCCGTGTCTCGTAACCCCTGCCCCCTCTACCTTAGTGATCCCAGAGTTATCCCCGTGTCTCGTAACCCCTGCCCCCTCTACCTTAGTGATCCCAGAGTTATCCCCGTGTCTCGTAACCCCTGCCCCCTCTACCTTAGTGATCCCAGAGTTATCCCCGTGTCTCGTAACCCCGGCCCCCTCTACCTTAGTGATCCCAGAGTTATCCCCGTGTCTCGTAACCCCTGCCCCCTCTACCTTAGTGATCCCAGAGTTATCCCCGTGTCTCGTAACCCCTGCCCCCTCTACCTTAGTGATCCCAGAGTTATCCCCGTGTCTCGTAACCCCTGCCCCCTCTACCTTAGTGATCCCAGAGTTATCCCCGTGTCTCGTAACCCCTGCCGCCTCTACCTTAGTGATCCCAGAGTTATCCCCGTGTCTCGTAACCCCTGCCCCCTCTACCTTAGTGATCCCAGAGTTATCCCCGTGTCTCGTAACCCCAGGGACCTCTACCTTAGTGATCCCAGAGTTATCCTCGTGTCTCGTAACCCCTGCCCCCTCTACCTTAGTGATCCCAGAGTTATCCCCGTGTCTCGTAACCCCAGCCCCCTCTACCTTAGTGATCCCAGAGTTATCCCCGTGTCTCGTAACCCCTGCCCCCTCTACCTTAGTGATCCCAGAGTTATCCCCATGTCTCGTAACCCCTGCCCCCTCTACCTTAGTGATCCCAGAGTTATCCCCGTGTCTCGTAACCCCTGCCCCCTCTACCTTAGTGATCCCAGAGTTATCCCCATGTCTCGTAACCCCTGCCCCCTCTACCTTAGTGATCCCAGAGTTATCCCCATGTCTCGTAACCCCTGCCCCCTCTACCTTAGTGATCCCAGAGTTATCCCCGTGTCTCGTAACCCCTGCCCCCACAACCATAGTGATCCCAGAGTTATCCCCGTGTCTCGTAACCCCTGCCGCCTCTACCTTAGTGATCCCAGAGTTATCCCCGTGTCTCGTAACCCCTGCCCCCTCTACCTTAGTGATCCCAGAGTTATCCCCGTGTCTCGTAACCCCTGCCCCCTCTACCTTAGTGATCCCAGAGTTATCCCCATGTCTCGTAACCCCTGCCCCCTCTACCTTAGTGATCCCAGAGTTATCCCCGTGTCTCGTAACGCCTGCCCCCTCTACCTTAGTGATCCCAGAGTTATCCCCGTGTCTCGTAACCCCTGCCTCCTCTACCTTAGTGATCCCAGAGTTATCCCCGTGTCTCGTAACCCCTGCCCCCTCTACCTTAGTGATCCCAGAGTTATCCCCGTGTCTCGTAACCCCTGCCCCCTCTACCTTAGTGATCCCAGAGTTATCCCCGTGTCTCGTAACCCCTGCCCCCTCTACCTTAGTGATCCCAGAGTTATCCCCGTGTCTCGTAACCCCTGCCTCCTCTACCTTAGTGATCCCAGAGTTATCCCCGTGTCTCGTAACCCCTGCCCCCTCTACCTTAGTGATCCCAGAGTTATCCCCGTGTCTCGTAACCCCAGCCCCCTCTACCTTAGTGATCCCAGAGTTATCCTCGTGTCTCGTAACCCCTGCCCCCTCTACCTTAGTGATCCCAGAGTTATCCCCATGTCTCGTAACCCCTGCCCCCTCTACCTTAGTGATCCCAGAGTTATCCCCGTGTCTCGTAACCCCTGCCCCCTCTACCTTAGTGATCCCAGAGTTATCCCCGTGTCTCGTAACCCCTGCCCCCTCTACCTTAGTGATCCCAGAGTTATCCCCGTGTCTCGTAACCCCTGCCCCCTCTACCTTAGTGATCCCAGAGTTATCCCCGTGTCTCGTAACCCCTGCCCCCTCTACCTTAGTGATCCCAGAGTTATCCCCGTGTCTCGTAAACCCAGCCCCCTCTACCTTAGTGATCCCAGAGTTATCCCCATGTCTCGTAACCCCTGCCCCCTCTACCTTAGTGATCCCAGAGTTATCCCCATGTCTCGTAACCCCTGCCCCCTCTACCTTAGTGATCCCTGAGTTATCCCCGTGTCTCGTAACCCCTGCCCCCTCTACCTTAGTGATCCCAGAGTTATCCCCGTGTCTCGTAACCCCTGCCCCCTCTACCTTAGTGATCCCAGAGTTATCCCCATGTCTCGTAACCCCTGCCCCCTCTACCTTAGTGATCCCAGAGTTATCCCCGTGTCTCGTAACCCCTGCCCCCTCTACCTTAGTGATCCCAGAGTTATCCCCGTGTCTCGTAACCCCTGCCCCCTCTACCTTAGTGATCCCAGAGTTATCCCCGTGTCTCGTAACCCCTGCCCCCTCTACCTTAGTGATCCCAGAGTTATCCCCGTGTCTCGTAACCCCTGCCCCCTCTACCTTAGTGATCCCAGAGTTATCCCCGTGTCTCGTAACCCCTTCCCCCTCTACCTTAGTGATCCCAGAGTTATCCCCGTGTCTCGTAACCCCTGCCCCCTCTACCTTAGTGATCCCAGAGTTATCCCCGTGTCTCGTAACCCCTGCCCCCTCTACCTTAGTGATCCCAGAGTTATCCCCGTGTCTCGTAACCCCTGCCCCCTCTACCTTAGTGATCCCAGAGTTATCCCCGTGTCTCGTAACCCCTGCCCCCTCTACCTTAGTGATCCCTGAGTTATCCCCGTGTCTCGTAACCCCTGCCCCCTCTACCTTAGTGATCCCAGAGTTATCCCCGTGTCTCGTAACCTCTGCCCCCTCTACCTTAGTGATACCAGAGTTATCCCCGTGTCTCGTAACCCCTGCCCCCTCTACCTTAGTGATCCCAGAGTTATCCCCGTGTCTCGTAACCTCTGCCCCCTCTACCTTAGTGATACCAGAGTTATCCCCGTGTCTCGTAACCCCTGCCTCCTCTACCTTAGTGATCCCAGAGTTATCCCCATGTCTCGTAACCCCTGCCTCCTCTACCTTAGTGATCCCAGAGTTATCCCCGTGTCTCCTAACCCCTGCCTCCTCTACCTTAGTTATCCCCGTGTCTCATAACCCCTGCCTCTCTACCTTAGTAATCCCAGAGTTATCCCCGTGTCTCGTAACCCCTGCCCTCTCTACCTTAGTGATCCCAGAGTTATCCCCGTGTCTCATAACCCCTGCCCCCTCTACCTTAGTGATCCAAGAGTTATCCCCGTGTCTCATAACCCTGCCTCTCTACCTTAGTAATCCCAGAGTTATCCCCGTGTCTCGTAACCCCTGCCCCCTCTACCTTAGTGATCTCAGAGTTATCCCCTTGTCTCGTAACACCTGCCCCCACTACCTTAGTGATCCCAGAGTTATCCCCGTGTCTCGTAACCCCTGCCCCCTCTACTTTAGTGATCCCAGAGTTATCCCCGTGTCTCGTAACCCCTTCCTCCTCTGCCTTAGTGATCCCAGAGTTATCCCCGTGTCTCGTAACCCCTGCCCCCTCTACTTTAGTGATCCCAGAGTTATCCCCGTGTCTCGTAACCCCTGCCCCCTCTACCTTAGTGATCCCAGAGTTATCCCCGTGTCTCGTAACCCCTGCCCCCTCTACGTTAGTGATCTTAGAGTTATCCCCTTGTCTCGTAACCCCTGCTCCCTCTACCTTAGTGATCCCAGAGTTATCCCGTGTCTCGTAACCCCTGCCCCCTCTACCTTAGTGATCCGAGAGTTATCCCCGTGTCTCATAACCCCTGCCCCCTCTACCTTAGTGATCCCAGAGTTATCCCCGTGTCTCAAAACCCCTGCCCCCTCTACCTTAGTGATCCCAGAGTTATCCCCGTGTCTCATAACCCCTGCCCCCTCTACCTTAGTGATCCCAGAGTTATCTCCGTGTCTCGTAACCCCTGCCCCCTCTACCTTAGTTATTCCAGAGTTATCCCCGTGTCTCATAACCCCTGTCCCCTCTACCTTTGTGATCCCAGAGTTATCCCCGTGTCTCATAACCCCTGCCCCCTCTACCTTTGTGATCCCAGAGTTATCCCCGTATCTCGTAACCCCTGCCCCCTCTACCTTAGTGATCCGAGAATTTACCAACTATGCTAGTAAGTTTAACAATTATGCTAGTAAGTTTAACAACTATGCTAGTAAGTTTAACAACTATGCTAGTAAGTTTAACAACTATGCTAGTAAGTTTAACAACTATGCTAGTAAGTTTAACAACTATGCTAGTAAGTTTAACAACTATGCTAGTAAGTTTAACAACTATGCTAGTAAGCTTAACAACTATGCTAGTAAGTTTAACAACTATGCTAGTAAGTTTAACAACTATGCTAGTAAGTTTAACAACTATGCTAGTAAGTTTAACAACTATGCTAGTAAGTTTAACAACTATGCTAGTAAGTTTAACAACTATGCTAGTAATTTTACCAACTATGCTAGTAAGTTTAACAACTATGCTAGTAAGTTTAACAACTACGCTAGTAAGTTTACCAACTATGCTAGTAAGTTTAACAACTATGCTAGTAAGTTTAACAACTATGCTAGTAAGTTTAACAACTATGCTAGTAAGTTTAACAACTATGCTAGTAAGTTTAACAACTATGCTAGCAAGTTTAACAACTATGCTAGTAAGTTTAACAACTATGCTAGTAAGTTTAACAACTATGCTAGTAAGTTTAACAACTATGCTAGTAAGTTTAACAACTATGCTAGTAATTTTACCAACTATGCTAGTAAGTTTAACAACTATGCTAGTAAGTTTAACAACTACGCTAGTAAGTTTACCAACTATGCTAGTAAGTTTAACAACTATGCTAGTAAGTTTAACAACTATGCTAGTAAGTTTAACAACTATGCTAGTAAGTTTAACAACTATGCTAGTAAGTTTAACAACTATGCTAGCAAGTTTAACAACTATGCTAGTAAGTTTAACAACTATGCTAGTAAGTTTAACAACTATGCTAGTAAGTTTAACAACTATGCTAGTAAGTTTAACAACTATGCTAGTAAGTTTAGCAACTATGCTAGTAAGTTTAACAACTATGCTAGTAAGTTTACCAACTATGCTAGCAAGTTTAACAACTATGCTAGTAAGTTTAACAACTATGCTAGTAAGTTTAACAACTATGCTAGTAAGTTTAACAACTATGCTAGTAAGTTTAACAACTATGCTAGTAAGTTTAACAACTATGCTAGTAAGTTTAACAACTATGCTAGTAAGTTTAACAACTATGCTAATAATTTAAAGAACAAAGAAGTACTACCGTAACTGGAACAATATGCAAATAACCTGCTCTTATTGTGACTAGTTCATAGTCCAAGTCGGACCGAAACGTCGTCATAAGGTTCTATCTTCTATTTGCTAGTTATATGTGGAATGCTAGTAAAAACATTTGCAACAACACTGCCTAAACTCAAAAGCTATCAGGGTTACAATAAGATGCGTCACCTAAGACTGAAGCTGTACTCAGTCCATCACTCTTGAAAATTGATGAAGACATTGATTCCAGGCTGAGGGACTGATTACCTCAACTCCTCCTCTCTTTAGACCGTTCTTCTTTGTATTGGACTGATGAGGCTAAAGTGTGGCAAAACGTTTCCTCAGTAAAGATTCCCATATGTTGCTTAAATATCTCAGTCTCCAAGACTGAAAGTACTCAAAATCACACTCAACTTATTTCACTGACAAAATACTATAAATTTTAAATTTAAAAAGGGAACATAGCAACTATACACTCCCATGAAAATTCCAACTTTCTTGTACTCGGGATGCAGCAGTGTTCAAAGTTTGAAGGCGATGTGCAAAGGCTTTCTCAAGTCAGAGTACGGAAACCAAAATGGAGATTGCCCCAAGGGCGGCTGCACTTACCAGTGTTCAGAGTTTGAAGGCGATGTGCAAAGGCTTTCTCAAGTCAGAGTACGGAAACCAAAATGGAGATTGCCCCAAAGGCGGCTGCACTTACCAGTGTTCAAAGTTTGAAGGCGATGTGCAAAGGCTTTCTCAAGTCAGAGTACGGAAACCAAAATGGAGATTGCCCCAAGGGCGGCTGCACTTACCAGTGTTCAAAGTTTGAAGGCGATGTGCAAAGGCTTTCTCAAGTCAGAGTACGGAAACCAAAATGGAGATTGCCCCAAGGGCGGCTGCACTTACCAGTGTTCAAAGTTTGAAGGCGATGTGCAAAGGCTTTCTCAAGTCAGAGTACGGAAACCAAAATGGAGATTGCCCCAAGGGCGGCTGCACTTACCAGTGTTCAAAGTTTGAAGGCGATGTGCAAAGGCTTTTTCAAGTCAGAGTACGGAAACCAAAATGGAGATTGCCCCAAGGGCGGCTGCACTTGCCAGTGTTCAAAGTTTGAAGGCGATGTGCAAAGGCTTTCTCAAGTCAGAGTACGGAAACCAAAATGGAGATTGCTCCAAGGGCGGCTGCACTTGCCAGTTGTGGTGTGAACCTTGCCCTTCTTACAGCACACCAGTGTTGTAAATTTGAAGAGGATCGAATGAAGCATTCTCGAGCTATAAACGAAAACCTTGACGAGAGATGAAATCAGGATTGGTCTTATAAACACCCCCTTGAGTAGTAATAATATTAGATGATGTTTTGTGGCAAATTACGGGACTCTTAGGAAATAAATCTTCTCAAAATATTGTTTTAGAAGTTGAAGGAAGGAGGAGACAAGGAGTGGGGGACTAAAGTGGAAGACAAGGAAGAGGGACCTGGAGAAGTGGGAGACAAGGAGAAATGGCAAAGAAAAGAGAGTGGGAGACAAGGAAGAGTGGGAGACAAGGATAAATAATAGTCAAAAGAAAGTGGGAGACAAGAAAGAGTGGGAGACAAAAAAGAGTGGGAGACAAGAAAGAGTGGGAGACAAGGATAAATAATAGACAAATGAGAGTTGAAGACAAGGAGTAATAGGAGACAATGAAAAATGGAAGACAAAGGAGCATGAAATAAGGAGTAGTGGAAGACATGGAATGTGACTCAGAAATAAGTGGGATGAACTGAAGACAGATGAGTGTGTAAGATAAAGGGAAAGTGAGACACGAAGATAACTGGGGGGGATTGAATAAGGAGTAAATGAGAAATGAGAAGACACAAAAGACAATCTCTTTTCATATTACATACAAATATCGAATACATAAATTCCAACCCACCATAAATCCGAGTTGCAATACCAAGAAACACGTGACATATTAAATTCCTGAGCACTTGGACACATTAAATATTACCTTTTTTAATATATTATCTTGTTTAATTATATATTATCTTGTTTAATTATATATTATCTTGTTTAATAATATCATATTATCATATTATCTAGGGTAGGGTAGGGACCTGAGCTAGAGCTTACAGCTCATAAGACTGTCATTCCCATTAGTCCCCTTGTGGCGGGGATGGCAGACCAGAGAGGCCTAGCTTGTGGCTAGGCCTGGGGACTGTTGGTCCCAAAGATGAGGAGGTGCTTGTGCCTCCTCCCATGGGAGACTTAGGTCTCAGACACTCCCTAAAGAGGGAGCCAAGGCCGGGCCACCACTTGGACAAGGCCCGGGCCGGGAGAATACCGGCGAATATTTAATAATAATAATAATAATAATGTATAATAATATTATCTTATCTTAAATAATAATATTATATTTGCTTGTATATTAATATTATATTATCTTGTTTAATAATAATATAATATTGAGGGAGGAACCAACAGGAGATCGACACCATGCCCAGCCCTTCTAGACTGAGGATCGAGCCTCCACCACTCCTCGTGCTGGGTGACCCACACGGGTTTAGCTCTTGGTGGAAGACAGTGCTTGGAAGATAAAAATCAGCTCGTAGGAAACAACTCAAAATTGTTCTTTCGTACGTTTGTTTTGCGTGCAGCCAACAGTAACAGCCTGGTTGATCAGGCTCTGGTCCACCAGGAGGTCTGGTCACAGACCGGGCCACGGGGGCGTTGACCCCAGGAACTCTCTCCAGGCAAACTCCAGGTAATTATTGTTGTTATTATTATTATTATTATTATTATTATTATTATTATTATTATTGTGTTATTATCATTCAGAGGAAGAGGGGGGATTGTAGCCTGAATGCCTCGGAACAAGAGCCCTTCACCAGCATCAAGGCCCCGTGTAGGAGATAGATAGAGAGAAAGAGAGAGAGAGAGAGAGAGAGAGAGAGAGAGAATCCCTTTCTCTCCCTTTGTTCAGGCGTCGGCTGCCACGTTGTTCCACGGACCGGACCTGGAATAATTGTGTCTCATTACGTTCGTTGCCTCACGATCAGCGTGACATGACCGTGAGGGGAGGGGGAGGGGAAGTGGAGGAGGGGAGGAGGGAGGGGAGAGGAGAGGGATAGTGAAGGGGGGAGGGGGGGTTTATGGGAGAAAGAAGAGGAAAGGAGAAAATAATGTGACTGAAATCAGCATTAACTGTTACATGTTCCTTACATCAGAGACCTGAAGATTGATGTGATTATTATTATTATTATTAATTTTATTATTATTATTATTAGTAGTAGTAGTAGTAGCATTCCTATTATTATTAGCATTCTTATTATTATTATTATTATTAGTAGTAGTAGTAGCATTATTATTATTATTATTATTATTATTATTATTATTATTATTAGTAGTAGTAGTAGTAGTAGTAGTAATAGTAGTAGTAGTAGCAGTATTATTATTATTATTATTAGCATTATTAGTAGTAGTAGTAGTAGTAGCAGCAGTAGTAGTAATATTTCTATTATTATTATTGCTATTATTATTAGCATTATTGCTATTATTATTATTATTATTATTTTTATTATTATTAATATTATTATTATTATTATTATTATTATTATTATTATTATTATTATTATTATTTATTTTTATTATTATCTCCAAAGTACAATAAAAAATAATGGAAATAAAAGACAATATATTCCAAAGAGGTGATGATGAAGTCTACTGGAAACTTAAAAGACTTACGAAATTTCCTGAAATCGCTTAGAAGAGATTTCAACGGAGTGAGTGAGAGTGATCCCACACACACACACACACACACACACACACACACACACACACACACACACACACACACACACACACACACACACACACACACACACACACACAGGAAAATACATTAGTCTTCAACGTAGATCTGTCAGCAACCATAGAAAATAAAACTAAGCCAAATACGAAGCTAACAAACATCTGAAGCAGCGGGACTCGATGATGTATCACAATTAGCCCCGAAAAACAGTGGGAACTGTGTCATCCACTATTACAAATCTTCATGAGATGACTCGAAGCGATTCAAAAAAATAATACTGTAACGATAACGTAGATAAGCATATTTATGTACTCTTCAATTATTTATTAAAGGAGACGTTTCGCCCTAAGCGTCGTTATCACCAAGAAACTTACATCTGTAGTTCTAATTTTCACTCCTAGGGGCAGATGAGAGCCAGGAGCCGCGACTCGAACCCTACAACAACTAATAGGTAAACACAAGAAGCAACGGAAAAACAGATCTGTTTTTATTCAACATAATCAAAGGAGTTGAAACTCCTAGAGAACAAAGCATTCACTAACTATAACTGTCAGAAGTTTAGAAAAGAAAAATAATGTTTATAGAAATATAAAAAACGTAAGAAAAATAAAACAGGAAACAGAGTACACCATTCTGTACAGTTTTCTAAATGTTAAAAGAAGGAAAACTTTATAAAGTTTGGTTGTTTGTATGAGTTGATGTAATGCAGATTATAAGAGAAATATTATTGTGAATGTTATGAATGAAAAGAAACTGGATATCGTGGCTCTAAGCGAAACAAAGCTGAAAGGGGTAGGAGAGTTTCAGTGGGGAGAAATAAATGGGATTAGGTCAGGTGTATTTGAGAGAGTTAGTGCTAAGGAAGGAGGAACAATAATGGTGAAGGATCAGTTTTGACAGGGAAAGAGGGAATATAAATGTATAAATTCAAGGATTATGTGAATTAAAATAAGGGTCGGATACGAAAAATGGGTCATAATTAGTAATTATGCACCTCGAGGAAAAAAAATAACAGTGTAGAGAGGAGAGAGAGAGAAAGTTTTTTGAGAGATTTTGGGAGATATTAAGCGAGTGTTATAGGTGTTTTGAACCAAGTGAGAGAGTAATTGTGGGAGGGACCTAAATGATAAAAGGGTAAATGACAATGGGGGGGTCTTTGACTAAACTCTGTATAGAAAAGGGTTTGGTAACAGTAATATATATCTTAAGAAAAAGATGACAGTAGACGTGGTATGATGCAAGGAGTAATAACAACAATTTATTGGTGGAGAAAATGTTAATGGGTAGACTTCATAATGTGCATAATTATAGAGGCGCAACAGATATATCAGATCATTATTTAGTTGTAGCTACAGTGAGAGTAAGAGGTAGACTGGGTACAAGGAGAATGGCATCAGCGAGTAAGAGAGAGGGAAGGTTTATAAACTGAAGGAGGAGGTATTTAGGGTAAGATACCAGCAACTATTGGAAGAAAGATGGGCTACTGAGAGGGAAGGTAATGAGGAGGTTTAAGAGGTAGAGGTAGATTTAAGAATAGTGTTAGAGAGTGCAGCAGAAATTTGTGCATATAGAAGGGTGTTTGGGAGAGGTGTCGGATTAAAATGTACCGAACCTAATGTAAAGTGGGAGTTGTCACGGTTACTTTTGCGAGATTCTGAAGTGAAGTTGTAAAGGTTGGTGGACGAATTTGGGAGAGAAAATAAAGTTAAAAGCGAACAAAGGAAAGAGCAAGGTGATGAAAACTGTCAGAAAGGAACGAGGGAGTATGAAGGAAGTAAATGTCAGAGAGGAAGGAAGGAGTATGGAGGAAGTAAATGTTTGGAGGTGGGCTTGTCGGTGTATGGATCTATGAAAGACGAGATGAACCATAGTTGGGTAGTGTATGGAGGCATCTGTGGAGACACAGAACGCTGTCCATGAAGACAATGTATATTTGTGAGGAAGAGGATGGTGGCAGTGGAGATGTGTCTGAGGGCAATGTTTGACGTAAATATTATGCAGAGAATTCATAGTTTGGAGATTAAAAAAGAGGCGAGGGAGTTACTAAAAATATTATCCAGGAGGCTGAGGATGAGCTGCTGAGACGGTGTGGATATGTAGAAAGGATTTCGCAAAATAGGAGGGTGTAAACACTTGCAATGGAAGGAAGTCGGGTTAGAGGTCACTCTATTAAAGATTGGAGGAAGAGACTAAAGGAAGTTTTGTATGAAAGACTTGGACTTCCAGCAGGAGTGAGTGAAGGCAAGTGTTTTTTTATAACTGGAAGTGCTGTTGGAGTGTGAGCAAGGCAATGTTTATGAAGGGATTCACGGAAACCGGTTAGCGAACGTGAGTCCTGGAGGTGGGCAATACAGTGTCTGCACTCTGAAGGAGGGGTGGGGGATATCTGCAGTTTAGAGGGATATCTGAATTGTAGTAGTGACTTGCCTTTGGCAAGACAGTGATAGAGTGAGTGATGGTGAAAGCATTTCTTCTTTTTCGGGCCACACTATCTCGGTGGTTGGCGGCCAGTGTGTTAAAAAAATTAAAGATAGAAGGTACATCGATACCAACAGGATGGAAAGGGGGCACTAGTTATATATCTATATATATATATATATATATATATATATATATATATATATATATATATATATATATATATATATATTCTTCTTTCTTTCAACACACCGGCCGTATCCCACCGAGGCAGGGTGACCCTAAAGGAAAAACGAAAGTTTCTCGTTTTACATTTAGTAATATATACAGGAGAAGAGGTTACTAGCCCCTTGCTCCCGGCATTTTAGTCGCCTCTTACAACACGCATGGCTTACGGAGGAAGAATTCTGTTCCACTTCACCATGGAGATAAGAGGAAATAAACAAGAATAAGAACTAAAAAGAAAATAGAAGAAAACCCAGAGAGGTGTGTATATATGTGCTTGTACATGTATGTGTAGTGTGACCTAAGTGTAAGTAGAAGTAGCAAGACGTACCTGAAATCTTGCATGTTTATGAGACAGAAAAAAGGACACAAGCAATCCTACCATCATGTAAAACAATTACAGGTTTTCGTTTCACACTCACTTGGCAGGACGGTAGTACCTCCCTGGATGGTTGCTGTTTACCAACCTTCTACCTACATATATATATATATATATATATATATATATATATATATATATATATATATATATATATATATATATATATATATATATATATATATATATATTTATATATATTGTGGAAAATACAATCACTGGTGATGGTCAGGTCAAAGCACGAAGTCAACTAATTTGTTGCGTCAGGTGGCAGGCAAGACGAAGAAGCTGGTAGCAGTATCCTGTGTGCCAGAATCAGTGAGAGGATATTATCTAGCGTTATGTTCCATGATATTTGAACCAACAGTGAAGGAGGTTTCGATATAGTGACACATCTTCCTGTCGGTTTCACTATAGATCATTTCAGCGTTCTTCTAGTGCATGATATAGACCTCTTTAGACCTGTCTGTAACAAAAAAAAAAAACATTGCTGGCTGCAAGAATATGTAAGTGTTTTTGAAGACCTATCGAATGATTCCTCCCTGTCTTTCTCCATATAGATCTTGTTGCAGCCTCTATATGGTATGGTATAAACTTCTGCTTCACTGTTGAAAGTAATATGGGAATCTTTCATCCTTGTGAGGCCTCTGATGGAAGACGTGGCCGTAGTAGCTACGAGCATATTACTTCTAGTCAGGGCCTCCATGGTGGTGTTGAACTCTTCTCCAAGTAGAGCCAAGAATCTGTCTCAGTAGCGGCGTTCTTGGTATAGTTGGTGTTGCCTTACGTCTGTGTCTGTAGTCTTGTATAGAGTAGGGAGGGAAATGTAGGCGTATGAAGACATGGGTGATGTACTGCAGTTATCCAATATATTCGGGACAGGAAGTACGGATAACACTTAGGGTAAATATAAAACAAAAATACGTCACTTCATCCAACAGAGTCTATTACAGGAGTTCTTAATCTTTTTTTTTTTTTTTTGGTGGGGGGAAGGCGTCAGGGACCCCTTTGAGAATCTGATAAAAGCTATAAACTCCCTCCCCGGAAAAATACAGATAAACACATGCAAACTCTGAAAATAATATTCTCAGGCTAGACTGGTGAACCATCTACACTTTTTTTTTAAATAAAAAAAAATCAGATAATTAGAAATGACAATAATTTTAAAGCCAATCTTAATTGTCTTCTTTTAACAACACTTTTCTTTAAAAAGTGACAGTATCTAAGCAAATTACTTATACATTTAAACCATACCACGGGTGGGGTTAGAACCCGCGATCAGAGAGTCACAAAACTCCAGACCGACGCGTTAGCCACCGGACCAGCTAGCCACAATAAGATTCATCCAACTAGCTAGATAGTTTTTGTGACTCTGATCGTGGGTTCTAACCCCACCCGTGGTATGGTGTATTTGAAATCGTGTCATTACGATTTCGTAAGTCATACATTTAATATGATTCCAACAAAACAATCGTACGAAAACCATTAAAATTAATTCCAACAGAAGTGACTGACACTCATGGAAAGTTCCCCTCGTCATGGGACTTAAAAATACTGAAAGTCTCAACACTACAACGTTTTGTAATAAATACGTCTCACCAGACTGCCATTGACCACTGGGGGAAATCAGTAAATCAGCTATTATTATATTTAATACGTTGGACACATTTTCCGTCGCACAACCAGAATGCGAAAAAGGAATCTTAAGAAAGAGTTAGGCCTAACGAAGCTTTCGTTTTTATGCAAAAAAAAAAAAATAATAGCAACTTCCAGAATTAGTTAACAAAAAGAATATAAATTGTATACCTAAAAAAATTAAAGTATAAATTTGCTCAAACGTAAATTTCAATAAGACTGTTGTTGTTGTTGTTATATAAGAAGAAGAAGAAGAAGAAGAAGAAGAAGAAGAAGAAGAAGAAGAAGCCGATGTTGTGTTGAGATCTCTTGCATCTCATGTCATCTTTCGCATCCCACCGATTTCAACTTTTCGTTTTGATGGCGTCAAGTGCTGAAAATTTTGACTCACAAAAGTATATAGCAGCACACAAATAACCCTCACAAAAGCTTCTTTCTCCTACATGTGGGTTACTTGTGTATATAGCAGGGAACTTTTCCTACCTGGAATAGTTAGATGTGCACATGTGCATGCTACGTCTTTTTAATTCATAGCTGCAGGAAAGTCTTGTAGACTATAGAACATTGTGTGGATCATTGTTCGTTACCTGACCATGTACGGTAGCACTCCATTTACCCTGACTGTACGTTATCTATGTACGGTAGCACTCTATTCCTCCTGAGTTGTTCGTTACCTGACCGTGTACGGTAATATTCTATACTTCCCTAATTGTACGTTACCTATTTCCGGTAGCACTTCATTCACCCTGATTGTACGTTACCTATGTACGGTAGCACCCCATTTACCCTGATTGTACGTTTATGTGACCACGTACGGTAGCACCCTGAACCACCCTGGTCGTACGTCACCTGCTTGTGTACGATAGTACTCCATCCCTCACTACACTTGTCTGGAATGAGACGATACCTTCTACACCTTTGTTTAAACCAAGGGTTCGTTCTGGTCCTCCCATCATTTCTGTTGCCCTTGGAAACAAACCTTTCCTTTGCCTCCTTGAATTTTGTTGATCATCATTTCGTTTACTGACTTTCCTACCCATTCTCTTTCCCATTGTAGGAAGTTCCTCATGCCTGTGTAGTCGTCCCCTTTTGTAGTTTGGCTTTTCTCATTCTACCCCGTTTCCCTCTCCACTTGTAACTCTACTATGTATTCAAAGCTCAGAACCACGTGATCACTAGCTTCAGGGGTCCTTTCATATGTGATGTTCTCGATGTCCGAGCTACTCAGGGTGAACATGAGGTCCAGTCTTGCTGGTTCATCTTCCCCTCTCTCTCTCTCTGGTAGTGTCCCTGACATGCTGATGCATAAGGTTTTCCAGTACCACATCCATCATCTTGGCTCTCCATGTTTCGGGACCCCCATGTGGCTCCAGGTTTTCCCAGTCTTGTGATTGAAATCACCAGTAACAAGTAACGTTGTTCTACCCGTGTGAGCTCTTCTGGCCACCTCAGCCATTGCTCTGTTGCTCTCTTCATATTCTTCTCTTGGCCTCCTGCAGTTCTGTGGTGGGTTACACATTGCTGCAATGACTACCTTATGTCTCCTAGACTGAATTGCACCTACTATGTAATCCCTTCCACCCATTTCGTCCATTCCTTCCATTTTCTCAAATCCCCATCGGTTTTTAATGAGCAGTGCAACTCCTCCTCCCCCTCCCGCTATCTTTCCTCACTATCTGATATCCGGGTGTATGTGTGTGTGTGTGTGTGTGTGTGTGTGTGTGTGTGTGTGCTGTGTGCGTGTGTGTGTGTGTGTGTGTGCTGTGTGCGTGTGTGTGTGTGTGTGTGTGTGCTGTGTGCGTGTAAGTGTATGGGGGGGTTGCGCTGATAAGAGCATCGTGTGCGCGTGTGAGTGCGCGTGCGCTCATGAGCCTGTGTGTGCATGCGCTCACTCTCTCTCTCTCCTTATTTAATCACAGTTGAAAACGAGAAAAACAATGCTTTGACCTCTGTAATTTAGGTCCATAGATCAAACAGCTACTGGGTAACCAATCATTTCCTTCCTCCAGTTACGATGGGAATTATGATTGGCTGACCCGTGGTCGATTCTCTCTTTGTAGTCAGTAACGTTGTAAGAATTCATGCTTCATTTGTAATACGAATAATAGATTTCCCAAATTGATTCGGATGTTTTCATGATGTAAGACTGTGCGTGATATGTCACACGCACAAGTGACCGATAAGATGAGACGAGTAACAAAGAGAAAAGTCTTGAGGTAAAGGATTTTTTTGTTTTTATTCTTCGTCTAGCAGTGTTTAACGACAGGATTTTTGCGGGTTAAGTGAGTGAAATATAAAGAAATGGTCGACTAGTTGATGATTGTGATAGTAGTGGTAGGTACACACACACACACACACACACACACACACACACACACACACACACACACACACAAAGGCTGGCAAGCAGAGGCGAACACTGGACTAAAACTTCTTAACAGTTACATTAGAAGAAAGACGATACTTAAATATCAGGAAATTTAAATGAAGATGGAAGGAGAGCTCACGAGAAATGTCAGACGATTTGAGATCTTTTCAGCGGAGACAAACAAGGAACCCTAGAAGACAGGGTGCACCAGCAGGTTCTGGACTCCATACACACACCAAAGAGATATGTAAAGAAAGTTTTGATGCCTTAAATTCATCCGAAACACATCACTGGAGATGGAACAACTGCCATAGATCAGGAAGACATCGAATGTAGCCCCCACACTTAAGAAAAGAGACAAGAATATAAGCTTCAAGTTACAAACTGTTTCTCTGACTTGCATTCCCAGCAAGGTAATGAAGAAGATTATCAATAGAGTGGTAGAACACCTGGAGAGAAGTAATTTCATAGAGAATAATCAGCATGGGTTCAAAGATGGCAAATCTTGTCTTACCAGCCTCTTTGATATCCATGACAAAACAACAGATGTGAGATATGAGAGGGATAATTGGATTGGATTCTGTTAGATAGGTGGTTCAAAGTGTACCTTAGGGAAAGAAAGCAGTTATGTAGATAAATAGTTCAGAACCGACAGGTTGATAGATTAGACGCTTGTACAACACTTAGGTATCTTTACTGTTGTAACGTTTCGTCAACCAGTGGCTTCATCAGTCCAATATAGAGAATGGTTATTGTCAGAATGAGGAAGAGTAACAAGCGGGGTTAGAGTGCTGTTTCCGATTTGTGTGAATGACATTCCAGGTGGAAATGAATCATGTATATAACTGCGCAGTGTGTAAGACAAAGGAGAATTAAAACATATGAAAACAGAGAAAGACATGTGCTAGATCTTGACACACTTCAAGATTGATCCGATACGTGGTTGCTGTAATTCACACAGTGCAAGGTAATGAAGACTGGGGAAGGGGCCAGAAGACCGGTCATGGAGTACAGACTCGAGGGACAGAGGCTGCAGTCCTCAGTGAGACAGACCTAGAAGTGAGCATAATATCGCCTGGTAAATCGCCAGGGGCTCACGTCAGCCGAATAACTTTTGAAGCCAATTCATTTCTGGCAGATCTAAGAAAAGCCTTCAGGAATCTCAACAATCACTCCTGGCTCTTAATACAACACATGTCAGGCCCATCTTGGACTAGTCAGCACAAACATCAAACCCACACCTGAGGAAGCATATTAAGAAACTAGTTCCAGGGTTAAGGGGAATAATGGAAATTTAATGACCACAATGGAAGTCACTTTGACTTCTTTGGGTTATCCTCGATAATTTACACTATGTATGGTAATTGTACTTACGTGTACCTGTAACTAAATAAACTTAATAACTACGAGGAGAGACTATCGGAAGTGAATCTTACGACACTGGGAGGACATAAGACCCATAATAACTTGCAGAATACTCGGAGGAAATGATAGGGTAGACAGAGACATGTTGTTTCAGAGGCGAGAAACAGGTACTCAGGGGCACAACTAGAAGGTGAAAAAAACAGATGAGCCACAGGGATGTCAGGAAGTATTTCTTCAGAGTGGTCGGGAAGTAGAATAACCTACACGAGGAAGTAGTGAGATCAGGCTCCATATATAGTTTTAAGAGAAGGTTAGACACGACCCTCAAGGATATAAGAGAATCTAGCAAAGAGCCAATTTGAGAGGCGGGTTCAGGAGCTGAGACTAGGCACCTGGACCACAGTAAAGCATTGGTGAGCGCGCTCGCGCACACACACACACACACACATGATAACGACATACAAAATACTGAGAGGAATTGACAAGGTGGACAAAGACAGGATGTTCCAGAGATGGGACACAGCAACAAGGGGACACAGTTGGAAGTTGAAGACACAGATGAATCACAGGGATGTTAGGAAGTATTTCTTCAGTCACAGAGTAGTAAGGAAGTGGAATAGTTTGGGAAGCGATGTAGTGGAGGCAGGATCCATACATAGCTTTAAGCAGAGGTATGATAAAGCTCACGGTTCAGGTAGAGTGACCTAGTAGCGACCAGTGAAGAGGCGGGCCAGGAGCTAGGACTTGACCCCTGCAACTTCAACTAGATGAGTACAACTACGTGAGTACAATATGGAATAGTCTGGCAAGTGATGTAGTGGAGGCAGGAACCATACTTACCTTTAAGACGAGGTATGATAAAGCTCATGGAGCAGGGAGAGGACCTAGTAACGTTCAGTGAAGAGGCGGGGCCAGGAGCTGAGTCTCGACCCCTGCAACCACACATAGGTGAGTACAATTAGGTGAGTACACACGCACACACACACACACACACACACACACACACACACACACACACACACACACACACGCACACACACACACACACGCAACATCACCAACGGGGAAGACAGGGTAGCAGTATTGACAACATCACCATGTGGTCTCGTGGGTTAGAGCTTATGTGTGGTTTTCGATGACCATGAGGTGGGCCAAAACGACATGGGTTCGAATCCTCGGCTAGTCGCAGTGTTGTTACTAATACCACTCGTTCATAGTTACAATAATATATATATATATATATATATATATATATATATATATATATATATATATATATATATATATATATATATATCGTGCCGAATAGGCAGAACTTGCGATCTTGGCTTAAATAGCAACGTTCATCTTGCCATATAGGACAAGTGAAAATTTGTGTATGCAATAATTTCGCCAAAATCATTCTGAACCTGACGAAAAAAATATATTTCACTATGTTTGTTTAGTATTAAATTATTGTAAATAAATCTAAAATATATTTAGTTGGATTAGACTAAAATAAATTGTTCTTCTTATAATAAGGTTAGGTAAGTTTTCTAAGATTCTTTTGGACCAAAATTAAAAATTTTTACATTAACATTAATGAAAAAAAAATATCTTTAAACGTATAAGAGAAAATTTTAGAAAGGACTTAATTTTAAATGAGTTCTTGCTAATTGACCAGTTTTACATATTCGGCACGACATATATATATATATATATATATATATATATATATATATATATATATATATATATATATATATATATATATATATATATATATATATATATCAATGAAACCACGAAACAAGTGATTTTTTAATCATTTACCAAACTGCGGTAGATCCGGGTTCGACCCCACGACACATTGTCCCGCCTCAAAAGACAACAAAACATCTAGCTCTGTTGGGTGCGTGATCTTTGTAGGATTGAAGGCTGAGTGGATAAGGTGACATGTACGTTGTGTTGTCGCTTGAGGCAGGACAGTGAGTCATGGGGTCGAGTCCTGGCCTGCTGCAGTTTGGTAAATGGTATATATATATATAAATATATATATATATATATATATATATATATATATATATATATATATATATATATATATTTATATATATATGGACCTAGAGACAATGTAAATAACTTCACGAGTTTGCGAATTGTTAAGCATTTCAAATCTCTCTCTCTCTCTCTCTCTCTCTCTCTCTCTCTCTCTCTCTCTCTCTCTCTCTCTCTCTCTCTCTCTCTCTGTCTCTGTCTCTGTCTCTGTCTCTGTCTCTGTCTCTGTCTCTGTCTCTCTCTCTCTCTCTCTCTCTCTCTCTCTCTCTCTCTCTCTCTCTCTCTCTCTCTCTCTCTCTCTCTCTCTCTCTCTCTCTCTCTCTCTCTATATATATATATATATATATATATATATATATATATATATATATATATATATATATATATATATATATACATACATACATACACACGTCTCAGTGTGTGTCCTTCCCGTGCATTTAATACTTCGAAGAAAACGGGGGCCAGAATCACTAACTACAGGGTAAACTATAAAGGATAATGACTGCGAGATGTTTTGGGGACGTCGAGAGCTTTCAGTCATTATAGACATGATATCGCTTGATATTGATTGGTTGTAGTAATTATCGGAAGGTATTATAGGGCAGTGATTTTGGACTATTACGCAAAACTATTATAGGCAAGCGGATAATGGATTAATATAATAATATTTTATTCACGCGGTCATTAATATCCTCCACGACTTAATATACATCCTGATGAGTATATACGAGTATATTCATTTTGATGACACTTATGTTATATACACCGAGATATTTACATAACTTATCGGTATTGTATACCTTTGAGCTTATGTGAAGAGGTATAAATTATATATATATATATATATATATATATATATATATATATATATATGTATATATATATATATATATATATATATATATACATATATATATATATATATATATATATATATATTATCACACTGGCCGATTCCCACCAAGGCAGGGTGGCCCGAAAAAGAAAAACTTTCACCATCATTCACTCCATCACTGTCTTGCCAGAAGGGTGCTTTACACTACAGTTTTTAAACTGCAACATTAACACCCCTCCTTCAGACTGCAGGCACTGTACTTCCCATCTCCAGGACTCAAGTCCGGCCTGCCGGTTTCCCTGAACCCCTTCATAAATGTTACTTTGCTCACACTCCAACAGCACGTCAAGTATTAAAAACCATTTGTCTCCATTCACTCCTATCAAACACGCTCACGCATGCCTGCTGGAAGTCCAAGCCCCTCGCACACAAAACCTCCTTTACCCCCTCCCTCCAACCTTTCCTAGGCCGACCCCTACCCCGCCTTCCTTCCACTACAGACCGATACACTCTTGAAGTTATTCTGTTTCGCTCCATTCTCTCCACATGTCCGAACCACCTCAACAACCCTTCCTCAGCCCTCTGGACAACAGTTTTGGTAATCCCGCACCTCCTCCTAACTTCCAAACTACGAATTCTCTGCATTATATTCACACCACACATTGCTCTCAGACATGACATCTCCACTGCCTCCAGCCTTCTCCTCGCTGCAACATTCATCACCCATGCTTCACACCCATATAAGAGCGTTGGTAAAACTATACTCTCATACATTCCCCTCTTTGCCTCCAAGGACAAAGTTCTTTGTCTCCACAGACTCCTAAGTGCACCACTCACCCTTTTCCCCTCATCAATTCTATGATTCACCTCATCTTTCATAGACCCATCCGCTGACACGTCCACTCCCAAATATCTGAATACATTCACCTCCTCCATACTCTCTCCCTCCAATCTGATATCCAATCTTTCATCACCTAATCTTTTTGTTATCCTCATAACCTTACTCTTTCCTGTATTCACTTTCAATTTTCTTCTTTTGCACACCCTACCAAATTCATCCACCAATCTCTGCAACTTCTCTTCAGAATCTCCCAAGAGCACAGTGTCATCAGCAAAGAGCAACTGTGACAACTCCCACTTTATGTGTGATTCTTTATCTTTTAACTCCACGCCTCTTGCCAAGACCCTCGCATTTACTTCTCTTACAACCCCATCTATAAATATATTAAACAACCACGGTGACATCACACAACCTTGTCTAAGGCCTACTTTTACTGGGAAATAATTTCCCTCTTTCCTATGTACTCTAACTTGAGCCTCACTATCCTCGTAAAAACTCTTCACTGCTTTCAGTAACCTACCTCCTACACCATACACCTGCAACATCTGCCACATTGCCCCCCTATCCACCCTGTCATACGCCTTTTCCAAATCCATAAATGCCACAAAGATCTCTTTAGCCTTATCTAAATACTGTTCACTTATATGTTTCATTGTAAACACCTGGTCCACACACCCCCTACCTTTCCTAAAGCCTCCTTGTTCATCTGCTATCCTATTCTCCGTCTTACTCTTAATTCTTTCAATAATAACTCTACCATACACTTTGCCAGGTATACTCAACAGACTTATCCCCCTATAATTTTTGCACTCTCTTTTATCCCCTTTGCCTTTATACAAAGGAACTATGCATGCTCTCTGCCAATCCCTAGGTACCTTACCCTCTTCCATACATTTATTAAATAATTGCACCAACCACTCCAAAACTATATCCCCACCTGCTTTTAACATTTCAATCTTTATCCCATCAATCCCGGCTGCCTTACCCCCTTTCATTTTACCTACTGCCTCACGAACTTCCCCCACACTCACAACTGGCTCTTCCTCACTCCTACAAGATGTTGTTCCTCCTTGCCCTATACACGAAATCACAGCTTCCCTATCTTCATCAACATTTAACAATTCCTCAAAATATTCCCTCCATCTTCCCAATACCTCTAACTCTCCATTTAATAACTCTCCTCTCCTATTTTTAACTGACAAATCCATTTGTTCTCTAGGCTTTCTTAACTTGTTAATCTCACTCCAAAACTTTTTCTTATTTTCAACAAAATTTGTTGATAACATCTCACCCACTCTCTCATTTGCTCTCTTTTTACATTGCTTCACCACTCTCTTAACCTCTCTCTTTTTCTCCATATACTCTTCCCTCCTTTCATCACTTCTACTTTGTAAAAACTTCTCATATGCTAACTTTTTCTCCCTTACTACTCTCTTCACATCATCATTCCACCAATCGCTCCTCTTCCCTCCTGCACCCACTTTCCTGTAACCACAAACTTCTGCTGAACACTCTAACACTACATTTTTAAACCTACCCCATACCTCTTCGACCCCATTGCCTATGCTCTCATTAGCCCATCTATCCTCCAATAGCTGTTTATATCTTACCCTAACTGCCTCCTCTTTTAGTTTATAAACCTTCACCTCTCTCTTCCCTGATGCTTCTATTCTCCTTGTATCCCATCTACCTTTTACTCTCAGTGTAGCTACAACTAGAAAGTGATCTGATATATCTGTGGCCCCTCTATAAACATGTACATCCTGAAGTCTACTCAACAGTCTTTTATCTACCAACACATAATCCAACAAACTACTGTCATTTCGCCCTACATCATATCTTGTATACTTATTTATCCTCTTTTTCTTAAAATATGTATTACCTATAACTAAACCCCTTTCTATACAAAGTTCAAGCAAAGGGCTCCCATTATCATTTACACCTGGCACCCCAAACTTACCTACCACACCCTCTCTAAAAGTTTCTCCTACTTTAGCATTCAGATCCCCTACCACAATTACTCTCTCACTTGGTTCAAAGGCTCCTATACATTCACTTAACATCTCCCAAAATCTCTCTCTCTCCTCTGCATTCCTCTCTTCTCCAGGTGCATACACGCTTATTATGACCCACTTCTCGCATCCAACCTTTACTTTAATCCACATAATTCTTGAATTTACACATTCATATTCTCTTTTCTCCTTCCATAACTGATCATTCAACATTACTGCTACCCCTTCCTTTGCTCTAACTCTCTCAGATACTCCAGATTTAATCCCATTTATTTCCCCCCACCGAAACTCCCCTACCCCCTTCAGCTTTGTTTCGCTTAGGGCCAGGACATCCAACTTCTTTTCATTCATAACATCAGCAATCATCTGTTTCTTGTCATCCGCACTACATCCACGCACATTTAAGCATCCCAGTTTTATAAAGTTTTTCTTCTTCTCTTTTTTAGTAAATGTCTACAGGAGAAGGGGTTACTAGCCCATTGCTCCCGGCATTTTAGTCGCCTCATACGACACGCATGGCTTACGGAGGAAAGATTCTTTTCCACTTCCCCATGGACAATAGAAGAAATAAAGAGGAACAAGAGCTATTTAGAAAAAGGAGAAAAACCTAGATGTATGTATATATATATGCATGTGCGTGTCTGTGAAGTGTGACCAAAGTGTAAGTAGGAGTAGCAAGATATCCCTGTTATTTAGCGTGTTTATGAGACAGAAAAAGACACCAGCAATCCTACCATCATGCAAAACAGTTACAGGTTTCTGTTTCACAGTCATCTGGCAGGACGGTAGTACTTCCCTGGGTGGTTGCTGTCTACCAACCCACTACGGTACTGTCGTACCGAATAGGTAAAACTTACGATTTTGGCTTAAACCGCAACGCTCTTCTTGCCAAATAAGGCAAGCGAAAATTTGTGTGTGCAATAATTTTGCAAAATCATTCAGATTCTAATGAAAAAAGGTATATTTCTTTGTGTTTGTGTATTATTAAATTATTGTAAACTTATCTAAAATATATTTAGTTGGATTATTCTAAATTAAACTGCGCTTGTTATAAATAAAGTTAGGTAAGTTTTTTAAGATTCTTTTGGTACAAAATTAATCTTTACATTAATATAAATGAAAAATATATCTTTAAACGTATATAAGAAAATTTTAGAATGCACTTAACTTTAAATGAGTTCTTGTTAATTGACCAATTTTACCTATTCAGCACGACATATATATATATATATATTTAACAAGTCGGCTGTCTCCCACCGAAGGAGGGTGACCAAACAACAAAGAAAAAAAAACACTTTCACCTTCATTCCCATATTATCACTGTTTTTGTAGACGCACTCAGATGCCACACTTCAGATGTCACTCCAAACAGCCAAGATCCCAACCTCCTCCTTTAAAGTGCATGGCATTGTACTTCCCACCTCCAGGACTCAAGTCCGACTAACCGGTTTCCCTGAATCCCTTCACTAATTATTGCCCTGCACACACTCCAACAGCTTGTCAGGTCCCAAAAACCATTTCTCTCCATTCACTTCTATCTAACACGCTCACACATGCCTGCTGCATGTCCAGGCCCTTTGCACACGAAACCTCTTTTCCCCCCTCCCTCCATCCTTTCTTAGGACGACCCCTACCCCTCCTCCTCTCCACCAAGGATTTATACACCCTCCAAAATACCTTGTTTTGCTCCAGCCTCTCTAAATGACCAAACCACCTCAACAACCCATCTTCAGCCCTCTGAATAATAATACACACTGCCCTTAGACACGACTTCTCCACTGCCTCCAGCCTCCTTCTTGCTGCACCATTTACAACCCAAGCTTCACACCCATATAAGAGTGTTGGTACAACTATACTATCATACATTACCTACATGGATAACGTTTTCTTTTTGTCTCCGCAGATACCTCAATTCACTACTCACATTTTTTTCCTTCATCACTTCTATGGTTAACCTCATCCTCCATAAACCCATCTGCTGATAAGTCAACTCCCAAATATTAGAACACATTCACTTCTCCCATACTCCCTCCCTCCAATGTGATATCCAATTTTTCTTTACCTAACTCGTTTGATGCCCTCATTACCTTATTCGTATATATCTTCACTTTCATCTTTCTACCTTTGCACACCCTCCCAAACTCATCCACTAGCCTTTGCAACTTTTCTTTAGAATCTCCTATAAGCACAGTATCATCAGCAAAGAGTAACTGTGTCACTTTCCATTTTGTATTTGATTCCCTATAATTTAATCCCACCCCTCTCCCGAACACCCTAGCATTTACTTTTTTACAACCCCATCTATAAATATGTTAAGCAACCATAGTGACATTACACATCCCTGTCTAAGACATACCATTATTGGGAGGTAATCTCCCTCTCTCCTATACACCCTAACCTGAGCCTCAGTTTCCTTATAAAACCTTTTTACAGCACACACACAAATAGCCCACACTTACGAGAGATGAGCTTACGACGGCGTTTCGGTCTGACTTGGACCATTTACGGTCCAAGTCGGACCTAAACGTCGTCGTATGCTCATCTCTCCTAAGTGCAGGTTATTTGCGTATTCCAGGCACGGTATTATCTTTTTTGTTACTCTTTACAGGATTTAGTAACTTACTACCTATTCCCTATACTTGCAACGTCTGCCACATTGCTCCAATATCCACCTTATCATATGCTTTTTCTAAATCCATAAATATAATGAAAACTTCCCTATATTTATCTAAATATTGTTCACTTATATGCTTCAATGTAAACACCTGATCTACACATCCCCTACCCATTCTAAAACCTCCTTGTTTATCTGCAGTCCTGTTCTCTGTCTTACCTCTAATTCTTTCAATAATAACCCTACCATACACTGGTATTCTCAGTAAACGTATTCCCCTATAATCTTTGCAATCTCTTTTGTTCCTCCCTTCCTTTATATAGAGGAACTATACACACTCTCGCTGTATAATCTTACGGGTTTAGCGCTTCCCCCTTGATTATAATAATAATAATAATAATAATAATAATAATATACACACTCTCTGCCAATCCCTAGGTACCTTCCCCTCTTTCATACATTTATTAAACAAAAATACCAACTACTCCAACATTATATCTCCCCCTGCTTTTAACATTTCTGTCACGATCCAATCAGTTCCAGCTGCTCTAACACCTCCCATTCTACGTAAAGCCTCACACACCTCCCCCACACTCACATCCTGCTCTTCTTCACTTCTAGGAGATGTTACACCTCCCTGGCCAATGTCGCTCCAAATAGATCAAATTGGTCAATTAGCAAAAACTCATTTAAAATTAAGTTATTTCTAAAATTTCCTCTTATACGTTTAAAGATATTTATTTTTATTTATGTTAATGTAAAGACGAATAATTTTGTACAGTCACAGCACCGTGTCTTCCTTTGCAGATGACACCCGAATCTGCATGACAGTGTCTTCCATTGCAGACACTGCAAGGCTCCAGGCGGACATCAACCAAATCTTTCAGTGGGCTGCAGAAAACAATATGAAGTTCAGCGAAGAGAAATTTCAATTACTCTGATATGGTAAACATGAGGAAATTAAATCTTCATCAGTGTACAAAACAAATTCCAGCCACAAAATAGAGCGAGAAACCAACGTCAAAGACCTGGGAGTGATCATGTCGGAGGATCTCACCTTCAAGGACCATAACATTGTCGCATCTGCTAGAAAAATGACAGGATGGATAATGAGAACCTTCAAAACTAGGGATACCAAGCCCATGATGACACTCTTCAGGTCGCTTGTTCTATCTAGGCTGGAATATTGCTGCACACTAACAGCACCTTTCAAGGCAGGTGAAATTGCTGACCTAGAAAATGTACAGAGAACCTTCACGGCGCGCATAACGGAGATAAAACACCTCAGTTACTGGGAGCGCTTGAGGTTCCTGAACATGTACTCCCTGGAACGCAGGCGGGAGAGATACATGATTATATACACCTGGAAAATCCTAGAGGGACTAGTACCGAACTTGCACACGAAAATCACTCACTACGAAAGCAAAAGACTCGGCAGACGATGCACCATCCCCCCAATGAAAAGCAGGGGTGTCACTAGCACGTTAAGAGACCATACAATAAGTGTCAGGGGCCCGAGACTGTTCAACTGCCTCCCAGCACACATAAGGGGGATTACCAACAGACCCCTGGCAGTCTTCAAGCTGGCACTGGACAAGCACCTAAAGTCAGTTCCTGATCAGCCGGGCTGTGGCTCGTACGTTGGTTTGCGTGCAGCCAGCAGTAACAGCCTGGTTGATCAGGCTCTGATCCACCAGGAGGCCTGGTCACAGACCGGGCCGCGGGGGCGCTGACCCCCGGAACTCTCTCCAGGTAAACTCCAGGTAACCTTATTATATAACAAGCGCGATTTAATTATATACATAATGTGCGTAACTTCACTTAGTAAAGCAACAGTAATGTGACCACGTAACACATGTATACTTCACTATCTTTTAATGGTGGAGACGTTTCGCCCATCAAGGTTTTTTTTCTAATCTAATACAGAGAGGGTGGAAGATTTTGAGGTGTTCAGTCCCTCAGCCATGATAGCAGGTGTTCAGTCCCTCAGCCATGATAGTAGGTGTTCAGTCCCTCAGCCATGATAGTAGGTGTTCAGTCCCTCAGCCATAATAGCTGGTGTGACAAATTCGAGAGTTGCAGCCCAGCCACCGTGGAGAGAAGACGTCGTCGTTCCTGCTCTTCAGCTGAGCAACTCTGAACACTGTTGCTCGAGAATTTACTTGGGTTATCCTGAGTAGTTCTTCACCAGAGCTGAGAGGAGACTTGCTTGCAGTCACTTCGAGCCCCATCCCATCAAGAGGGTAAGGCGCTGACTTGCTTGCTTGTTCACCCCTCTCATCCCCATCCCCCCATCCTTCCCCATCCTCCCCTCACCCATACAACAACACTGGCCCACACACTTAACACACTACATACATTGCTATCCTTCTGACTGTCCTATCTTCTTCTTTTTCGGCAACTTCGCTTTGGCGAGTTAACACAAGGCATTTTGACCATCTGGTAGCCCGTGTGGTTTTTTAAAATCCAGCCGATTTTTGCCTTGGGCCCTTTCCCCTCACTACTCGAGAGTAGGCTATCTTAGGGCTGACCTTCATAAGTCAGCTGAAATAGGATGTTAGGCTAACATTAAGGAAAGATACCTTTTTGTTAAGCAACTCCTCTGCCAGATGCACCTTCCCAGGCATCATGGCGAGGATTCGTGTAAGATTACGCATTGATGGAAATCAAATGTCCATGAAAGACATTCTCAAATGTATTTGCTCCAACTCAACTGTTGCTCCAGTGGATGTTTTTCAAACCCACGCTGGAGCAGTACTTCTCCTCTCTTCAGAAGAAGAGTTACTTCAACTACTAAAGCATGATGTCTTGGATAAACTGAAGACTTCTGGTGTTACCCCAGTTGCACCTGACAGCTATCAAGCTCAGAGGACTGTGTTTGTGGCCAGAATCAACAGTTTTATGAAACACAGCACTGTTAATGAAATTGTTGATAACATTAATACCGAGAATTCTGACCTTAGGGCTGTAGAAGCACATAAATTCTCGAATACCAACAACAATAAGGTAACTTTAAAATTAATACTCGAGACACCTGAGGAGGCCAAACTTGTGTGTCAAAATGGCTTCAAATGTTTCAGTACCAGATGTACATCTGACCAAATTTCTATGGAACGCTTTGTCAGTGTGACACAATGTTTCAAGTGTTATGCCTTTGGTCATAACAACAACAAATGCAGTACTCAAGGGCAACTTTGTAGCATTTGCTCTGGCCAACATTCGTATCGTGATTGTACCAATAAAAATACACCTAAATGTGTCCTCTGTAATGGAAAACATCAGCTGTTTCTGCTATTTGTCCTGAAAGAAAAAAGGAAATGCAGAAAATTCTTGACGCCAAGAAACTATCCACTTCTAAGAAGACCACTCCCCAGGCACCGCCAACCATGTCCCAAACTTCCTTCCCAGCTCTGCCTGGATCAAGTGGGACTCCTCAGGTCTCTACCAATGGTTCCAATATTTGGAATTCTGCCCCTCTTGGAGCGCCCCAATCTAACCCTCACTTACAACAGACACAACAACAAGGTTCAGTCGCATCTCATATGTCTCGGGTATCCACAGACGGGGATATAACGAGAGCACAACTAATGTACTTGTTGGCCAAAGACATAGCAGGTGGTGACATGCAACTCTGCTCTCAGGTTTTAAATGATCTGTTAATGGATAATGGGATCACTCCCATCACTATCCCTGAAAATGTGAAGGCTATTATGACCCAGCCTTCTCATAACAAGAAGTATGTACCATACTCTACATCTAAAAATAAGCCTAAGTCATCCCTGGCCCAGGGATCGCCCTCCCCGCAAACCCAGGCTGTCAACTCCTCTCAACCCGATAAGTCAACAACTGAACATAACAATGCCCCAGAAAGTGGTGCCTACTCTCTCGCTATTGTAGCTGATCCTGTTGAACAGGAACTTTCCCAAGGTAACTCACCTTGCATATCTAATATTCCCTTGGAGCCTACACAGTCTCCCATTAACTCTCACGAGCCTCTGCTTCCTGAAACTGAGAATAGCACAACTCAGTTTTATGATGATGACTCTAACGACTCTAACGATTCTAATGAATCTGTTAATATTACTGCCTCTAGTGAAGATGATGGCATGTTTAATACACAAGCATCCACGCAAAAGTTCCCTCCTCCCCTTGACGAGTCCAGCAGGGATAGTATAGATACAAAACATGACATTAGTTGCAGGCGTTCAGAACGCAGTGTACGAGCGAAGATAAAGAAATAATGGGGATTACAATCTTCCAACTTAATGTTCAACATTTCTTTAATAACCGTTCCCCTCAAGGAAGGTTCCTTGATGCTGGTGAGGGGCTCTTGATTTAGGGAATTGGATCTGTGCTCCAGTTCCCCGAATTAAGCCTGAATGCCTTCCACATCCCCCCCCAGGCGCTGTATAATCCTCCGGGTTTAGCGCTTCCCCCTTGATTATAATAATAATAATAATTTAATAACCGTTACCTTCTTGGGGTTGAACTTCATAACTACAATCCCGATGTTATACTTTTGAACGAGACAGCTGCAAGAGTTGATCAACATATTAAATTACGTGGATACTGTACTGTTGAGAAATCGAGAGGACCCTTTAGTGGTGTAGCCATCTTGGTTAAATTAGGCTATACATTTAAAAATATTCATGTGGATGAAGACAACATTCTTGCAATAGAACTAACAACGTCTCATGGACAACTAGTGATAGGAACTGGATATTTTCCCCCGAGACAGCCATATATAGAGTCAATTCCTCTACATAGGATATTAAGCAGAAATATTCCAACAATTCTAGCTGGAGATTTTAATGCTCATCACCCTGCCCTCTTCAACTGTGGAGCTGGTATTCCACTGGGTGACTTAAAAGGAAAACAACTCTTTAATATCATGACAGCTAGAAACTTGTCATTTCAAGACCCATTGTTTAAATCGTACATTGGACCTCATCCAGGGACACCAGATATAGTACTGACAAACAGAGACTGTGACATCTTCCACTGTCGTATATCTCCTGGTGGAAACGTAGGATCTGACCATATCCCTGTTACAATACAACTACAAACTTCTCCATTTAGAATACCTGTAACTCCTAAACCCAATCTTAACACCCTAGGATTTGACCCCTTCAGGGCATATCTGGGTGAGGATGAAATTGTGTCTTTGGAAAATCTATCTTCCAGTGCAATTGATGATGCAATCAGGTCCCTGCACAATCGAATAATTGAAGCTACCAATGCAACTTGCCAATTAGCTTCCACAAAGATATACCAACAATATAAACCTACTAGAGAAATTAGAGACACTTTAAGAAATTATCAAGCAGAATGTCGAAGGCATCTTCAAACGCGACAACCACCAGCAGCTACACTGCACCGATTAAGGCACGAATTAATTAACATGATTAGTCAACACAAACGATTAGTCAAGCTAATCAATATAAACGTGAACCAGCAAAATTTTGGAGTAAGATCCGACAACTTTTAGGGGCAAAGCACAAGGCTCCTAACTACCTAGTTCATACCTTCACTGATGAGGATGATGAAGATGTTGAAATTAAACTTGACGATCCACAGGACCAGGCTAATTTGATGGGTGATGTATGGGAGAAAATTCTCTCTCACAATAACAGTCGTCAATTTAATAATAATCATTATCAGTTAGTAAATGAATGGAGAGATGAGAACTTGGATGATCTACAACCACTACCTACCATCGATACTTCAACTCTTGAAGATACCCACCCGCTTACTAGACCTATTACATTACTAGAGATAAGTCAGGTTATTGGAAGAATGAGAAATAGAGCCCCTGGCCTCTCTGGAATAACAATGAAACAAATAAAGTATCTACCTAGAAATTGCAAACAGTCCTTGGTAAATATCTTTAATGCCATCTTGGCCTCAGGACATTTTCCAGCTGTTTTTAAGACTGCTAGAATGATCTTTCTTGCTAAGCCCAATAAAGACATCCACCAACCTGGGAACTATAGACCTATATCTTTACTTGAAGTCACTGGAAAAGTTCTTGAGAAAGTCATTTCCAACAGATTGAACTACTATATGGAGTTTAATCACTTGTTTACTGAAAAACAATTTGGCTTTAGAACACATAGAGGTACCAATCATGCAATAAATGTTATTTTTGACACTGTAGCAAGTCTAAAACAGCAGGGCAATCTTGCCTTAATTGCCACCAGAGATGTTCATAAAGCTTTTGATAGCTTATGGCATGATCGCCTTATATACAAACTCATTGACCTACCAGACCATAACTGGACTTTTCTCAGAGTAATTTATAATTTCTTAACTCAAAGAAAAATCATTCCCACCTTTCATGGCAAGTCGACAGAACCTTTTATACCGACGGCTGGTGTCCCACAAGGTTCTTGTCTCAGTCCACTTCTGTTTAACATTTATGTGAATGACCTTCCTCAACCAGAGTTTAATGACACAATTGTGACACAGTTTGCAGATGATGTTATTCATGTCGTCTCATCAACTCCAGTAACAGGAAAATACAAGTATGAGAGAGTCATAGAAAAAATGAATATTGAACTTCGTCGAACATCTAATTGGGAGAAGAAATGGAGAATTACGACTAATCCTGACAAGGTCCTTGTTAGCACGATAGGATGTTTTGCATCAACCATCGAAGATAAAGGAGGTATCTCCATCAGAGGTACACCTGTAGCCATTAGAAACCCTAACAAGATCTTGGGATATGAAATAGACAGGCTGCTCCACTCAACATCTCATGTAACTAAAAAGATCAACACAGCCAAAGTCGGTCTTAGCAGACTCTTTCGATTCAATCAAGCCCCTCAACATGTCAAAAAACATCTGTATAAAATGATAATAAGACCTATACTTGAATACCCTTGTGTCCCAATGTCATTAACAACAAAGACCAACATGCTACGGTTACAAAGGGTCCAGAATAGAGCTCTTCGCTTTATTACCGATACCAGGAGGAGAGACAGAGTTAAAATGGCAGATTTACATACACAACAAGATATTACTGCCATAAATGTACGCCTTGACACCCTAAAAAAGAAACAACTTTATACAATGCAAGAACTATACATGCCAGATAGAGAACATCCTATACAAGTGATAAATACAACCGATTACACCATCAATACTCCTCCTCACAGGACTCAAAGAATGACTCTCCCACAGAGGGTCCGTCGTTTTATTCATAAAGATGATTACCCTCGACCCATGATATTGAGCAACCTCCCTGATGAAGAAGATTGGATACCACCAGAACCCTTCTATGTATACTGAGAAAATCATCGCCCCCAATTAGGGAGACATCTTATATAACTTTCTAATGTAAAATTATGCTATTGACTATTGTTGACACCACCATTAAGAAGCTATTGTCACGAGCTCATAAACTGGCCAGAAAATTATTGCCTTTCTTGTCATATAAATATCCGTTGTGCAATCGCGAAAAAAAAAAAAAAAAAAAAAAAAAAAAAAAAAAAAAAAAAAAAAAAAAAAAAGCAATTGCAACTTGTAAAACTACTACCAATTCAGAGTCATGTACTTATATACCTATTATATCTATGTGACTCAGATGGGTTAGTATTATACCCATTAAAGAATATCTTATCAATTCACATACACTTTTTAAATTACACCAAAGTGGTTGGGCCACTTACCTTTCATATCCTACCTCTCCCCCCTCTCCCACCCTTTTCCAATATTTCCATCCTTACCCATCTTACCAAAGCTCTGGTCATAAGAACAACAATAGCTGGTGTTCAGTCCCTCAGCCATGATAGTAGGTGTTCAGTCCCTCAGCCATGATAGTAGGTGTTCAGTCCCTCAGCCATAATAGCTGGTGTTCAGTCCCTCAGCCATGATAGTAGGTGTTCAGTCCCTCAGCCATGATAGTAGGTGTTCAGTCCCTCAGCCATAATAACTGGTGTTCAGTCCCTCAGCCATGATAGTAGGTGTTCAGTCCCTCAGCCATGATAGTAGGTGTTCAGTCCCTCAGCCATAATAGCTGGTGTTCAGTCCCTCAGCCATGATAGTAGGTGTTCAGTCCCTCAGCCATGATAGCAGGTGTTCAGTCCCTCAGCCATGATAGTAGGTGTTCAGTCCCTCAGCCATGATAGCAGGTGTTCAGTCCCTCAGCCATGATAGTAGGTGTTCAGTCCCTCAACCATGATAGTAGGTGTTCAGTCCCTCAGCCATGATAGCAGGTGTTCAGTCCCTCAGCCATGATAGCAGGTGTTCAGTCCCTCAGCCATGATAGCAGGTGTTCAGTCCCTCAGCCATGATAGCAGGTGTTCAGTCCCTCAGCCATGATAGGTGTTCAGTCCCTCAACCATGATAGTAGGTGTTCAGTCCCTCAGCCATGATAGTAGGTGTTCAGTCCCTCAGCCATGATAGCAGGTGTTCAGTCCCTCAGCCATGATAGCAGGTGTTCAGTCCCTCAGCCATGATAGCAGGTGTTCAGTCCCTCAGCCATGACAGCAGGTGTTCAGTCCCTCAGCCATGACAGCAGGTGTTCAGTCCCTCAGCCATGATAGTAGGTGTTCAGTCCCTCAGCCATGATAGCAGGTGTTCAGTACCTCAGCCATGATAGTAGGTGTTCAGTCCCTCAACCATGATAGTAGGTGTTCAGTCCCTCAGCCATGATAGCAGGTGTTCAGTCCCTCAGCCATAATAGCAGGTGTTCATTCCCTCAGCCATGATAGCAGGTGTTCAGTCCCTCAGCCATGATAGTAGGTGTTCAGTCCCTCAGCCATGATAGCAGGTGTTCAGTCCCTCAGCCATGATAGCAGGTGTTCAGTCCCTCAGCCATGATAGCAGGTGTTCAGTCTCTCAGCCATGATAGCAGGTGTTCAGTCCCTCAGCCATGATAGTAGGTGTTCAGTCCCTCAGCCATGATAGTAGGTGTTCAGTCCCTCAGCCATGATAGCAGGTGTTCAGTCCCTCAGCCATGATAGTAGGTGTTCAGTCCCTCAGCCATGATAGCAGGTGTTCAGTCCCTCAGCCATGATAGCAGGTGTTCAGTCCCTCAGCCATGATAGCAGGTGTTCAGTCCCTCAGCCATGATAGCAGGTGTTCAGTCCCTCAGCCATGATAGCAGGTGTTCAGTCCCTCAGCCATGATAGTAGGTGTTCAGTCCCTCAACCATGATAGCAGATGTTCAGTCCCTCAGCCATGATAGTAGGTGTTCAGTCCCTCAACAATGATAGCAGGTGTTCAGTCCCTAAGCCATGATAGTAGGTGTTCAGTCCCTCAACCATGATAGCAGGTGTTCAGTCCCTCAGCCATGATAGTAGGTGTTCAGTCCCTCAGCCATGATAGCAGGTGTTCAGTCCCTCAGCCATGATAGTAGGTGTTCAGTCCCTCAACCATGATAGCAGGTGTTCAGTCCCTCAACCATGATAGTAGATGTTCAGTCCCTCAGCCATGATAGCAGGTGTTCAGTCCCTCAGCCATGATAGTAGGAGTTCAGTCCCTCAGCCATGATAGTAGGTGTTCAGTCCCTCAGCCATGATAGTAGGTGTTCAGTCCCTCAGCCATGATAGCAGGTGTTCAGTCCCTCAGCCATGATAGCAGGTGTTCAGTCCCTCAGCCATGATAGCAGGTGTTCAGTCCCTCAGCCATGATAGTAGGTGTTCAGTCCCTCAGCCATGATAGGTGTTCAGTCCCTCAGCCATGATAGCAGTTGTTCAGTCCCTCAGCCATGATAGTAGGTGTTCAGTCCCTCAGCCATGATAGGTGTTCAGTCCCTCAACCATGATAGTAGGTGTTCAGTCCCTCAGCCATGATAGATGTTCAGTTCCTCAGCCATGATAGTAGGTGTTCAGTCCCTCAGCCATGAGAGTAGGTGTTCAGTCCCTCAACCATGATAGTAGGTGTTCAGTCCCTCAACCATGATAGTAGATGTTCAGTCCCTCAGCCATGATAGCAGGTGTTCAGTCCCTCAGCCATGATAGTAGGTGTTCAGTCCCTCAGCCATGATAGTAGGTGTTCAGTCCCTCAGCCATGATAGTAGGTGTTCAGTCCCTAAGCCATGATAGATGTTCAGTTCCTCAGCCATGATAGTACGTGTTCAGTCCCTCAGCCATGATAGTAGGTGTTCAGTCCCTCAGCCATGATAGCAGTTGTTCAGTCCCTCAGCCATGATAGTAGGTGTTCAGTCCCTAAGCCATGATAGATGTTCAGTTCCTCAGCCATGATAGTAGGGGTTCAGTTCCTCAGCCATGATAGTAGGTGTTCAGTCCCTCAGCCATGATAGTAGGTGTTCAGTCCCTCAGCCATGATAGTAGGTGTTCAGTCCCTAAGCCATCATAGATGTTCAGTTCCTCAGCCATGATAGTAGGTGTTCAGTCCCTCAGCCATGATAGTAGGTGTTCAGTCCCTCAGCCATGATAGATGTTCAGTTCCTAGGCCATGATAGTAGGTGTTCAGTCCCTCAACCATGATAGGTGTTCAGTCCCTCAGCCATGATAGTAGGTGTTCAGTCCCTCAACCATGATAGTAGGTGTTCAGTCCCTCACCCATGATAGTAGGTGTTCAGTCCCTCAGCCATGATAGTAGGAGTTCAGTCCCTCAGCCATGATAGCAGGTGTTCAGTCCCTCAGCCATGATAGTAGGTGTTCAGTCCCTCAGCCATGATAGCAGGTGTTCAGTGCCTCAGCCATGATAGGTGTTCAGTCCCTCAGCCATGATAGCAGGTGTTCAGTCCCTCAGCCATGATAGCAGGTGTTCAGTCCCTCAGCCATCATAGGTTTTCAGTCCCACAGCCATGATAGCAGGTGTTCAGTCCCTCAGCCATGATAGCAGGTGTTCAGTCCCTCAGCCAAGATAGGTGTTCAGTCCCTCAGCCATGATAGCAGGTGTTCAGTCCCTCAGCCATGATAGCAGGTGTTCAGTCCCTCAACCATGATAGCAGGTGTTCAGTCCCTCAGCCATGATAGCAGGTGTTCAGTCCCTCAGGCATGATAGCAGGTGTTCAGTCCCTCAGCCATGATAGTAGGTGTTCAGTCCCTCAGCCATGATAGCAGGTGTTCAGTCCCTCAGCCATGATAGCAGGTGTTCAGTCCCTCAGCCATGATAGGTGTTCAGTCCCTCAGCCATGATAGCAGGTGTTCAGTCCCTCAGCCATGATACCAGGTGTTCAGTCCCTCAGCCATGATAGTAGGTGTTCAGTCCCTCAGTCATGATAGCAGGTGTTCAGTCCCTCATCCATGATAGCAGGTGTTCAGTCCCTCAGCCATGATAGTAGGTGTTCAGCCCCTCAGCCATGATAGCAGGTGTTCAGTCCTTCAACCATGATAGTAGATGTTCAGTCCCTCAGCCATGATAGTAGGTGTTCAGTCCCTCAGCCATTATAGCAGGTGTTCAGTACCTCACCCATGATAGCAGGTGTTCAGTCCCTCAGCCATGATAGCAGGTGTTCAGTCCCTCAGCCATGATAGCAGGCGTTCAGTCCCTCAGCCATGATAGCAGGTGTTCAGTCCCTCAGCAATGATAGCAGGTGTTCAGTCCCGCAGCCATGATATCAGGTGTTCAGTCCCTCAGTCATGATAGCAGGTGTTCAGTCCCTCAGCCATGATAGCAGGCGTTTAGTCCCTCAGCCATAATAGCAGGTGTTCAGTCCCTCATCCATGATAGCAGGTGTTCAGTCCCTCAGCCATAATAGCAGGTGTTCAGTCCCACAGCCATGATAGCAGGTGTTCAGTCCCTCAGCTATGATAGGTGTTCAGTCCCTCAGCCATGATAGCAGGTGTTCAGTCCCTCAGCCATGATAGCAGGTGTTCAGTCCCTCAGCCATGATAGCAGGCGTTCAGTCCCTCATCCATGATAGCAAGTGGTCAGTCCCTCAGCCATAATAGTAGGTGTTCAGTCCCACAGCCATGATAGCAGGTGTTCAGTCCCTCATCCATGATACGTGTTCAGTCCTTCAGCCATGATAGGTGTTCAGTCCCACAGCCATGATAGCAGGTGTTCAGTCCCTCACCCATGATATCAGGTGTTCAGTCCCTCAGCCATGATAGCAGGTGTTCAGTCCCGCAGCCATGATAGCAGGCGATCAGTCCCACAGCCATGATAGCAGGTGTTCAGTCCCACAGCCATGATATAAGGTGTTCAGTCCCTCAGCCATGATAGCAGGTGTTCAGTCCCTCATCCATTATAGCAGGTGTTCAGTCCCACAGCCATGATAGCAGGTGTTCAGTCCCTCAGCCATGATAGCAGGTGTTCAGTCCCTCATCCATTATAGATGTTCAGTCCCTCAGGTATGATAGCAGGTGTTCAGTCCCTCAGTTATAATAGCAGGCGTTCAGTCCCTCAGCCATGATAGCAGGTGTTCAGTCCCTCAGCAATGATAGCAGGTGTTCAGTCCCTCAGCCATGATAGCAGGTGTTCAGTCCCTCAGCCATGATAGCAAGTGTTCAGTCCCTCAGCCATGAAAGCAGGTGTTCAGTCCCTCAGCCATAATAGCAGGTGTTCAGTCCCTCAGCCATGATAGCAGGTGTTCAGTCTCTCAGCCATGATAGCAGGTGTTCAGTCCCTCACCCATGATATCAGGTGTTCAGCCCCTCAGCCATGATAGCAGGTGTTCAGTCCCTCAGCCATAATAGCAGGTGTTCAGTCCCATAGCCATGATAGCAGGTGTTCAGTCCCTCAGCCATGATAGTAGGTGTTCAGTCCCTCAGCCATGATAGTAGGTGTTCAGTCCCTCAACCATGATAGCAGGTGTTCAGTCCCACAGCCATGATAGCAGGTGTTCAGTCCCTCACCCATAATAGCAGGTGTTCAGACCCTCAGCCATGATAGCAGGTGTTCAGGCCCTCAGTCATGATAGCAGGTGTTCAGTCCCTCAGCCGTGCGGCGTTCAGTACCTCAGGGGCCCCCAAAAAGGGTGGTGTTCTCGCTCCCGCCATGAAGAGGGGTTCGGGGATCAATGGGGGAACCCCGGTGTTCGGTTCCCCCAGCCATGATAACAAATGTTTTAATTCCCCCCCAGCCATGATAACGGTTTAAATCCCACACCCTGATAGCCGGGGGTTCAGTCCCCCAACCATGATAGCAGGTGTTATCCCTCCCCGCCATGATGGGAGGTGTTCAGTCCCTCAAACCATGGAGGTGTTCCCGTCCCCCAAACCCTGATGGGGGTTCAATTCCCCCAACCCTGATAGCGGGGGCTCCAATTTCCCCAGCCGGGGTGTTTGGTCCCCCAGCCATGATAGCAGGTGTTCAGTCCCCCAGCCAGAAGGGGGTGTTTTAGTCCCCCCAGCCATAATCAGGGGTTCCCCCCCAAGCCATGATAGCAGGTGTTCCGGTCCCTTTTTGCCGATGGGAGGTGTTCAGTCCCCCCCACCCCCATGATGGGGTTTTGTTCCCCCGCCAAAAAGGGATGTGTTTTTCCCCCAGCCAGTGGGGGGTGTTCCCGTCCCTCTCCATATGGAGGTGTTCAGTTTTCGGGAAAAATGCGGTGTTTTAGTCCCTCCCGCCATATGGACGTTGGTCCCCAGCCGATATGGTGTCCCGTCCTGGGCCGTTTGCGGGGGTT
Source organism: Cherax quadricarinatus (assembly GCF_038502225.1). NCBI lineage: Eukaryota > Metazoa > Arthropoda > Malacostraca > Decapoda > Parastacidae > Cherax > Cherax quadricarinatus. Next base: position 14,454,388 of record NC_091362.1, on the reverse strand, counting down.
TTAAATCCACAGCCATAAGGGGGGTGTTTAATCCCCCCCAGCCTGATGGGGGTTCGTCCACCGCCCCGTAGCAGGTGTTCCCTTCCCCGCCCGGTTGCAGGTGTTCAGTCCCCCAGCCTGATAGGTTTCAGTCCCCCAGCCTAAAAATGGTGTTCATTCCCCCAACCCGGGTAGAGGGGTTCGGGCCCTCAACCATGATAGCAGGTGTTCAGTCCCCCCCAGCCTGAAAGTGGTCAGTCCCGGCCATAAATGGTGTTGGGCCACCCGACATGAAGCAGGTGTTCAGTCCTCCGGGGCCGTTTTGGTGTTCGGGCCCCAGCCATGATAGCGGTTTCGGGCCCCGCCCTGATATGGGGGCCAAACCCGCCTGATGGCAGGTGTTCCGGTCCCCCGGGGCCCGTGCGGTGCCGTCCCTCATCCATTTGATGTTCCCGTCCCCCAGGTTTTGATAGCAGGTGTTAGTCCCCCAAATTATAATGGGGGGCGTTCCCGTCCCCCAGCCATGATGGGAGGGGTTTTGGTCCCTCAGCAATGATAGCAGGTGTTTGGTCCCTCCCGCCCTGATAACGGTGTTCGGGCCTCGGGCCTGAAACGATGTTCCCGTCCCTCAGCCCCCTGATGGGAGGTGCGTCCCTCAGCCATGATGGGAAATGTTCAGTCCCCAGCCTGGTAGCGGTTTTTCAGTCCCCCCCAGCCATGTGCGGTGTTTTGGGGCCCTCCCCCATGAGGCCCCGGGGGTTAGTCCCTCAACCGATTGCAAAGGGGTTTATCCCTAACCATGATAACGAGTGTTTGATACTCAGCCATAAAAGCGATTTTTATCCCTCAGCCGGGGATTGGGTGCTCATTCCCCCGCCATGATGGGAGGTGTTCCCGTCCCCGGGCCCTGATAGGGTGTTCAGTCCCCCGCCAGATGCGGGTGTTCGTCCCCCAACCAAAACCCGCGGTGTTTCCCCCCAAACCATGATAGCGGGTTAATTTCCCGCCTTTAGAGTGGTAGGTGTTCAGTCCCCAGCCGATTGGGGGTTCGGGGCCCCCAGCCAAAAAGGGGGTTTGGGTCCCTCAGCCCGGGTGGCGGTGTTCCATCCCTCAATCCGGTGGGTGTTGATTTCGGGAATGATGGGAGTGTTCGTCCCCCAGCCCTGATGGGGAGGGGTTCGTCCTCAGCCATGATAGCAAGTGGTCAGTCCCTCAGCCATGATAGCAGGTGTTTAGTTACAGCCCATATGGTGTTAATCCCCCCGGCCCCTGGTGGGTGTTTTAGTCCCCCGCCCGGGGGGCGGTGTTCCCGTCCCTCAGCCGTTGCAGGTGGGTTTGTCCCCCAGCCCGGGTAGGTTTTCAGTCCCCAGCCATGATATCAGGTGTTTTGGGCCCAACCATGATAGCAGGTGTTCCCGGGCCCTAAACCATGATGGGAGGTGTTTTAAATCCCTCGGGCCCTCCCAGCAGTGGTCAGTCCCAAGGGCCCTAATGGGAGGTGTTCAGTCCCAAGCGATGGGAGGGGTTCATTCCCCCCAGCCATGATTTCAGGTGTTCAGTCCCCCAGCCCTGATAGCAGGGGGTTCAGTCCACAGGGCCCTATAGGGGTTCCCGTTTTGCCATAAAAAGGGGGTGTTCGGGCCCCCAGCCATGATGGGAATTTTTTCGTCCCCCTCCTTTTGGGTGTTTTGGGCCCCCCGGGGGATTTTGGGTGTTTAATTTTTCAGTTCCCTTGCAGGCCTTCGTCCCCCAGCCATTTATAGCGGGGGTTCAGTCCCCCAGCAATGATCGGTTTTGGTCCATTTGCCGATGGCGGTGTTCCCGTCCCTCAGCCATGATAGCGGGGGTTTTATTCCCCCCAGCCATGATACGGGTTTTCCGGGCCCTCAGCCCTAATAGCGGGGGTTCAGTCTCTCAGCCCCGTTGCAGGTGCAGTCCCCCCCAGCCATGATAGCAGGTGTTCAAATCCCTCAGCTATGATGGGAGGTGTTCGGGCCCTCCCGCCATGATAGCAGGTGGGCAGTCCCCCAGCCCCCGGGTTGCAGGTGTTCCCTTCCCCCAGCCATGATGGGAGGTGTTCAGTCCCGCCGCCATGATGGGAGGTGTTCAGTCCCCCATCCATTATAGTCCCTCAACCATGATAGCAGGTGTTCAGTCCCTCAGCCATGATAGCAGGTGTTCAGTCCCTCAGCCATGATAGCAGGCGTTCAGTACCTCAGCCATGATAGTAGGTGTTCAGTCCTTCAGCCATGATAGCAGGTGTTCAGTCTCTCAGCCATAATAGCAGGTGTTCAGTCCCTCAGCCATGATAGGTGTTCAGTCCCTCAGCCATAATAGCAGGTGTTCAGTCCCACAGCCATGATGGCAGGTGTTCAGTCCCTCAGCCTTGATAGTAGGTGTTCAGTCCCTCAGCCATGATAGGTGTTCAGTCCCTCAACCATGATAGCAGGTGTTCAGTCCCTCAGCCATGATAGCAGGTGGTCAATCCCACAGCCATGATAGCAGGTGTTCAGTCCCTCAGCCATGATAGCAGGTGTTCAGTCCCTCAGCCATGATAGCCGGTGTTCAGTCCCTCAGCCATGACAGTAGGTGTTCAGTCCCTCAATAATGATAGCAGGTGTTCAGTCCCTCAGCCATAATAGCAGGCGTTCAGTCCCACAGCCATGATAGCAGGTGTTCAGTCCCTCAGCCATGATAGCAGGTGTTCAGTCCCTCAGCCATGATAGCAGGTGTTCAGTCCCTCAGCCATGACTGCAGGTGTTCAGTCCCTCAGCCATGGTAGCAGGTGTTCAGTCCCTCAGCCATAATAGCAGGTGTTCAGTCCCACAGCCATGATAGCAGGTTTTCCGTCCCTCAGCCATGATAGTAGGTGTTCAGTCCCTCAGCCATGATAGTAGGTGTTCAGTCCCTCAGCCATGATAGCAGGTGTTCAGTCCCTCAGCCATGATAGCAGGTGTTCAGTCCCACAGCCATGATAGCAGGTGTTCAGTCCCTCAGCCATAATAGCAGGTGTTCAGTCCCTCAGCCATGATAGCAGGTGTTCAGTCCCTCAGCCATGATAGCAGGTGTTCAGTCCCTCAGCCATGATAGCAGGCGTTCATTCCCTCAGCCATAATAGCAGGTGTTCAGTCCCATAGCCATGATAGCAGGTGTTCAGTCCCTCAGCCATAGTAGTAGGTGTTCATTCCGTCAACCATGATAGGTGTTCAGTCCCTCAACCATGATAGCAGGTGTTCAGTCCCTCAGCCATGATAGCAGGCGTTCAGTCCCTCAGCCATGATAGCAGGTGTTCAGTCCCTCAGCCATGATAGCAGGTGTTCAGTCCCTCAGCCATGATAGGTGTTCAGTCCCTCAGCCATAATAGCATGTGTTTAGTCCCTCAGCCATGATAGCAGGTGTTCAGTCCCTCAATCATGATAGCAGGTGTTCAGTCTCTCAGCAATGATAGCAGGTGTTCAGTCCCTCAGCCATGATAGCAGGCGTTCAGTCCCTCAGCCATGATAGCAAGTGGTCAGTCCCTCAGCCATGATAGCAGGTGTTCAGTCCCTCAGCCATGATAGCAGGTGTTCAGTCCCTCAGCCATGATAGCAGGTGTTCAGTCCCACAGCCATGATAGCAGGTGTTCAGTCCCTCAGCCATGATAGCAGGTGTTCAGTCCCTCAGCCATGATAGCAGGTGTTCAGTCCCTCAGCCATGATAGTAGGAGTTCAGTTCCTCAGCCATGATAGTAGGTGTTCAGTCCCTCAGCCATGATAGCAGGTGTTCAGTCCCTCAGCCATGATAGTAGGTGTTCAGTCCTTCAGCCATGATAGCAGGTGTTCAGTCCCTCAGCCATGATAGCAGGTGTTCAGTCCCTCAGCCATGATAGCAGGTGTTCAGTCCCTCAGCCATGATAGCAGGTGTTCAGTCCCTCAGCCATGATAGGTGTTCAGTCCCACTGCCATGATAGCAGGTGTTCAGTCCCTCAGCCATGATAGCAGGTGTTCAGTCCCTCAGCCATGATAGGTGTTCAGTCCCTCAGCCATGATAGCAGGTGTTCAGTCCCTCAGCCATGATAGCAGGTGTTCAGTCCCTCAGCCATGATAGCAGGTGTTCAGCCCCTCAGCCATGATAGCAGGTGTTCAGTCCCTCAGGCATTATAGCAGGAGTTCAGTCCCTCAGCCATGATAGTAGGTGTTCAGTCCCTCAGCCATGATAGCAGGTGTTCAGTCCCTCAGCCATGATAGCAGGTGTTCAGTCCCTCAGCCATGATAGGAGGTGTTCAGTCCCTCAGCCATGATAGCAGGTGTTCAGTCCCTCAGCCATGATAGTTGGTGTTCAGTCCCTCAGCCATGATAGCAGGTGTTCAGTCCCACAGCCATGATAGCAGGTGTTCAGTCCCTCAGCCATGATAGCAGGTGTTCTGTGTATACACACTAAGAGATACACACCTGTCAGGGCATATAACACTGGTCAGGTGGCAGGGATGGCAGTGATGGCAGGGTGGCACGGATGGCAGCGACTGCGGGGTGGTGTCGTGAGGTCCGGCTATACATCTAAATTCCACTGTTTGTAATTATACCAGAGGAAACAATCAAGACTGCAGACAGTGTGTGAGGGGCGGGGCCGTGAGGCGGTGCTGGCTGCTGATTGGCAGCTCTGCTAACTTACCTGACCAATCGAGACCACCCCTCGATAACTGATGACCAATTGTTGTTGTTATCACGTGGTGGTTGAAGCGGCAACCACCATCGAGGGGGTGCATATAAATACATGCATATACACACCACGAGATATGTTTCTTAACAGCGTATATACACTGGGAGCTTACGCTAACTTTAGCGTAAACTGTTGGCTTCAAACCTCATTATACGCCAATAAGTTTGATACGAGCGTATGTGTACGCCAGTAAGTCTGATACGAGCGTATGTATACGCCAGTAAGTCTGATACGAGCGTATGTGTACGCCAGTTAGAGACAGAGACAGCGTATGTAAACAGACATCCAGAGTCAGGAGAATATTGTTGTTTTTGACAGCCAGAGACAATACGATTTTCTTTACAGTGGGGAAAAATGTATTTTCTCGGTTATTACCACCTCCAGCCATACCCCACCACAGCCATACCCCACCATAGCCATACCCCACCATAGCCATACCCCACCATAGCCATACCCCACCATAGCCATACCCCACCATAGCCATACCCCACCATAGCCATACCCCACCACAGCCATACCCCACCACAGTCATACCCCACCACAGCCATACCCCACCACAGCCATACCCCACCATAGCCATACCCCTCCACAGCCATACCCCTCCACAGCCATACCCCACCACAGCCATACCCCACCACAGCCATACCCCACCACAGCCATACCCCACCACAGCCATACCCCACCACAGCCATACCCCACCACAGCCATACCCCTCCACAGCCATACCCCACCACAGCCATACCCCACCACAGCCATACCCCACCACAGCCATACCCCACCACAGCCATACCCCACCACAGCCATACCCCACCATAGCCATACCCCACCACAGCCATACCCCACCACAGCCATACCCCATCACAGCCATACCCCACCACAGCCATACCCCACCACAGCCATACCCCACCATAGCCATATCCCACCACAGCCATATCCCACCACAGCCATACCCCACCACAGCCATACCCCACCACAGCCATATCCCACCACAGCCATACCACACCACAGCCATACCCCACTACAGCCATACCCCACCACAGCCATACCCCACCACAGCCATACCCTACCAAAGCCATACAATACACAGCCGTTCCCTACCACAGCCATACCCTACCACAGCCATACAACACCACAGCCATACTCCTACCACGACCATACCCCATCACAGCCAGACTCACACTGCCATACCCCACCACAGCCATACTCATACTGCCATATATCCCACAATCACATCTCCACATCCATACTTCCATATACGGCACAGATATTCCCCACAAACATGCACTAACAGCCATACCCAAGCAGCCATACCCTCAACCAGTCCTTAACAGCCATATCCCGTCAGTCATACCGCCATACAGACACTCTCCCACAGTCATACCATTCAGACATACCCTATAAAAATTCACAAATACTGGTCCTATTCACCAAACCGTAAGCAAATACCTGTGAGATAGCTGACTGTTGTGGGTAGCAACCTGCATGTTGCAGACCATTGGATTAAATTAGTACCATTCTAACATACCAGGGCAGCGTTAAACCTTTTGGAGTCATGCACTTCCTGTGGAATAGAACGTAGCTCCAATTCCTTGGATTAGGAGCCCCTCACCAGCTTCAAGGCACAACCTTGAAGGGATTATATCGTAGACAGGACCTGTAATTCAAAGGAAGGTAGCTCCTAACATGTAAACTAGCCTAGTCAGGATGACAGCTTCTAACATGTAAACTAGCCGAGTCAGGATGATAGCTCCTAACACGTAAACTAGCCGAGTCAGGATGATAGCTCCTAACGTGTAAACTAGCCTAGTCTGGATGATAGCTCCTAACATGTAAACTAGCCTAGTCAGGATGATAGCTCCTAAAATGTAAACTAGCCGAGTCAGGATGATAGCTCCTAACACGTAAACTACCCGAGTCAGGATGATAGCTCCTAACGTGTAAACTAGCCGAGTCAGGATGATAGTTCCTAACATGTAAACTAGCCGAGTCAGGATGATAGCACCTAACGCGTAAATTAGCCGAGTCAGGATGATAGCTCCTAACATGTAATGAGCTGAAGTAGGACGACAGCTCTCAGCCTGTAAATTTAACTAGCCCCACCCACTTTCCGTCAGCCTGTGCTCATAACTATGACATCATGCAGGTTCTGACAGGGGAGAACACGCAGTAATCACCAAGAAACATTTCACCAGCACATAAACTAACTCACGTCCACGACCCCTGAAAGCATAGAAATTATGCTCCATGGATCCACAAGACTCTCACTGCTTGCTCCAGATTGCTTCCATGATGGACGTGGCACTTGTTTCCCTTACGAACTCCTCCCCCTATTCCCGATTTCTTGTGTCACACACACACACACACACACACACACACACATTGTCCTTTCCTCTTTTTATTCCTATTATTAGCTTTCCATGGTCAGCAGACAGTGACATATAGAGGCCAGGAGCTGTAAATCGACCCTTGCAACCACAAATAGGTAAGTACACACACACACACACACACACACACACACACACACACACACACACACACACACACACACACACACACACACACACACACACACACAGAACACGGAACAGAGGAACAAGCGGACACAACTGGAAGTTAAAAACTCAGATGAATCATAAGGATGTTAGGGAGTATTTCTTCAGCCTTAGAGTTGTCAGGAAATGGAACAATCTGGCTCTGAAGTACTGGAGACAGGATCCGTGCATAGCTTTAAGAAGAAGTAAGACAAGACTTTTGGAGCAGGGAGCGAATAGACCTAGTAGCGACTAGCGAATAGGCGAGGCCAGGAGCTGTGACTCGACCCCTGCAACCACAAATGGGTAAACAGTACACACACACACACACACACACACACACACACACACACACACAGAAGGAACGTACTCTGTTGGATTAAAGAGTACCTTCGGGAAAGGAAGCAAAGAGTGATCGCTCCAGACGAGATGTCAGACTTGGAAGAGGTAACCAGCTGGGTTCGGCCAGGATCGGTATTAGGACCAGTACTGTTTCTTGCTGTTGTCAATGATGTACCAGATGAGACTGAGTCAGATGCGTCCCTCTTTGCTGATGACGTAGAACTAATGAGAAGTACACAAACAGATGATGATGGGAAAAGTCTGCAAACTAATGTGGACAAACTGCTGGATTGGTCAAGTAAGTGGTTGCTTGAATTCAACCCCAGGAAGTAAAGGCTATGAAGATTCTTTATCAACTCGCATACTCATTGATTGGTCTAACATATGTAGTGCATAAAGTTCTGAAGGATTATCAGATTCCCAAATGCTATTACTAATCTTGTATGCATTGCTGCTGTTATACGGTTTGTATAAAATTTTGGCAATATGCTGGGTGTTATACTCACCCCCAAGTCCTTTTTATTAACTGATATTTGCAGCTTCTCTCCTCCTGTGCTGTATTGTGTCCGATCTGCCATCTTCTCCAAGGAGCATGACCTTGCATTTCCATGAGATGAACTCATCTCTTCTTTATATTCTTATCATTAGCTTTGCGTGATCAGCAAACAGTGACATATAGGAGTCAATCCTTTCTCACAGGTTATTCACGTATATTATAAACAGCAGTGGTCCTAATGCTGATTCTTGTGGAACCCCGCTCGATACTTTCTCCCACTCGGATGTCTTATCCCTTAGTATTACTTTCTGTCTCCTGTCATTTAGGTTCTCCTGGACCCACTAGTGGAAGCACTCTACATTTTTAATCCCTCTTGTTCTCCTGATTCTGTGGTGAAAAACTGCATTCAACGTTTGTCTTCAGTCTAGAAAAACGCAATACAGTCTTGTTTTATTACCTCGTGTGTGTGGGGGGATGGGGGAAAAAATCACTGCAATCAGAAACTGACTGTGATGAGGGATGATAGTGACAGGAAGTCAGGCACTTTAACTTGAGGTCGGTAGCGAGAGATGAGTTACAACAGGAAAAAACACATTTTTATATTCTACATCCTGGCATAAGCTACCAGCCAGGCCGGCTGTCTCAGAAGTCTGGTTATTAAGCTCCATTAAAAGACATTCAGAGATTCTACGACACATCAAACCCGAAACGATTTGAGGTGTTTTCCCTACGACTGTGATGACAAAGACTCGAGATACAAAGGCTTTTACTCGGAAAACATTTCACTCTAACATTTCACTCTAAGGAGAATTTTACACTGTGTAAAGTTATGCTAAGAGAGACACGTTGTACAAATAAAGATATGATTTATTCTTTGAGTCTCTGTAATTCCGTATCAGCCTGAAAGAAGTTCAGAATAACTGACCAAATAACAACGAAGCCAAGATACAATAAATCAATGTGTATAAGGTATATGATACTAACGAGTAGTCAAGTTGGGAAAAAAAATCATCCTATTTCTAAATCAGTATGAAAAATAAATTATTTTAAGTAATTTTAATATTATTTCTCAGTGTTTCACAGCAACTATAGTGTCATCAGATATAAAAATATGTTTTTAAACCTGTGATGGCTGGTGAAGACAAGAATACATATATCGAGAGGTGTTTCTCTCTTAGTTTATATACTTTATTTTTCGTGTCAGGGCTTAAAATATCATTGATAGTTTGGAGACTATATGCAGCCTTAGTGACCCTCGGGCCCATAATAAACTTTAAACATATTAACACAACCAATTCGTATATCCTCGTGTACCCAGAAGTATATATCTCTCAGTGTATATATGCTTAGAGTTTACTTTAATCCTTATTTGAAGGATCAAAGCATTTTTCACTGGTGGTGAGAAAGTGCCACAGCCAGGATATTTAAGACCATTTTTTCAGAACAAGGTCACAAGGTGGACAAAAGCATCACACTTTTTTTCGCTGTAATATATGAATTTTATGCTGGAGACCAGTGGCCCAGGTCGTTTTTGGGGCATTTTGATAACCCAAAACTATTAATGCATATTTTGTTCCCCAAAAAAACATTGGAAATGTTACGATAAAAGATTTGCTTGTTCAGAGTGGGTCATTTGGTCCCGGTTTTCAAGTGGAGCCCCGGGCGACTATGGAGGTGATCATGCTGATCAATTATCAGTTGAGTTCCCGAAGTGCTTCACTTTCTCCATAACTATCCTGTTCAATCGCAACGCGAAACCATCTTTTTCAGACAAGCTTTGCAGACAACTTTGCTTTAAATTTCCGTTCATAGACCAGGTCTCGGTGCAAGCTATGACTAACTCCTGCAGACTGAGAATCAGCCAGCAACCCCCATTTGTCTGCGTCCCAAGAAGCAAGGATTCCTTCCACGGAACAAGAATCAGTCTGTTTTATTTCCCGATGAAGTTCACAATGAGGATCTGCCAGGATGGAATAACCAAGTCACCCTCAAGCACAACTATGGATCACTCTTCACCCGAGAGCTTCAATCTGTTGTCTTCGGGAAAGTCATTCTAGCAGTCTGTGAACCTCCTAGTACGTTGGAACTCACTAAAGAGCACTTAGAAGAGCGCAAGGCAAAACAGATGCGTTGGTTGAACCAGATACTCGACCTAGTCAAGCAGAAGGATCTGGAAAAGGGAGGACAGTAGTTTCGTCAGCCTACCATACCTCCCAACAGAATGTATAAGATGAACCACAGGTAGCAGTCAGTCAACTCTTCCCTCTGTTACACGAGAAATCTGCTACACCTGCCATGATCAAGCACGGTAAGGAAACAAACAGTCCAGCCGGTCTATTTCTCAACTCAGGTCAGACTCCGGTGACAGCGCTAGAAAATTTATGCCTCGGTAAAGTACGCTCAAGGGACCTGACCCGAGACCCGAGGAGAGAACCAGTGCGTCAACTTGCTTAAAGACCAACACGCTGAAACACCGATGTGAATCTTGTATGGAGACTACATTGAAGACTCTGGATGGACTACCAAATTACACAAAGAAGGATAACCTCATCTGGCAATGTAGATTTTTATGGGACTCTTGTACAACATCTGGGTATCTTTATTCAGGAAATGTTTCGCCAGCCAGTGGCTTCTTCAGTCCAATGCAGAGAAAGATGAAATATATGTAGTTTGAGGTAATCAGTTCCTCAGCCTGCTGTCGATGTGTTCAGTTCATCAATCTTGATAAGAGTGCATCGTATTAGCGGAGACGAAGCTTATGTACTGATAACAGATGAGGTGAAGCAGTGGTAGGTGGAGTCACCAGTGGACAAACCCACCAGTGGAAGTAGGTCGTGTCTACAGTTAGACAAGTTCTAAAGAAATACCTTCATCAAGGTCCCAAGATGTTGCTGTGTCTAACAGAATGTGAATATAAAAACCCAACAAGTTGATAAATGAGACACTTGTCCAATATCTGTAGATTTTCTTAATGTAACGCTATTGTTTGTTGTGTGGTACGTAAATGCTGTACCTGTCATGCACATTATACGCTAATGTAATGCATACGGTAGTTGTATAAATTCCCTAGGACTAATAAGGATGCCGAGGTTTACTCCAGACAAAAATTCAATGTTTAATTAAATGTATAAAAATCGGTTTATTTATTTGCAAGTCCATTACTGATCGAAACATCGTCTAAATATTCCTCTGCAAATTGTGGGTTAGTTGTGAACTATTCGAGCCACGGTATTAAGAGCTAGTTGTGAACTGCTCGAACCACGGTATTAAGAGCTAGTTGTGAACTGCTCCAGCCACGGTACTGAGAGCTAGTTGTGAACTGCTCTAGCCACGGTATTAAGAGCTAGTTGTGAACTGCAGCCACGGTATTAAGAGCTAGTTGTGAACTGCAGCCACGGTATTAAGAGCTAGTTGTGAACTGCTCCAGCCACGGTACTGAGAGCTAGTTGTGAACTGCAGCCACGGTATTAAGAGCTAGTTGTGAACTATTCCAGCCACGATTTTAAGAGCTAGTTGTGAACTGCTCGAGCCACGGTATTGAGAGCTAGTTGTGAACTGCACGAGCCACGGTATTAAGAGCTAGTTGTGAACTGCTCGAGCCACGATATTGAGAGCTAGTTGTGAACTGCTCGAGCCACGGTATTAAGAGCTAGTTGTGAACTGCTCGAGCCACGGTATTAAGAGCTAGTTGTGAACTGCTCGAGCCACGGTATTAAGAGCTAGTTGTGAACTGCTCGAGCCACGGTATTAAGAGCTAGTTGTGAACTGCTCCAGCCACGGTATTAAGAGCTAGTTGTGAACTGCTCGAGCCACGGTATTGAGAGCTAGTTGTGAACTGCTCCAGCCACGGTATTGAGAGCTAGTTGTGAACTGCTCCAGCCACGGTATTGAGAGCTAGTTGTGAACTGCTCCAGCCACGGTATTAAGAGCTAGTTGTGAACTGCTCCAGCCACAGTATTGAGAGCTAGTTGTGAACTGCAGCTACGGTACTGAGAGCTAGTTGTGAACTATTCCAGCCACGATATTAAGAGCTAGTTGTGAACTATTCCAGCCACGGTACTGAGAGCTAGTTGTCTCATAACAATAAAAATGCTTTCAAATGAGCTGATGTAGGTAACAGCTCTTAGCTTGCCAATAAAGTTAGGAATCCTTAACCTGTAAATAGCTGTCAATAAAGCTAGGGATCCTTAACCTTGTCAAACCCTGTGTAAAAAAAAAAAAAAAAAAAAAAAAAAAAAAAAAAAAAAAAACTATTCCAGCCACGGTATTAAGAGCTAGTTGTGAACTATTCCAGCCACGGTATTAAGAGCTAGTTGTGAACTATTCCAGCCACGGTATTAAGAGCTAGTTGTGAACTATTCCAGCCACGGTATTAAGAGCTAGTTGTGAACTATTCCAGCCACGGTATTAAGAGCTAGTTGTGAACTATTCCAGCCACAGTATTGAGAGCTAGTTGTGAACTATTCCAGCCACAGTATTGAGAGCTAGTTGTGAACTATTCCAGCCACAGTATTGAGAGCTAGTTGTGAGCTATTCCTGTTGTGAACTATTCCTTCATTTTTTCCACTGACCAACCACCCTCTTCCCTCTTCATCCTATCCTTGTTTCTCTTCCTCTCCCTCCTTCCATCCTTCGCATCCTTCTCGAAACCATCAGTACACTCACGCCCTCTTCCCCACCCACTCAATTACCTGTTACCTCGTAACCCCCACCCACCCCTTCAAGGAGCCATTACCCCTTACTCCCTTTTCTCTCCTCCCAGCTCCCTACCCTTCCCTCCCCTCCCTTACTGCCTCTTCTTCCCCCTCCCTATCCCGTCCCCATGAGACAGACACCAGCCAGTGCCGTCTTACATAATAGTCCCGTAATTTTCATGATTATCGTGTAAAGGGAAGGAAAATGAAGCTTGTCTTACTCAGAATAATGCAGCCATAAACACGGACGCCGAGCCAAGGTTCAAGTACGTGTAATTATATTATCCATGTTGCATATATGTACCTAGACGATGGCCGTATGTGTAGTTGTAAGATAGACCAATTGTGTAGTTATAAGATAGATCTATTGTGTAGTTATAAGATAGACCTATTGTGTAGTTATAAGATAGATCTATTGTGTAGTTATAAGATAGACCTATGGTGTAGTTATAAGATAGACCTATTGTGTAGTTATAAGACAGACCTATTGTGTAGTTATAAGTCAGACCTATGATCGTGGTGCCCTTTCTCCCACTTTCATTCTCTCTACGTGACAAAACAGGACAGATCTGTATGTGTGTGTGTATATGTGTGTGTGTGTGTGTGTGTGTGTGTGTGTGTGTGTGTGTGTGTGTGTGTGTGTGTGTGTGTGTGTGTGTGTGTGTGTGTGTGTGTGCGTGTGTGTGCGTGCGTGTGTTACTTTTACTTACAGGTCTGCTCAGTATTTCTATTTTTCACTTCATTTCGCCCTTGAGAAATTTAGAAAATGGCCGTGGATATTTTTTTTTTGTATAATAAAACATAAAAATAATTATGAAAATAATTTGCTCCGCCTTGAGAATTAGATAAAGTTGATGATCTTTAATTTTATTAAGAATAATTGAAAGATTCTCTAACGTAGCAACATTTCCGGCATTGGTTTTCCTTCGTCAGTTCTTCAGCTTGTCATGAAATTGTGTTTCTTCCGGTGGCCTGGTGGCTAAAGCTCCCGCTTCACACACGGAGGGCCCGGGTTCGATTTCCGGCGGGTGGAAACATTTCGACACGTTTCCTTACACCTGTTGTCCTGTTCACCTAGCAGCAAATAGGTACCTGGGTGTTAGTCGACTGGTGTGGGTCGCATCCTGGGGGACAAGATTAAGGACCCCAATGGAAATAAGTTAGACAGTCCTCGATGACGCATTGACTTTCTTGGGTTATCCTGGGTGGCTAATCCTCCGGGGGTTAAAAATCCGAACGAAATCTCTTATCTAACACTGTTGAACCCTCACCTGGTAGTTTGAGATCCAATTTTGTATAAACCTTGGTATAAACCAAGGTATAAACCTTGGTATAAACCAAGGTATAAACCTTGGTAATAGATACCCACAAACTGGTTTAGAAGGACACATGAACAAACACTAGGACATATTTATTAGCAAAGGTTTTGGTCCTTGGACCTTGATCAAGATCAACGTCCAAGGACCGAAATGTTTTCTAATAAATATGTCCTGGTGTTTACTCACGTGTCTTTCTAAACCAAGATTCAAGTAACTTGGTTGTTGAGATGTACCAGTTGAGAATGCACGAGGAGACTTCCACAATAAATCACTGAGGTAATTCATGATATCGTCCTCACCTTGAATTTCCAGGAAGTTTATGTACTCCAGTCTCAGCATTACCCTGGAAAACCTACACACTCTGGAGAAAATGAGGAGAGCTTCATGCTCTGAGTCAGTCTGTACAAATTTGCTTGAAAAGGGCAAGTTATGTGAACTGTTTTCATGTGATTTGCGCATCTACCCACTGCTGTTCCGCATCTACCCACTGCTGTTTCGCATCTACCCACTGCTGCTTCGCATCTACCCACTGCTGTTTCGCATCTACCCACTGCTTGCGGGTCAGCAAGCGTTTTTGATGCTATGAAAAAGCGATAGATAAAACAATGAATTCCCTTCGAATTAGCAGCTAAATCTTTGACAGGCTTCTGGATCTTCGACTTCGTCTTCGACTCGTCTATACAGACTACGACAAATTCCTCAAGTGATACCGGCAGCTGCAAGGAAAGAGGACAGCTTTTCTGTCACATCTGCAGCTGTCGTACAACACAGATATTCGTCCTTAATGTCACCCGAGAACACGTACCTCAAAGACTCTAGCAACCGAGAACAAGAACTCATCCGTGCACTCACCCAGCTGGAAAGCAAAAGACCAGATGGAGACAATTGGGACTGCTGTATCAATTGTTCCATTGCATCTTCCGACATTTCACTAATTCGTCTTTTCACTGAGTCGCTCGACAAAGATATTTTCTGAATCTTATTTTCTTTTGCTTGCCTCTCCTAGAATCCGCCTCACCATGTTTAATGAACACGGTTTTATTAAGGTTTTATTGCTTCTTCTTCTTCTTCTTCTTCTTCTTCTTCTTCTTCTTCTTCTTCTTCTTCTTCTTCTTCTTCTTCTTCTACTTCAGGTTCATGCAGATTGCTTAAGGTTCCCTTTTCTTCCGTTGTCTGTACGACTCGTCAAGTGAGGTGACTCTTGTTATGTTGGTTCACTATCGTGTGTTGTCACTGCAGTTGCTTGTGGGAATCAACGCCATAATGTTCTTCTTGACTCTTTTGTGTCGCTGTTTTGAGGGAAACCTAAACAGATGTCTGAACTACACTTAGGAACGCTGTTAGAAAAGCCTCACCTTAACAGTGTTTTCATTTTCACGCTCTTGTTGCTTGACGAACTCAAGATCTTCCTTCACTTACTGAGGAAGAATCTTCTCCGCTGACTGAGGAAGAATCTTCTACGCTGACTGAGGAAGAATCTTCTCCGCTGACTGAGGAAGAATCTTCTCCGCTGACTGAGGAAGAATCTTCTCCGCTGACTGAGGAAGAATCTTCTCCGCTGACTGAGGAAGAATCTTCTCCGCTGACTGAGGAAGAATCTTCTCCGCTGACTGAGGAAGAATCTTCTCCGCTGACTGAGGAAGGATCTTCTCCGTTGACTGAGGAAGGATCTTCTCCGCTGAGGAAGGATCTTCTCCGCTGACTGAGGAAGGATCTTCTCCGCTGACTGAGGAAGAATCTTCTCCGCTGACTGAGGAAGAATCTTCTCCGCTGACTGAGGAAGGATCTTCTCCGTTGACTGAGGAAGGATCTTCTCCGCTGAGGAAGGATCTTCTCCGCTGACTGAGGAAGGATCTTCTCTGCTGACTGAGGAAGGATCTTCTCCGCTGGCCGAGGAAGAATCTTCTCCGCTGACCGAGGAAGGATCTTCTCCACTGACTGAGGAAGGATCTTCTCCGCTGAGTGAGGAAGAATCTTCTCCGCTGACTGAGGAAGGATCTTCTCCGCTGACTGATGAAGGATTTTCTCCGCTGACTGAGGAAGGATCTTCTCTGCTGACTGAGGAAGGATCTTCTCCGCTGACTGAGGAAGGATCTTCTCCGCTGACTGAGGAAGGATCTTCTCCGCTGACTGAGGAAGGATCATCTCCGCTGACTGAGGAAGGATCTTCTCCGCTGACTGAGGAAGAATCTTCTCCACTGACTGAGGAAGGATCTTCTCCGCTGACTGAGGAAGGATCTTCTCCGCTGACTGAGGAAGGATCTTCTCCGCTGACTGAGGAAGGATCTTCTCTGCTGACTGAGGAAGGATCTTCTCCACTGACTGAGGAAGGATCTTCTCCGCTGACTGAGGAAGGATCTTCTCCGCTGACTGAGGAAGAATCTTCTCCGCTGACTGAGGAAGGATCTTCTCTGCTGACTGAGGAAGGATCTTCTCCGCTGACTGAGGAAGAATCTTCTCCGCTGACTGAGGAAGGATCTTCTCCGCTGACTGAGGAAGGATCTTCTCCGATGACTGAGGAAGAATCTTCTCCGCTGACTGAGGAGGGATCTTCTCCGCTGACTGAAGAAGGATCTTCTCCACTGACTGAGGAAGGATCTTCTCCGCTGACTGAGGAAGGATCTTCTCCGCTGACTGAGGAAGAATCTTCTCCGCTGACTGAGGAAGGATCTTCTCCGCTGACTGAGGAAGGATCTTCTCCGCTGACTGAGGAAGGATCTTCTCCGCTGACTGAGGAAGAATCTTCTCCGCTGACTGAGGAAGGATTTTCTCCGCTGACTGAGGAAGGATCTTCTCCGCTGACTGAGGAAGGATCTTCTCCGCTGACTGAGGAAGGATCTTCTCCGCTGACTGAGGAAGGATCTTCTCCGCTGAGTGAGGAAGGATCTTCTCCGCTGACTGAGGAAGGATCTTCTCCGCTGACTGAGGAAGGATCTTCTCCGCTGACTGAGGAAGGATCTTCTCCGCTGACTGAGGAAGGATTTTCTCCGCTGACTGAGGAAGGATCTTCTCCGCTGACTGAGGAAGGATCTTCTCCGCTGACTGAGGAAGAATCTTCTCCGCTGACTGAGGAAGGATCTTCTCTGCTGACTGAGGAAGGATCTTCTCCGCTGACTGAGGAAGAATCTTCTCCGCTGACTGAGGAAGGATCTTCTCCGCTGACTGAGGAAGGATCTTCTCCGCTGACTGAGGAAGAATCTTCTCCGCTGACTGAGGAGGGATCTTCTCCGCTGACTGAAGAAGGATCTTCTCCACTGACTGAGGAAGGATCTTCTCCGCTGACTGAGGAAGGATCTTCTCCGCTGACTGAGGAAGAATCTTCTCCGCTGACTGAGGAAGGATTTTCTCCGCTGACTGAGGAAGGATCTTCTCTGCTGACTGAGGAAGGATCTTCTCCGCTGACTGAGGAAGAATCTTCTCCACTGACTGAGGAAGGATCTTCTCCACTGACTGAGGAAGGATCTTCTCCGCTGACTGAGGAAGAATCTTCTCCGCTGACTGAGGAAGGATCTTCTCCGCTGACTGAGGAAGGATCTTCTCCGCTGACTGAGGAAGAATCTTCTCCGCTGACTGAGGAGGGATCTTCTCCGCTGACTGAAGAAGGATCTTCTCCACTGACTGAGGAAGGATCTTCTCCGCTGACTGAGGAAGGATCTTCTCCGCTGACTGAGGAAGGATCTTCTCCGCTGACTGAGGAAGAATCTTCTCCGCTGACTGAGGAAGGATCTTCTCTGCTGACTGAGGAAGGATCTTCTCCGCTGACTGAGGAAGAATCTTCTCCGCTGACTGAGGAAGGATCTTCTCCGCTGACTGAGGAAGGATCTTCTCTGACTGAGGAGGGATCTTCTCCGCTGACTGAAGAAGGATCTTCTCCACTGACTGAGGAAGGATCTTCTCCGCTGACTGAGCTGACTGAGGGATCTTCTCTGCTGACTGAGGAAGGATCTTCTCCGCTGACTGAGGAAGGATCTTCTCCGCTGACTGAGGAAGGATCTTCTCCGCTGACTGAGGAAGAATCTTCTCCGCTGACTGAGGAAGGATCTTCTCCGCTGACTGAGGAAGGATCTTCTCCGCTGACTGAGGAAGGATCTTCTCCGCTGACTGAGGAAGGATCTTCTCCGCTGACTGAGGAAGGATCTTCTCCGCTGACTGAGGAAGGATCTTCTCCGCTGACTGAGGAAGGATCTTCTCCGCTGACTGAGGAAGGATCTTCTCCGCTGACTGAGGAAGGATCTTCTCCGCTGACTGAGGAAGGATCTTCTCCGCTGACTGAGGAAGGATCTTCTCCGCTGACTGAGGAAGGATCTTCTCCGCTGACTGAGGAAGGATCTTCTCCGCTGACTGAGGAAGGATCTTCTCCGCTGACTGAGGAAGGATCTTCTCCGCTGACTGAGGAAGGATCTTCTCCGCTGACTGAGGAAGAATCTTCTCCGCTGACTGAGGAAGGATCTTCTCCGCTGACTGAGGAAGGATCTTCTCCGCTGACTGAGGAAGGATCTTCTCCGCTGACTGAGGAAGGATCTTCTCCGCTGACTGAGGATGGATCTTCTCCGCTGGCTGAGGAAGGATTTTCTCCGCTGACTGAGGAAGGATCTTCTCCGCTGACTGAGGAAGGATCTTCTCCGCTGACTGAGGAAGGATCTTCTCCGCTGACTGAGGAAGGATCTTCTCCACTGACTGAGGAAGGATCTTCTCCGCTGACTGAGGAAGAATCTTCTCCGCTGACTGAGGAAGGATCTTCTCCGCTGACTGAGGAAGGATCTTCTCCGCTGACTGAGGAAGAATCTTCTCCGCTGACTGAGGAGGGATCTTCTCCGCTGACTGAAGAAGGATCTTCTCCACTGACTGAGGAAGGATCTTCTCCGCTGACTGAGGAAGGATCTTCTCCGCTGACTGAGGAAGAATCTTCTCCGCTGACTGAGGAAGGATCTTCTCCGCTGACTGAGGAAGGATCTTCTCCGCTGACTGAGGAAGGATCTTCTCCGCTGACTGAGGAAGAATCTTCTCTGCTGACTGAGGAAGGATTTTCTCCGCTGACTGAGGAAGGATCTTCTCCGCTGACTGAGGAAGGATCTTCTCCACTGACTGAGGAAGGATCTTCTCCGCTGACTGAGGAAGGATCTTCTCCGCTGACTGAGGAAGGATCTTCTCCGCTGACTGAGGAAGAATCTTCTCCGCTGACTGAGGAAGGATTTTCTCCGCTGACTGAGGAAGGATCTTCTCTGCTGACTGAGGAAGGATCTTCTCCGCTGAGTGAGGAAGGATCTTCTCCGCTGACTGAGGAAGGATCTTCTCCGCTGACTGAGGAAGGATCTTCTCCGCTGACTGAGGAAGGATCTTCTCCGCTGACTGAGGAAGGATTTTCTCCGCTGACTGAGGAAGGATCTTCTCCGCTGACTGAGGAAGGATCTTCTCTGCTGACTGAGGAAGGATCTTCTCCGCTGACTGAGGAAGAATCTTCTCCGCTGACTGAGGAAGGATCTTCTCCGCTGACTGAGGAAGGATCTTCTCCGCTGACTGAGGAAGAATCTTCTCCGCTGACTGAGGAGGGATCTTCTCCGCTGACTGAAGAAGGATCTTCTCCACTGACTGAGGAAGGATCTTCTCCGCTGACTGAGGAAGGATCTTCTCCGCTGACTGAGGAAGAATCTTCTCCGCTGACTGAGGAAGGATTTTCTCCGCTGACTGAGGAAGGATCTTCTCTGCTGACTGAGGAAGGATCTTCTCCGCTGACTGAGGAAGAATCTTCTCCACTGACTGAGGAAGGATCTTCTCCACTGACTGAGGAAGGATCTTCTCCACTGACTGAGGAAGGATCTTCTCCGCTGACTGAGGAAGGATCTTCTCCGCTGACTGAGGAAGGATCTTCTCCGCTGACTGAGGAAGGATCTTCTCCGCTGACTGAGGAAGGATCTTCTCCGCTGACTGAGGAAGGATCTTCTCCGCTGACTGAGGAAGGATCTTCTCCGCTGACTGAGGAAGAATCTTCTCCGCTGACTGAGGAAGGATTTTCTCCGCTGACTGAGGAAGGATCTTCTCCGCTGACTGAGGAAGGATCTTCTCCGCTGACTGAGGAAGAATCTTCTCCACTGACTGAGGAAGGATCTTCTCTGCTGACTGAGGAAGGATCTTCTCCGCTGAGGAAGAATCTTCTCCGCTGGCTGAGGAAGAATCTTCGCCGCTGACTAAGGAAGGATCTTCTCCGCTGACAGGAAGAATCTTCTCCGCTGACTGAGGAAGAATCTTCTCCGCTGACTGAGGAAGAATCTTCGCCGCTGACTAAGGAAAGATCTTCTCCGCTGACTGAGGAAGAATTTTCTCCGCTGACTGAGGAAGAATCTTCTCCGCTGACTGAGGAAGAATCTTCGCCGCTGACTAAGGAAAGATCTCCGCTGACTGAGGAAGAATTTTCTCCGCTGACTGAGGAAGAATCTTCTCCGCTGACTAAGGAAGAATCGCCATTTCGTAATTCATCAGCTGACTAGTCTTAATAGAACTGTTGCCAGTACCTCGTAACACGCTACACATTGTGGTTTCTCGATATGTGTGTGTGTGTGTGTGTGTGTGTGCGTGTACTCACCTAGTTGTACTCACCTAGTTGAGGTTGCGGGGGTCGAGTCCGAGCTCCTGGCCCCGTGTGTGTGTGTGTGCGTGTGTGTGTGTGTGTGTGTGTGTGTGTGTGTGTGTGTGTGTGTGTGTGTGTGTGTGTGTACTCACCTATTTGTATTTACCTATATATAGTTACGGAGGTCGAGTCTCGTCTCCTGGCCCCGCCTCTTAGCCTCATGTACCTGATTTCACAAGTTTCCTGCCTCGTGAACTCTGTCGTACCTGTCGTTAAAGCTGTGTATTGTATTGCTTCAACCATTTTTTTCTTTTGTTTAATTCATCCCATCTCCTGACCACGCTCAAGTTCAAGTTTGTCCTTACTATCTTGAACTTTCAGTAGTGTTCCAGTGTTCATGATCCCCGGCTTTCAATGTCCTTCTCTGCCGGTTCAAGATTGTCTGAGAAAGTTGTACGTTAGTTGTTCCTTCCTCTAAAGTCTCCAGTCTCTTTGCAAAACCTGTGAACTTTCTCTAAGATTTTTTGCAGTCTTGTTAGCCATGGGCGGGTGTTACATATTCTGATAATATGCCAATATCGCATACAAGCGATGCAAGATGCAAAACAACCACGGGGGGAGGTTGAATGATAGCTCCAGGCCTTTCATGTTGCAATCAACACATCAAGAGCTTGCTGTGTTGCAGAAAAGATGAGGTCCAAGCAAAATCTATCACTTGGAACGCCTTTGCTGGAGCAAAGGTGTTCCCTGTGATCGCATTTGCTTGGACCTCCTCCTCTTTTCTGCAACAGTGCAAGCTCTTGATGTGTTGATTGCAACATGAAAGGCCTAGAGCTATCATTCAACTCCCCCTGCAGTTGTTGTGCATATTCTATAATAAATGGGGTAACTGAAAGGAGTTCTCAAGCTTGCTGGTGCATTTATAATCCAGTACTCATCGACTCGAGGTTGAGGGACTGACTACCTCAAACTCCTCCTCTTCTTCCACATTTCTCTACATTGGACTAAAGAAGTCACTGTCTGGCGAAACGTTTCCAGACTAAAATTTTCCTAAATGTTGCATAAGTTTTTAATTTATCAACGTGTCTGTTTTCTAAGCCATTTATTCACACTAGCATACTAAACTTGCTTTCCCCCTCACGAGACCATCTCTTCTGTCTCCCTGCACGCTGCATTGCAATCACTAAACCCATAAAACGCACCTAAAGACCCTCGTTAATCTTGCTCCGTCAACGTCACAATCAGTAAGGTCATTACCTGGACGCTTCATGGTGATCACAGCTGCCCTAACATCAGCCTGCATTACCAGATACCATATCATACATATGGCTATCACCTTCCTGATCTAGATAGCCACCTACAGTACCGTCATTACCAACAGTGGCGCTGGGATCACAGTTATCAGCATATTTAATGACAGTCGTCGCTTCTCGTCTAGTCTAGCTAAGCTCCGTCCACCTCACGAGCAACCACTGATGCACACCAGCGCTCCTCTTCCTTATAAAGACAAAGACACAAACTTTTCGCTCTGTGTAGATGTTCTATCGAGTTATATGCACAGCGAAACGTCGTCCCAATAAAAGCTTGTTCTGCAACTTGCGTCTTTGTTTACATACGTCATTTCGCCTCAGTGTTAGTCTGATCCCAGCCAGGACTCTCCTCACACGCAATCATTTGCGACCATTGAAACAAGCCAGAGGAAGATGGCGTCGACAGTCAAAACTCCCATTACCTTCACACGGTTTCCTCACCCTGACATCTTGGCGACACGCGGGACGAGATACAAAAGACCTGGCAAGAATTTCAACATTAAATGTATGATTTGCGATTATGGACATCGGAAGCGTGGAGTGTCGCAGGTCACGCGTCCCAGGGACGGTCATGCAAGACAGAGTCACCCCTCCATCTGTAGTCTTTCTTACCCTCTGGAATCGATTCACGAACTAATCTGTCCTAATCTACCTTAATCTTTTGTAACAGAGGACTAATATCCATTATTGTGATGTGCCTTTGCATGCGCGATTAGAGGAAGGTGAGCATAGCGCCGCTCTTTAGAAATTTCTCGCCGACCACACCTTTCTTATTACATCCTGTAGGTAATTCCATCACCGGCGCTCAATTTTCTTGCGTTCTGCCGGGGGTATTACTCGGCACAAATGGAAGCGGTCAGCTATCGGTTGATCTTGATTATTCCGACGGGATTATCCCACAAATAATTGGCGGATGGAGAAGCCGTAATGATGGTGTAGTTATGATTTCTGATTGGCGCTGATAACTCCCAGATAGTGAGTTACTAGCCTCCTTCCGCTGTGTTAAAGCAAAGTCAAGAAAAATAATCCTAATTAACGTAATTGTGGCTAGCTTAACTGGCAGCACAAAAAAGAGGGTTGGGCATGCCTCAGTGCTTCCAGTGTTGTCTTAAAGACAGGTTATTAGTTATCACTGTGAAGATGTACTGTGATATCTAACCATTTTTTCCTCCTGGAGAGGTGCCCTCTTAAATTGGAGAAACTTTCCTCATCCTCCTATCAAACCTGATTACCTGTCATTCCCCAGCAAGGAATAACCTCTATGGGTTTAGCGCTTCCCTATGAACATAATAATATTTGATATTACAGGTTAATGAGCTGCCAGATACTATATCATCCTCATGAGCTCATGATCCAGTATAATTTCTCTTTATATAAAAAGTCTCACACCATAAAAGCAGCAACTCCACTAGTTACTAACTGAACGTCACAAGAAATTAAAGTAAAGCGACGATTAGACCATAATAACAGACTATTATATTCCACAAAACCTCAGTAAATGGTTCGTGTGACAAGAGAGATGGAGAAAATGATATAATAAAACCATGAGGAGGAGGTGGCCAGTAACAGAGTCATTACAACCCGACAACACAGTTCATCCATTTCAAAATACTTCCAGACTGCGTTGCCCGTCGCCAGAATCTACCTCTCTTTCCTTCACTTGAAACAACATCTACAATGTATAAAAGGCTAGGTGGATATTGCATAAAGTTACCGGTAGACTAAACGGCCGAGTCAACATGGTATTCACAGCGAGGTGTACATTTGGTCACATATGTTGATAATTTCTCCCACAGAAGTGGTCGAAGATTATGAGAGAGGTGTGGAGAATGCATTAGTTACACCTAAACGCTCAATGAAGAGACCCGTCGGTCGCCGTCTGGCTTACACCTTTACTGACACTCTGGGTAACCAGCTCACCCTCGCTTGGAGGGGATATACACTGAGATGTTGGCTGGATAGTTAATGGGGTTCATAGCCTCTCGACTACACGAAGATTATTAATGGAAGATCATTTGTGTTGAGTTGCTTCTGTAGGTCAGCAATGATGAACCTCCTGGAAGCTATTAGAAGGATATCGTTCACGTACCAAAGAAAACTTACATTGTTGACAATGAAGGGGTGAATTTTGCTTCTGTAGGTACTCTAAGTTCAGAAAGAACATAAAGGCACAATACCGTGACTAGAACAATACACAAATAACTCTTACAGTGTGACTTTGTAAATGGTCCAAGTCGGAGAAACGTCGGTGTAAGCTCCTCTTCTCTCCAATAAACGAGTTTTTTGTGTACTAGTACACAAATTAGTGCTACACTAATGGGGGCCCAACTACCATGCCGAAGCTTTCCTGTGCAGAAAGTTATCATAGGAAAACGATTAAAATAAACACGCAGTTGAGTAAGATCGACGAAATCTCCGACAACGACAGGAATATCGAGGTCGCCAGTGACCATTTTTACGAAATTCATCAGTCTTAGTGGTGGGTGCATTTGCAAATCAAGAAGCTACATTCACGTCGATGTGTTTAACACAGTTGAGTAGGTCTGGGCAGGCGATGCAAAATGCCGCCAATAAAAAGTAGGGGCGCCATTGGTACACTAAGAGAAAACACCATAAGTGTCCGGGGCCCAAGACTGTTCAACAGCCTCCCATCAAGCATTAGGGGAATTGCCAATAAACCCCTGGCTGCCTTCAAGAGAGAGCTGGACAGATACCTAAAGTCAGTGCCGGATCAGCCGGGCTGTGGCTCGTACGTCGGACTGCGTGCGGCCAGCAGTAACAGCCTAGTTGATCAGGCCCTGATCCATCGGGAGGCCTGGTCATGGACCGGGCCGCGGGGGCGTTGATCCCCGGAATAACCTCCAGGTAACCTCCAGGTAGGTCGCCTGAATGCCTGAAATGTGCGTTGCTGATCCTTCCTACCAGTTTCAGTAAATAATTGGCTCGAGTTCTAGATAATTTGTGAGAAGCAGTGCAAATGCCTGATATGATGGGCCTAAATGGGTTAGATTTTTTTCTATGGTGATTAAAAAGTTTCCGTAATAAAATTACCTAACGATGTATAAATGTTTTTTATACAATTAATTAATCTCTTAGAGTGAAGCCCTGTTGGCAGTTGAAGAAGATTCGACTCACGTAGGAGGGACTCGTGTTTGATGCCTAGGATGGGTCCAGACGTATAGTCAGGTCTTCTTACTTATTCTGTCCCTGTTACTTAGATACCTAGGACTTCGTCGGCTGTTATAGAAAGCATCTTGGGAAAGGATCCCAATGGAAATAAGCCCCACTTTTGGCTTTCTTGGGTTATCTTGGGTTAATAACTCTGAGAATGACTTCTTCGACTGCAAGTGGCAAGTCAGACCACAGTTCACCTCCACACTAAAATCGAGAAGC
Organism: Cherax quadricarinatus; assembly: GCF_038502225.1. NCBI lineage: Eukaryota > Metazoa > Arthropoda > Malacostraca > Decapoda > Parastacidae > Cherax > Cherax quadricarinatus. The sequence goes on along the minus strand of NC_091362.1, from coordinate 14,429,061 downwards.
CTTTAATCCTCAAAATCCAGATTCAACATTCACTGATAGATGTTCACCTCTCGACGTTTATATGAAGAAGTGCTAAACCCGTGTGGAACACTTAGCAAAAGGGCTGGTGGGGGTGCGATTCCCTGTCTGCTGTTCGCCAGAGAGCCGCACTGGGAGTGCGTCGTACATATGTATCGCCATTTTATCACCGATCCCTTTTAACATCTTTATCAACCCCGAATTCCACACGCCTTCCCTCCTGTTGTGTTTTCGCCGCCATCTTTAAACCATCAGGGCAATAAAACGCATTAGGACCTGGTTTATCCCATATCAACATTTGATAATAGATCATTAAAAACAGAAACTGCTTTTCAGACAGATGACGCGATGCCAAATTCCCGGCAGTAGATTCAACCTGGATAATTTTGCATTTAGAAACTAAATAAGAAAGTGAGGGTTTGGCAATAGAGTTGTAGATGAGGTGAACAAGCTTTCACGTAGTTTTAAAGATAAGTCGGACAGGTAAATGAAATGAAATGGCTGGGTGTTAACAGAACCTTTCTGCTTACACCCTGAAATAATTAGGCTACGTTTCGCTCTCTTGTCTGGTCTACCTTGAGACCTCTTGACTGGTCTACCTGGAGACCTCAAGTCTGCTTTACCTGGAGACTTCTTGACTGGTCTACCTGAAGACTTTGTCTGACCTACCTGGAGACTTCCCTGTCTTGTCTACCTGGGGACTTCTTGACTGGTCTACCTGGAGACTTCTTGTCTGATCTACCTGGAAACTTCCTGTCTGACCTACCTGGAGACTTCTTGTCTGGTCTACCTGCAGACTTCTTGACTGGTCTACTTGGAGACCTCAAACCTAGTCTACGTGGAGACTTCCTAACCGGTCTAAATGGAGATCTCAAGCCTGATCTACCTGGAGACTTCTTGACTGGTCTACCTGGAGACTTCTTGACTGGTTTACCTAGAGACCTCTTGACTGTCTACCTGGAGACCTCAAGCCTGGTCTACCTGGAGACTTCCTAACCGGTCTAAATGGAGATCTCAAGCCTGATCTACCTGGAGACTTCTTGACTGGTCTACCTGGAGACTTCTTGACTGGTCTACCTGGAGACCTCAAGCCTGGTCTACCTAGAGACTTCGTCACTGGTCTACCTGGAGACCTCAAGCCTGGTTTACCTGGAGACTTCTTGACTGGTCTAACTGGAGACTTCTTGAATGGTCTACCTGGAGACCTCAAGCCTTGTCTACCTGGAGACTTCTTCACTGGTCCAACTGGAGACCTCAAGCCTGGTTTACCTGGAGACTTCTTGACTGGTCTACCTGGAGACTTCTTGACTGGTCTACCTGGAAACCTCAAGCCTGGTCTACCTGGAGACTTCAAGCCTGGACTACCTGGAGACCTCTTGACTGCTCTCCCTGGAGACCTCAAATCTGGTCTACCTGGAGACCTCAAGTCTGGTCTACCTGGAGACTTCTTGACTGGTCTACCTGGAGACTTCCTGTCTGACCTACCTGGAGACTTCTTGTCTGGTCTACCTGCAGACTTCTTGACTGGTCTACTTGGAGACCTCAAGCCTGGTCTACCTGGAGACTTCCTAACCGGTCTAAATGGAGATCTCAAGCCTGATCTACCTGGAGACTTCTTGACTGGTTTACCTGGAGACTTCTTGACTGGTCTACCTGGAAACCTCAAGCCTGGTCTACCTGGAGACCTCAAGTCTGGTCTTCCTGGAGACCTCAAGCCTGGTCTACCTGGAGACCTCAAGCCTGGTCTACCTGGAGACCTCAAGCCTGGTCTACCTGGAGACCTCAAGTCTGGTCTTCCTGGAGACCTCAAGCCTGGTCTACCTGGAGACCTCAAGCCTGGTCTACCTGGAGACCTCAAGTCTAGTCTTCCTGGAGACCTCAAGCCTGGTCTACCTGGAGACCTCAAGCCTGGTCTACCTGGAGACCTCAAGCCTGGTCTTCCTGGAGACCTCAAGCCTGGTCTTCCTGGAGACCTCAAGCCTGGTCTTCCTGGAGACCTCAAGCCTGGTCTTCCTGGAGATCTCAAGCCTGGTCTTCCTGGAGACCTCAAGCCTGGTCTTCCTGGAGACCTCAAGCCTGGTCTTCCTGGAGACCTCAAGCCTGGTCTTCCTGGAGACCTCAAGCCTGGTCTTCCTGGAGACCTCAAGCCTGGTCTTCCTGGAGACCTCAAGCCTGGTCTTCCTGGAGACCTCAAGCCTGGTCTTCCTGGAGACCTCAAGCCTGGTCTTCCTGGAGACCTCAAGCCTGGTCTTCCTGGAGACCTCAAGCCTGGTCTTCCTGGAGACCTCAAGCCTGGTCTATCTGACAAAATTAATACTGAAAAATCATAATTATTAATATTATAAGCAGGTGGGCTGAAGTGCTAAACCCTTAGGGGCCGTGCAGCCCATGTGCAGTAGGAAGTTCAATCAAGGGAAGGGCTAGGCTCAGTTTCCAAGGTTCAAGAGCCCCTCCCTGGTATCAAGGTGCTTCGTGGCTCAGTTGGCAGCCTCCTCAGCACGCACCCTGAGGGACCGGGGTTCGATTCCGGGATGAGGTGGGGGAAACGCTGGGTATGTTCCCCCTGAAGCTTTTGCTTCTGTTCGCCTAGCAGTTAGGAAGTACCTAGCATTAAATAGGTATCTAGCAGTAAATAGGAACTTAACTGTAAGTAGGTGCATAGCAGTAAATAGGTACCTAGCAGTACGAAGGTACCTAGAAGTAAGATAAGATTTCGTTCGAATTTTTAACCCTGGAGGGTTAACCACCCAAGATAACACAAGAAAGTCAGTGCGTCATCGAGGACTGTCTAACTTACTTCCATTAGGGTCCTCAATTTTGTCCCCCCAGGATGCGACCCACACCAGTCGACTAACACCCAGGTACCTATTTACTGGTAGGCGAACAAGATAACAGGTGTAAGGAAACGCGTCGAAATGTTTCCACCCGCCGGGAATCGAACCCGGGCCCTCCGTGTGTGAAGCGGGAGCTTTAGCCACCAGGCCTAGTAATAAGTAGGTGCCTAGCAGTAAGTAGGTTCCTAACAGTAAGTAGGTACATAACAGTAAATAGGTAAATAGGTACCTAGGAGTAAGTAGTTTCCTAACAGTAAGTAGGTACATAACAGTAAATAGGTACCTAGGAGTAAGTAGGTTCCTAGGAGGGGACTGAAACTGCCTCCTGGAAGGGACTAAAAATCTCCCTGGAGGGGATTGAAACATCTACCTGGAGGGGACTGAAACATCTATCTGGAAGGACTTAAACATGTCCCTGGAGGGGACTGAAACATCTACCTGGAGGGGACTGAAACATCTCCCTGGAGGGGACTGAAACAACTACCCGGAGGGGACTTAAACATGCCCCTGGAGGGGACTGAATCATCTCCCTAGAGGGGACTGAAACATCTCCCTGGAGGGGACTGAAACATCTACCCGGAGGGGACTGAAACATCTACCTGGAGGGGACTTAAACATGTGCCTGGAGGGGACTGAAACATCTCCCTGGAGGGGATTGAAACATCTACCTGGAGGGGACTGAAACATCTATCTGGAAGGGACTGAAACATCTTATCTGGAAAAGACTGATGATCAAAAAAGATAGAAAACGGAGTGTTAAGAAAATGCTTCTCGGATCATTTCATGGGAAACTCTAATATTATGAACACATTCTGCGCTAACATTAAAATACACAAATAACACAAATAACCCTCTTTGAACATACTATTTCTTATTTCTTATTTCTACAAGTACATGATACAACTTATACAGACCATACCTGAAATATACCTGGAGTATACCTGGAGAGAGTTTCGGGGGGTCAACGCCCCCGCGGCCCGGTCTGTGATCAGGCCTCATGGCCCTGGTTATACAGAGTATTTCGGATAAATTAGGACAGTTTTGTACCCAGGATGCGACGCACACCAGTCGGTTAAAATCCAGGTACCTACTTTACTGGTAGGTGAACATGGACAGCAGGTGTCTTCAATTCAAAGTTTATTCTCTATAAGGATTACAATGCTGAGAAAGATTGAAGAAAAATGTCCTGTAGCTCGATTGGTAGCGCACTCAGCTCACACTCTGAGGTCCGGGGTCAATCCCCGGTACGGCTGGAAAACTTTAGGACGTATTTCCATTTATTGTATGAAAGCCATGTACTGTATTGCTTTCATACAATAAATGGCTTTCATGTAATGTCTTTCATACAATAAATGGCTTTCATACAATAAATGACTTTCATATAATAAATGGTTTTCATACAATAAATGACTTTCATACAATAAATGGCTTTCATACAATAAATGGCTTTCATACTATAAATGTCTTTCATACAATAAATGGCTTTCATACAATAAATGGCTTTCATACAATAAATGGCTTTCATACTATAAATGTCTTTCATACAATAAATGGCTTTCATACAATAAATGGCTTTCATACAATAAATTACTTTCATATATTAAATGGTTTTCATACAATAAATGGCTTTCATACAATAAATGGCTTTCATACAATAAATGGCTTTCATACAATAAAAGGCTTTCATACAAATGGCTTTCATACAATAAATGACTTTCATACAATAAATGGCTTTCACACCATAAATGTCTTCCAGACAATAAACGTCTTTACATATCAGCTCTTTTTATTCGCACATTATTCTCTGTACCTGCACTTGTAGCTACTTGTCCAGCCTAGTTATAAACGGTATCCAAATTGCTTGGTTCAGTGACGCTACCTGGTGTCTCGTTCCACTCGTAAAACACGTATTTCCTTGTATTTTCCATGCTTCCAGGCAAGCATGCAGGCAGACAGGAAGGCAGGCATGCAGGAAGGCAGGCAGGCAGGAAATTAGGCTGGGATTTTGGAAGTCAGACATGTAACCTGAATTGCAAGCAGGTTTGATTAGATGACAAGCAGATTTAAAATGGAGTACAGGCAGACTGGGAGACAGATGGGATGGTAGACAGGTAGACTGGGTGGCAGGTAGGCAGAAGGAATGGAAGACAAACAGATTTTAATAGCAGATATACAACACTACTGCAGCAGACTGATTGGGAGGACTGGCTAGCCGGCAGGCTGACTGGCTGGTCGGCCAGCCGGCTTTCTAGTTGACTGGCTGGCTGGCTAGCTGTCTGGCTGGCCAGCCAGCAGTAGAGTAAGGTCGAGTCTACATTCTGGCTAGGCTAATTACACCATGCACATCACGGTCACTTTGCACAGGAAGCTTAATGATCGTGACTAATGGACGCCTCAGACATCAATGATAATGATCCTTACCCACCATCAACACACGACCTCAGTACTGAGCCCACAAGCCCAGCACTGGGCTCACACGAGTACAGTATTAGACCTACAAGCGTCTCTAATCTTGGACTGGCACGAATCTAGTTTTTGGGGGGTTCACAGTATTATGCTTAAGTGAGCTAAACTTACTCATGTGAGTACAATATCTCACATGAGTCTAGTTCTGGGCTCACACGAGACTAGTTTTGGACCCATATGAGTTCATTTGTAAGTTCCCAGCTGATTGCTAGGTATTCTTATAGAACTTAAGACTTACTGGCCCCATGCTCAGCAGGTTCAACTCCAACCCCCCACTCCCCCACACCCGCTCATGCAACTGTCGAGTTTTAAGGTAAATTTTCCAACTTAATTCGGTCTACAAAGACCGTTTGGCCAAAAAAGTCAAACTCGCGTTAATTGTTGATGTGCAAGAAAGGTATAAAATACCGACAATATATAAGTTTAGACACATGTGCAACATCTGGATATCTCTATTGATATCTGTATTGATAAAGCCACTGGATGGCGAAACGTCTACAATAAAAATATCCAGATGTTGCACATGTGTCTTAACTTTCATATTGTCGGTATTTTATATCTTTCTTGCACATCAACAATTAACGCGAGTTTGACATCAAATTGTTGATGTGAAAATCATTCCGGAATATCTTGAATTTAATATCCGCAGATAAGGGTAAACAGTTTTTGCAGAAGTCAAGCTGATCCTGGCTAGGTTAAGGTAGGTTAGGTTAAGTTAGCCTAAATTAGGTTAGGTTAGGTAGATTTCAGCTATATTTCGTGAATTTAACCGATGTCAAGTTAGGTTGCTAGGTTTAAGTGCGAATTAATATTATTATTATTACACAAATAACCCGCACATAAAAGAGAGAAGTTTACGACGACGTTTCGGTCCGACTTGGACCATTGACAAAGTCACACTAACCAGAGGGGGAGCAGGACGGCTATATATAGGCAGGAAGAGGTGGTGGTAGTAGTAGTAGTAGTAGTAGTAGTAGTAGTAGTACAGTAGTACCTCTTCCTGCCTATATATAGCCGTCCTGCTCCCCCTCTGGTTAGTGTGACTTTGTCAATGGTCCAAGTCGGACCGAAACGTCGTCGTAAACTTCTCTCTTTTATGTGCGGGTTATTTGTGTATCGTTCCAGTCACGGTATTGTGCCTTTTTTTGTTATTATTATTATTATTGTTGTTGTTGTTAATTTGAGTGCTCTATTTTCTTTTGGTTAAAGAACATTTTTTTGCGAATAAAATTGTATGCTATATTAATCCACTCAAAATTTTTCAAATTTCTTCTTTAAGTTTCGTAGATATACACAGCTATTGCTGAAGAAAGGGGGTGGTCGCAACTAGGCGATATATCGAGGCCATAATTGCGATAGGGCGATTATAACGTCAGTGCTGGAGGCTACGATATATGGAGCATTACGCTGAGTCATCTGACGGTAGCACAAGTTACTCCCCTTGATCGTTACTTTTGTATATTACTCAACACAGCGAGTAATTGCAATGGCACTGCGATGATAATTACTCTCATAGACAATTGAATGATTTAGCCTGGTCGTTAAGGTGCTACTGTGACAACAGTATTTGGTTATTAAGCCGTTGTTATGATTACTACGCTTGGTCATTGATGTTGTAATGTGTGTAATAGAGTGTAATATAATTGGGAAGTGGTGTGATGATTACTGCAGGTAGTAGTAGTTGTAGTAGCAGCAGCAGTCAGAGAAGTAGTAAAAGTAGTAGGAGGACCTGTCAAGAATAGGCCAGTAGGTCTACTGCCATGTTCCTCCCTTCTTATGTTCTTAGTGATTGTAAGTTTGACAAAAAAATATATATCTCAAAGGGGTGAAGTATCTAAAGTTATATCCACCTTTTCCATCCCATTACCTCCACCTCCTTCCATCCCATTACCTCCACCTCCTTCCATCCCACTACCTCCGCCTCCTTCCATCCCACTACCTCCACCCCCTTCCATCCCTCTAGGGATTCACAAATTAACTGTCTCCATACCCTCGTAACCCACGACCTACAAGGAGCTCAGGATAATACATGTTCCTTACATACATATATCTCAAATATTATAAACCAAGAGAGCTAAAGCGGCCTCCACTCGTCTTGATTTATCTCCAAACAACCCTCTAGGGACACAAAACATGTGCAACACTATCAGCAAGTCGTGGTCAGGACCAGCCTGGTTGATCAAGCAGTCTACACAACATTCAGACACCTTGGGAGAGTAGAACTTTGGAAACTGGTCACAGGTTTCTGTACTTTAGGGCTCTAGTAAAGGGAACAAGGAAATGCTCATATTTTCCCAAATTTATTTTTCATATAAATAGTTTATATATATATATATATATATATATATATATATATATATATATATATATATATATATATATATATATATATATATAAGGATACAAGATACTGAAAGCATGATATAAGGATACAAGATACTGAAAGCATGACTAGGTTAACAGTAGCAAGAACATCCTAACACTTAGGTATCTTTATTTCGAAACGTTTCGCCTACACAGTAGGCTTCTTCAGTCGAGTACAGAAAGGTTGATAGAAGCAGAAGATACTTGAAGACGATGTAATCAGTCCATCACCCTTAAAGTTTTGAGGTGGTCAGTCCCTCAGTCTGGAGAAGAGTATTGTTCCGTTGTCTGAAACAATATGAAGTTGAAGTGGCAGAATGGGGCCTTTATATAGTGCCAGGAGGTGAGACGTAGGTTGCTTTGGGAGGGCAGGTCCTTCTCAAACCCAGCCGTTCTCACTAGTAGAGGTTGTCGAAGTGGTCTGTACCAAGATACCCTTGTGTTGCAGTGTCTGACAGAATGAACATTAAAATGGTATGAAATACCGACAGATTGTTAGGTAAGACACATATGCAACAGTTAGGTATCTTTATTTCGAAACGTTTCGCCTACACAGTAGGCTTCTTCAGTCGAGTACAGAAAGGTTGATAGAAGCAGAAGATACTTGAAGACGATGTAATCAGTCCATCACCCTTAAAGTTTTGAGGTGGTCAGTCCCTCAGTCTGGAGAAGAGCATTGTTCCGTTGTCTGAAACAATATGAAGTTGAAGTGGCAGAATGGGGCCTTTATATAGTGCCAGGAGGTGAGACGTAGGTTGCTTTGGGAGGGCAGGTCCTTCTCAAACCCAGCCGAAACAAAAATATTTATACCAGCCAACTCACATCAGACAAGCCTAAAAAAAACATGAAGACTACGGAGCTCAAGTTACCAGGGTTATAGAGGTGTATCAGCAACGCCCCCATATTAAGCAGGTCACTGACTGACCACCAGCCATAACTGAGAGATCAACTCTGGGCTGATCCCATGTGTGGGAGGCTTCTGTAATGGCGCTAAACTCCATTAAGGATCACATCCACTCAAATAATAATAATTTTAATTAGAATGCAAAATACGGTCTAAATTGTTCTCTTAGAATTTCGATATTTCTTTGTAGCTTCTATAAAACTGCGGCCAATAATAAAACTTTTGTTTTTAATGTTTTTTCCACATGTCTATCGAATTCCTCTGCCGCTGTCGACGATACTTTGCATATAAAAATAATTGTCAGGTTTTCGTTCTCTACGTAGATTCCCAGAGCTCCTGCATCATCAGAAAAACATGACACAGTCCATACCACAGGTGGGGTTTGAACCCGCGGTCAGATTCTCAAAACTCCAGACCGTTCTGAGACTCTCTGACCGCGGGTTCAAACCTCACCCGTGTTATGGTTTGTTTACAATCGTGTCATTACGATTTCGTCAGTCATGATACAGTTATGTACAACTAATCTAACTCTACAGACAGACATCTACTCCTCCTTGCCACTTCTTTACGGTATAAAGACACAGTATGCAGAATATTTTAATGGACAACTTTGTATTTCCGCACCATTCTCTATCACATTTGTATATCTTTACAATGTATCCCAACATTGTACAGGTTTTTGTGAGGAGGTAATTTAAGAAAAAACAGTATTATGGCTCGGTTCTTTGTAAGTTTGCAAGAAAATCTTTGTCTATTGGTTGTTTTGAAGGTTAAGTTTGGCTGACAAGTTCACTTCTGTTTAATCTCGTACTTGAGTGTTTGGTGTTTGTACTCTTGTACTGTACAGTACTACTGTTAGATCTCATGTTATGGTGTATGTGTGTGTTTATGTGTGTGTGTGTGTGTGTGTGTGTGTGTGTGTGTGTGTGTGTGTGTGTGTGTGTGTGCGTGTGCGTGCGTGTTCTTGATCTATAAAGCATTAAGGGATTCAGTAGTGTCGGACGCTGGATCAGCTTTATAACGTAGAACTTATCCTTCGGTTTTAAGCCAGAAGACATTGTTAAGTACCGTCCACTGTCAGGCATTAGCAATGATATCATAGAAATGAAGTTAAAAGATTGAATAGATTTATAACTCACTATTATAACTCGAGCGTAGATGACCACATTTAAGGAGCAAATTGCAGCAGATGTTGCAGTGGCTAGGATTAGCCTTGCTTTTATATATATATATAAAACCAAGGCAAGTGCAAATAAGGTCCAGCTCACACACACACACACACACCCATTCATGTATTTATCTAAACTATTTATAAAATGGAAAACAACCACGGGGGGAGTAGAATGATAGTTCTAGGTCTTTCGTGTTGCTATCAACACATCAGGAGCTTGCAAACTTGCAGAAAAGCGGAGGATGTCCAAGAAAATACGATCCCAAAGGACGTTTTCACTGGATTGAGGGGTTTGCTTTGTATCCTGTGTCGCTTGGTTTATGATATTTGCATTATATATATATATATATATATATATATATATATATATATATATATATATATATATATATATATATATATATATATATATATATATATATATATTTATATATATATATATATATATATATATATATATATATATATATATATATATATATATATATATATATATATATATATATATATATATATATATACACACACTCCACAGAGTGGATATACGGTACACAATAAACTACCGTAGCTACTTCGACTACAAAATCAAAACTTAATCTACGACGCCGCCATTTGTATATTTGATCCATTGTGCGTCTCAGCGCCTTGTGTTCGTCCTGTTCTGTCTCTTCTCTTTCACTGTTTTCATTTGTCGCGTCTTCTCTTATATTTACCTTCTGCATTGTTTTTCTTTCCCTTTGTTGCTATACAACTTAATTTTCTAACAATTTACTTGTTCCATCACCGAAAAATATTAAAATCCTAGGCTATGAAGATTTTTCTTGGCTTATTAAGCCATGGAAACCCAATAAAGCCCCTGTCCTCAGACTGGCTTATTTCCACTGGGATCTTCTATTCCTTCAAAAGCCCAACCACCCCGACCCCAGGGTGCGACCCACACCAGTAGGCTAAGCGACCACGGACAGCAGACAGAAAGAGACATGCTTAACGTTTCCTCTCGTCCGGAAATCGAACCCCGGCCCCGCACTCTGTGAGCTGAGAACTATACCAGGCAATAATAACACCGTATCAGCATTCAAGTATGACAGTATACCATCCTCAGTATACACATGGCATATACAAGTATATATGACACGTATATACTTTATCGGGGATTCTCTGTTCTGTACGGATAAAACAACGTATGGTCGAAAATTGCAGAGAAAATTAGTTTATTTTCACAACGTTTCGCTCGGTGTAAAGCTATATTGCTCTGATTAAATTTAATGCGGGTGTGAGTTAATGTTAGCGAAGAGTCCTTAATCTACGTTACCTTTAATCGACCTTAATAACCTGTTGTATGCCAGATGCTGTGTACGCCTTGCGGGGTTACCGCTTACCCAAGACTACAATGAAGAATTTATAATAATAATAATATTAATAATAACAATAATAATAATAATAATAATAATAATAATAATAATAATAATGATAATAATAGGTTTTATAATGTTTCTTTATCCATATTTTTACTTTTTAGTATTCAGGTGCAATTTATATATATATATATATATATATATATATATATATATATATATATATATATATATATATATATATATATATACATATATCCCTGGTAATTGAAGACTATCCTTCTCTCTCTCAAACCCTTTCATTGTAGTGTAGTAATTACGATATGTAATTGCTGTGTAACAATTATCTAAAGTGACCATTAAACTGTAAATATGGTTATAATTGCTCAGTAAGTGCACTAATTATTGTTGATATATAATTTGTATTTTATAGTAGGTATATTAGTGGTGATATTAATGGTAATTGTGGTACTTAGTAGAAATATTACTTGTAGTTGTGATAATAGATGAAAATGTTGATGATTGAAGCAATTGTGGTTGAAAATACAATATATATATATATATATATATATATATATATATATATATATATATATATATATATATATATATATATATATATAAAGACAAGCTACGGGGATGGAAATCTTTAACTCAGGTACTTTCACAGTTCTTAGTGAGTCATCAGGAGCTGTGCAATGTTGTAAGAGTAGCAAGAGGAGAAATGAGAAATTTTCTGAGAGTAGGGTAGCGTGAGTGACACCCGCCACAGGGTTCTCTCAGAATGTGTAACTGGGTGTCACGCTACCTTACTCTCAGAAAATTTCCCCTCATTTCTCCTGTTGTTCCTCTTGCAACATTGCACGGTTGCTGATGACGCACTGAGAAGTGTGAAAATAATGGAGCTAGAGATTCTTTCCCCCCTCCCTCCCCCGGTGGCTTGTCATACACTGTTTAAGATCGCTTGTTTGTGATTGTTTACAAATATAAATATATATATATATATATATATATATATATATATATATATATATATATATATATATATATATATATATATGTGTGTGTGTGTGTGTGTGTGTGTGTGTGTGTGTGTGTGTGTGTGTTTGTATGTGTGTGTGTGTACTCACCTATTTGTGGTTGCAGGGGTCGAGTCATAGCTCCTGGCCCCGCCTCTTCGCTGATTGCTACAGGTCCTCTCTCTCCCTGCCCCATGAGCTTTATCATACCTCGCCTTAAAACTATGTATGGTTCCCGCCTCCACTACGTCACTTTCTAGGCTATTCCACGGCCTGACTACTCTATGACTGAAGAAATACTTCCTAACATCCCTTTGGTTCATCTGAGTCTTCAACTTCTAATTGTGACCTCTTGTGTCTGTGTCCCATCTCTGGAACATCCCGTCTTTGTCCACCTTGTCTATTCCGCGCAGTACCTTATATGTCGTTATCATGTCTCCCCTGACCCTCCTGTCCTCCAGTGTCGTCAGGCCGATTTCCCTCAACCTTTCTTCGTAGGACAATCCCCGTAGCTCTGGGACTAGCCTTGTTGCAAAACTTTGCACTTTCTCTAATTTCTTGACGTGCTTGACTAGGTGTGGATTCCAAACTGGTGCTGCATACTCCAGTATGGGCCTGACGTAAATGGTATACAGAGTCTTCAACGAATCCTTACTGAGGTATCGGAACGCTATCCGTAGGTTTGCTAGGCGTCCGTATGCTGCAGCAGTTATCTGATTGATGTGAGGTTTGCAGTCTTTGGCCATCTAAACTATATTGTGTCTGCGGTCTTCTTTGCCCTTCCCCAATCTTCACGACTTTGCATTTGGCAGGGTTAAACTCAAGGAGCCAGTTGCTGGACCAGGCTTGTAGTCTGTCCAGGTCTCTTTGTAGTCCTGCCTGATCCTCATCCGATTTGATTCTTCTCATTAACTTGGCATCATCTGCAAACAAGGACACTTCTGAGTCTATCCCTTCCGTTATGTCGTTCACATATACCAAGAACAGCACAGGTCCTAGGACTGACCCCTGTGGAACCCCGCTTGTATGTGTGTGTGTGTGTGTGTGTGTGTGTGCTTATGTGTGTATGTGGGTGTTTGTGTATGTGCTTACAGTCTGCAGAAATGGGAGAAAACATTTACAAATATTTACCGCAGGCCAGCAGGGGATTCGAACACAGCGCATCACTTTCTGCCTTGGCAGAGAATCACACTCCGACATTTTAGATCACTTAGTCTCATGTACCACATAACTCTCGATCAGACAGCAGATGCTATCCGTAGGTTGCCAAAGCTGGCTACAGCTACGTCTAACATCTCAGATAATATCCCGGCCCTTTGTTGTAATGGTATTGTGCTATAAGTTTAATATTTGTTCTTAACAACGCCATACACTGTTTTTACAGCTGTGTTGGACTGATTACGTTATATTTACCTCACCACTGCTTCTGCTGTCTACAATACATTCTCCTCTGTATTTGACTGATGACTGTCGGTAAATGGCTCAGAGAATGATGAAGAGAAGAATGTATAGTGGACAGTAAACAATTTTCTTACTGTTATACATTATATGCAGTATCTGGGCGCCTTTATTTGGGTACCTTTATTTTTCCTTCCAGTAGCTTTTTCAAATCAATAAAGAGATAATTTAGGAAAACAGTAGATGGCCAAGGGATTGATTACCTCATATTCTACTGTCTTCGTAAGCCACGCCTGTACTGGCATGATGAAGCCACTGGTTAGCGAAACGTCTGCAAATAAAGATACTTAGACGTTTCACCTATGATTAATTTTTCATTTTTTGGTATTGTACACAACTATTTTGACGAATCTCAATATTTGCCAATTCTGTTGTCTGTCCCTCCTTGAAGGAATCTGTATGTCCTTAAGTTTCTAGACTTGAGAGAAAGCACAACTGATCGGAAAAACTGCCATTATCAGCGGAACGCTTCTTGTTTTTAAAGACCTGATAATCAATCCTATTAGTTCCTTGGTCTTTAAAATGTATCTGACTGATTACGTCGTCTTCACATCTCTACTGCCTCTCCCATTTTTTTTGTTCTCGACTGAAGAAGGCTGTTGTGTAGGCGACACGTTTCGGAATAAAGATACCTAACTGTTGCATATGTGCCTTACCAATCTGTTGGTATCGTATAGTCGTAGTAGTAGTAGTATATTGGTAGTGGAGATAAAAATGACAGTGGGGATACAGGAGGCAGTGTAAATACTGATGGCAGGAGTCGTGGTAGTGGTGATAATGATGGGGGATTGTGGCGATACTAAGCATACTGGTAGCAGAGGTGATAGTGGTTATAGAGATGATAGGGATGATACTGGAAGTGCTGGAGATAATGAAGATAAAGATGGCAGCAGTGATAGTGTTAGTAGTGGTGGTAGTGATGATGGTGATGGTAGTGGTTATAGTGGTCCTAGTGATGGGAGTGTTGATAGTGGTGGTAGTGGTGATAGTGGTGGTAGTGGTGGGAGTGGTGATAGTGGTGGCAGGTGTGAGAGTAGTAGTAGCGATAGTGGTGATGGTGGTAGTGGTGGTAGTGGTGATAGTGGTGGGAGTGGTGATAGTGGTGACAGGTGTGAGAGTAGTGGTAGTGATAGTGGTAGCAGGTGTGGTAGTGGAGATAGTGGTGACAGTGGTGATAGTGGTGATAGTGGTGGTAGTGATGGCAAGTGTGAGAGTGGTGGTAGTGGTGATAGTGGTGGCAGGTGTGAGAGTGGTGGTAGTGGTGACAGTGGTGGCAGGTGTGAGAGTGGTGGTAGTGGTGATAGTGGTGGCAGGTGTGAGAGTGGTGGTAGTGGTGACAGTGGTGGCAGGTGTAAGAGTGGTGGTAGTGGTGACAGTGGTGGCAGGTGTGAGAGTGGTGATAGTGGTGGCAGGTGTGAGAGTGGTGACAGTGGTGGCAGGTGTGAGAGTGGTGATAGTGGTGGCAGGTGTGAGAGTGGTGACAGTGGTGGCAGGTGTGAGAGTGGTGATAGTGGTGGCAGGTGTGTGAGTGGTGCAGACTAGGTCAGGACTGACCAACATCCTGCTAGCGGAGGAGAGAGCAAACAACTACCACTTCAAGAGTTCACCACTGCCACTTTAAGAGCTTGCCACTACCCCTTAAGGGGCTTTACCACTTCCCTTTAAGGGGGCTTGCCACTACCCCATCATCACCACCACTCACACTGCCGCCATCACTCTTCTTCCGGAAGTGTTAACTAATGGTTATTATACACTAACTCAACGGTTGTGTTCCCGGGCCAGTAGTGAAGTGGATTGAGACGTTAGTGTGTGTGTGTGTGTGTGTGTGTGTGTGTGTGTGTGTGTGTGTGTGTGTGTGTGTGTGTGTGTGTGCGTGTGTGTGTGTGCGTGTGTGTGCCAGCTGTCAGGACCACCACCAGCTGCCTGGAAGCTGTCAATAAATTACCTTCATACCATCTCTTGGGTCAAGATACTGACGGCTAAATTACCTCCCTCGCTCCGCTTTTTTGCTTGCTGTGTGTCAGTAAGATGATAAATATTGAGATGTGATGAGTTGGTGACCGCAGTGATGAATACCTTGGTGGGGGAGATGTGTTGTTGATGATTGGTGGTGGGGGATATGTGTTGTTGATGATTGGTTGTGGGGGAGGTGTGTTGTTGATGATTGATGGTGGGGGAGATGTGTTGTTAATGATTGATGGTGGGAGAGATGTGTTGCTGATGATTGGTGGTGGGGGAGATGTGTTGTTGATGATTGGTGGTGGGGAGATGTGTTGCTGATGATTGGTGGTGGGGGAGATGTGTTGCTGATGAATGGTGGCGGGGGAGATGTGTTGTTGATGATTGGTGGTGGGGGAGATGTGTTCGTGATGATTGGTGGTGGGGGAGATGTGTTGATGATGATTGGTGGTGGGGGAGATGTGTTGTTGATGATTGGTGGTGGGGGAGATGTGTTGTTGATGATTGGTGGTGGGGGAGATGTGTTGTTGATGATTGGTGGTGGGGGAGATGTGTTCCTGATGATTGGTGGTGGGGGAGATGTGTTGTTGATGATTGGTGGTGGGGGAGATGTGTTGTTGATGATTGGTGGTGAGGGAGATGTGTTGTTGATGATTGGTGGTGGGGGAGATGTGTTGTTGATGATTGGTGGTGGGGGAGATGTGTTGCTGATGATTGGTGGTGAGGGAGATGTGTTGCTGATGTTTGGTGGTGGGGGAGATGTGTTGTTGATGATTGGTGGTGGGGGAGATGTGATGTTGATGATTGGTGGTGGGGGAGATGTGATGTTGATGATTGGTGGTGGGGGAGATGTGATGTTGATGATTGGTGGTGGGGGAGATGTGATGTTGATGATTGGTGGTGGGGAGATGTGATGTTGATGATTGGTGGTGGGGGAGATGTGATGTTGATGATTGGTGGTGGGGAGATGTGATGTTGATGATTGGTGGTGGGGGAGATGTGATGTTGATTGGTAGTGAGGGAGGAGAGGTCTTGCACACATGTATATATGTATTTGTATATATTTTTATTTATTTTATTAACACAACATCCGTCTCCCACTGAGGCAGGATGACCCGAAAGAGAAGACACACCTTCACCATCACTCACTCCATCACTGTCTTGCCAGAGGCGCACCGATACTACAGTTCTAATGTCCCTCCAGACTGCAATATCTCCACCCCTACTTCAAAATGCAGACACTGTACTTCCCATCTCCAGGACTCAAGTCCGGTCAACCGGTTCCCCTGAATCCCTTAATAAATGTTACCTTGCTCACACTCCAACAGCCCATCAGGTCATAAAAAACACGTGCCTCCGCTCATTCCTATCTTCAGTAATGTCCAAGCCCCTTACACACAAATCTTCCTTTACCCCCTCCCTCCAATATTTCCTAGGGCGACCCGTACTCCCTCCTTCCTCCACTATGGATTTATACACCCTCCAGGTCATCCTATTTTGCTTCATCCTCTCTAGATTTCCAAACCACCTCAACAACCCCTCCTCAGCCCTCTGGATAATGCTTTTAGCAACCCCACACCTCCTAATCTCCAGACTACGAAATTCTATGCAAGGCAAGCGAAAATTTCTGTATGCAATAATTTCGCAAAAATCATTCTGAACCTAACGAAAAAAATATATTTTATTGTGATTTTTTATTATTAAATTATTGTAAACTTATCTAAAATATAGCTGGATTAGGCTAAATTAAACTGCGTTTGTTATAATAAGGTTAGGTAAGTTTTCCAAGGTTCTTATGGTACAAAATTATTAATTTTTACATTAACATAAATGAAAAAAAAAATATATATATTTAAACGTATAAGAGAAAATTTTAGAAAGGACTTAATTTTAAATGAGTTCTTTCTAATATATATATATATATATATATATATATATATATATATATATATATATATATATATATATATATATATATATATATATATATATATATATGCCTCCACTATATCACTTGCTAGGCTATTCCACTTCCTGACAACTCTGTGACTGAAGAAGTACTTCCTAGCATCCCTGTGACTCGTCTGAGTCTTTAGCTTCCAATTGTGACCCCTTGTTGCTGTATCCCATCTCTGGAACATCCGGTGTGTGTGTGTGTGTGTGTGTGTGTGTGTGTGTGTGTGTGTGTGTGTGTGTGTACTGTACATTGTATGTTGGTTTTATGCTCCGGTGGGATGACAGGGCTGGAAAATTAACACAGTTAAGCAGAAATTCACTTATGGAGATTAAAATATTACACAAAGATTTAACGCCACGTTAATTCTCTCCACTTCCCGGAAACATTTTTCTCCATGCAAATTTATTCATAATTTCCATTCTAAATTGTGTAGAAAAAATATTCATAAACAAAATTTTATTGAGATGAGCCGTGGAAGAACGTCTGCCATTTTCTCAGGGGTTGTTTACATTCACTCTGCAAGATGATCTTCAACGTCGTTGTTATGGCTGTATTTTCCATCAGGGTCCACAGGTTTGTTCTTCCTCCTGCAGATATACATCGGTATTATGTAGCGGATGATGGTGTCAGCCTAACTAGCGCCTCCTGAATATCGTAGCTATACCCGCCTAAGGAAACACTTGTCCTGTTTCCTGACAAGCCTTACCTAACCTAGACCTGAATGCTGCTGAGGTGTTGGTGAAGTATCGTAGTCTTGGCTGAGGCACTGGGACTGAGCACTTACTGTCAGCGCTGAGGGACTGAGCACCTATGAATGCTGGGGGACTGAGCACCTCTTATCAATGCTGAGAGACTCGGCACCTAGTATCAATGCGGAAGAACTAAGCATTTCCCATCAGTGGTGATTAACTGAGCATTTTCTATCAAGGCTGAGAGACTGTGCACCTTATATCAAAGCTTAGGGACTGAGCACCTAACGTCAAAGATAAGGGTATGAACACCTCAAATCAAAGCTAAGGGACTGAACACCTCATTTCAAAGTTGAGGGACTGAGCACCTCATATCAAAGCTAAGGGGCTGAACACTTCATATCAAGGCTAGGGGACTGACTACCTCCAATTACCTCTTCCATGTTTTCATCGTCTCTAGTAGTTTTCCTGTATTGGACTGATAGTCACTGGTTGGCAAAACGTCTGCATATATGTTATATTCATCCTCGTAGCTCAATAGTAACGTCTTTGGGCTCACAACCGACGGACCCGGGTTCAGTCCGAAGCTCGTGGAGACATGAATAAGTCTTCTTGATCCTGTAGCCCATGTTCACCTAGCAGTAAATAGGAGCGTGTTAGTCCAGTGTTGTGGATTGCATCCTGGAGGAAGGTGATGGTAGTAGACCCTACATCAGCATCAGGGAAGCCCTCATTTAAAAGAACCCTTCATCAGAATCAGGGAAGCCCTCACTTAAGGGAACCCTCCACCAGCATCAAAGCAACACTCACTTAAGGGAACACCTCACCAGTATCAAGGCAACACTCACTTAAGGGAACACCTCACCAGTATCAAGGCAACACTCACCTAAGGAAGTTCAGTATAGTAAGTGGGTCGCGTGAGTGGATATGGTCCGTGTTCTTTCCACCTCTCTAAACAACCTGTTTGCTAGCTTTGGAATGACCTGAGTTTATTTTGCTGGTGATGGCTTCCGCTACCAAACACGTCAGCGAGCTCAATGTACAACGTTATTATGAGTGTTTTATGTGTTCCTTCATGCACCTTTCTCTCTCTAGAGGAGGAAAATGTGGCCTCCTGATAGCAGTGGTAACTAGTATGTGTCGTAGTTAAGGTGGAGAGGACACGAAGCTTCACCTCCCCCAAGTGAGTAGGTGGGAATGGTTGGTTTTGATAGGGACCTGCCTTGTTTGGGCCAGTAGGCCTGCTGCAGCGTTCCTCTATTCTTACGTTCTTTTAAACTAAGTCTGCTCCAGAGACATATCAGAAGAATGTCTACAGTAATGAGATTGAAGAAGGAAGGCAAGATCGCTAGAAACAACAAGGAGGTCTGTGAAGTGCACAACAAACGATTTTTAAAGATGTGTTCTCAGTGAAAGCAGAAGCAACACAAGAGAGACAGAGA
Organism: Cherax quadricarinatus; assembly: GCF_038502225.1. NCBI lineage: Eukaryota > Metazoa > Arthropoda > Malacostraca > Decapoda > Parastacidae > Cherax > Cherax quadricarinatus. Next base: position 14,409,425 of record NC_091362.1, on the reverse strand, counting down.
GAAGATTAAACTAACAGGTATCAGACACCTTACACTTCAGGAGAGGAGGTGATTTTATTTAAATGAACTGGATATATCAAAGACAATGGCAGCCGATAAAGTATCGCCATAACTTCTGCAAGAGGGAGCAGAGCCATTGTTTGAACCTCTAGCTAAAGTTATACAAGTCATTGGACATGAGACAATTACAGAGATCAGGAAGACATTGAATATAGTCCCATTTTTCAGGAGACAGGAAGCGCTGAACCA
>NC_091362.1:14349176-14404176 GCF_038502225.1 Cherax quadricarinatus | reverse complement strand
TACAGTCCAGGAACCTTTAAAATACGACATGTTAGAAGGAGAAGGAATAAGAGGGGATTATTGTACCTGTGGATTTCAACGACAGCAATTATCAAGAGACTAAAGTAAATTATTTAGATTACGATAATGGCAACAGATATGGTGGAAAAGAGAGAGAAGATACAGAAGAAGAGCCTTCCTAGATAACGATAATGACAGCAGAAACAGGAGGAAAGAGGGAGAATATACAGCAGGAAAAACTTTCTAAGAAATAATGGCAGCACTAGAAATATAGTAAAAAAGCTGAGATTAGCCACATGTACAGGAAACGTCGATATTATCGTTATAACGGAAACATAGTTCTTAAAGAGTCGGGACGTGCCTGCCAAGGGCCACGTTCAGGCATTTAAGTTGTTCCACTTCGACAGAAATAACTGGAAGTGAGGGTTGGGATGACACAATTTGTGTCCAGAGAACTTGAATTACTTCATAAAAACTGATATAAAGACTGAAGAGATATACAGAATCTGGCTAAAATTTCTCCTACATGACGAAAATGTTAAGGTTTTATGGCGTGAGAATTTATTACACTTTGGAGTTTTTAATTTCAGCAAAGTTTTGTTAGAATTCTGACTGGCTCTGGTGGCCTGGTGGTTAACGCTCTCGCTTCACACGGTGAGGGCCCGGGTTCGATTCCCAGCCAGAGTAGAAACATTGGACGTGTTTCTTTCCACCTGTTGTCTATGTTCCCCATCAGTAAAATGGGTACCTGGGTGTTAGTCGACTGGTGTGGGTCGCATCCTGGGACACTGACCTAAGGAGGCCTGGTCACAGACCGGGCCGCGGGGGCGTTGACCCCCGGAACTCTCTCTAGGTAAACTCTAGGTATATCTGAAGAAACAACCAACTTGACCCATTTCAGGCAAACAAGGAGAGCCTCGTGAGTCATCAAGGGACCACCTGAGACCCTCACAGGAGACCCTCGTAAGTAATCAAGGGACCACCTGAGACCTTCACAGGAGATCCTCGTAAGTAATCAAGGGACCATCTGAGACCTTCACAGGAGAACCTCGTAAGTAATCAAGGGACCATCTGAGACCCTCACAGGAGACCCTCGGAAGTAATCAAGGGACCACCTGAGACCCTCACAGGAGACCCTCGTAAGTAATCAAGGGACCACCTGAGACCTTCACAGGAGACCCTCGTAAGTAATCAAGGGACCACCTGAGACCTTCACAGGAGACCCTCGTAAGTAATCAAGGGACCATCTGAGACCCTCACAGGAGACCCTCGGAAGTAATCAAGGGACCACCTGAGACCTTCACAGGAGACCCTCGTAAGTAATCAAGGGACCACCTGAGGCCCTCACAGGAGACCCTCGTAAGTAATCAAGGGACCACCTGAGACCTTCACAGGAGATCCTCGTAAGTAATCAAGGGACCACCTGAGACCCTCACAACAGGAGACCCTCGTAAGTAATCAAGGGACCACCTGAGACCCTCACAGGAGACCCTCGTAAGTAATCAAGGGACCACCTGAGACCTTCACAGGAGAGCATCGTAAGTAATCAAGGGACCACCTGAGACATTCACAGGAGAACCTCGTAAGTAATCAAGGGACCATCTGAGACCCTCACAGGAGACCCTCGGAAGTAATCAAGGGACCACCTGAGACCTTCACAGGAGACCCTCGTAAGTAATCAAGGGACCACCTGAGACCCTCACAGGAGACCCTCGTAAGTAATCAAGGGACCACCTGAGACCTTCACAGGAGAGCCTCGTAAGTAATCAAGGGACCACCTGAGACCCTCACAGGAGACCCTCGTAAGTAATCAAGGGACCACCTGAGACCCTCACAGGAGACCCTCGTAAGTAATCAAGGGACCAGAGACCCTCACAGGAGACCCTCGTAAGTAATCAAGGGACCACCTGAGACCCTCACAGGAGACCCTCGTAAGTAATCAAGGGACCACCTGAGACCTTCACACGAGTGACCGTAAATCTTAAACCCTTTAATATTCAATTGAAATACACTAATAAGAATAATACAGTAAAGGTCCCAGATTTTCGCTCGGCAGATTACGCTAGACTTAACAACATTTTGCTGCTTAAATATAAAATGGAATAACCTAACCAATGGTTCCAACACTATGGATCTTATTCTACCGGAGAAAAATGTCAGTATAACATATTTCTCAGTATTATTCACGCTACCCCCAAAAATATATATTCCCCATTGAGATATTACATCAAACAAATATTATCTCCAATGGATGAACAGCAGGGTAAAATATTTCTGAGGAAAATTGGAGGAATCAAGAAATTCATCATAGAGGGTCATCTCATGAACCAAAATTTTTAAATTACAAAAATAAAAAAATATGTATATGAAGAGTAAAAGGAATAAGAGACAAATCTAAGAGATTTTTTTCAGGTTTATAAAACAAAATGCATTAAAGACGAGTCTACTTAAAGTTTACGGATAATTTACGGATGTTGACGAAGAAATGAGCTTCGTCTAAATAACAATTTTTCAGTTGGTTTTTACCTAAAAACAACAGAAACAAAATCCAAGTATTTGATCTTCACAGTCGACCTGATAAAAATAAAAGACATTAAATAACAGCCACTATAAACCTGGATATTGAATATATAGGTCGGTTAAAACAAATTAAATACCCAGGTCCCAACACGTTTGTTACTGTGTAAGACATGTGTCATTATAGTAATAGTATAAAACATCGACAAGTTGATGAATAAGACACATGTGCAACATGTGGATATCATTACTGCCAAGACGTTTCGCCCAACCAAAAGTGTGGGGAAGTATGATACCTGTCTACCTCAGCATCACCATGGAGCCGGATTAAGATTTTGTAGACCCCTGGGCTACAGGTACTTTGAGGCCCCTGGGCTACAGGTACTTTGAGGCCCCTGGGCTACAGGTACTGTCAGGCCCCTGGGCTACAGGTACTATCAGGACCCTGGGCTACAGGTACTGTGAGGCCCCTGGAGGCCCTCCAGCTGGGGAAGCCTTTGGGCTGCAGCCCCTGGAAGCCCTCCAGCTGATGGAGGCCCCTGGGCTGCAGCCCCTGGAGGCCCTCCAGCTGGGGGAGGCCTCTGGGCTGCAGTTCCTGGAGGCCCTCCAGCTGGGCGAAGCCTCTGAGCTGCAGACCCTGAAGCCCTTGCCTCAATCCGGCCCTGAGACATCTAACACACCCTGCATAACCGTCCAGTAGTGGGTACTGTCTTTTGTGACGGGGTTTCCACTACCACAGTGGTAGGCCTTGGTCAGATGACCAAAAGCTCCAGCTGTGGGTCATCATATGACTAACATCATATGACTAACAGGGAACACTTGTCCTGTTTCATGACAAACTTTACCCAACCTAACCTACCATACTTCACCTCTAGCTCCAGTATATAGGTCACCTTCCTCTTGACTCTGTTTTACAGTGATCTATCCAGACTGAGGGACTGAACACCTAGAAAGAATTTCTTTATGACTGATGGACTGAAGACCTCGAAATAATTTCTTCATGACTGAAAGACTGGAGTCCCCAAAATGAATATTTCAAGGCTAAAAATTATTTCTTCGAGGCTGAGGGAATGAACACCTTAAACTTACCTCTCCACTTCTTCCCGTGTCCAGTTGAAATTCCTCCCAAGTGTTCGACAGAAGAAGCCTGCGCAGGCAAAATGTTTCGGCACGTGTTACATATATGTTACACATGTGTTATACATGTGTTCTAGTCATTAATATAATAAAATTCGTTAGACGAGAATACGAACATGCAGCTGTAAGGAGTCCACAAATTCTATTTATATGAAATGTTTATGAACGCGCAGTAAAATGAATTATAAAAGTCTATAAGTAATGGAAATGTCCTGGCTGTCAGACAAGAGGAAGAGAAAGGACATAACCACAGACGAGGCTGTCAGACAAGAGGAAGAGAAAGGACATAACCACAGACGAGGCTGTCAGACAAGAGGAAGAGATAGGACATAACCACAGACGAGGCTGTCAGGCAAGAGGAAGAGAAAGGACATAACCACAGACGAGGCTGTCAGGCAAGAGGAAGAGAAAGGACATAACCACAGACGAGGCTGTCAGACAAGAGGAAGAGAAAGGACATAACCACAGACGAGGCTGTCAGGCAAGAGGAAGAGAAAGGACATAACCACAGACGAGGCTGTCAGGCAAGAGGAAGAGAAAGGACATAACCACAGACGAGGCTGTCAGGCAAGAGGAAGAGAAAGGACATAACCACAGACGAGGCTGTCAGGCAAGAGGAAGAGAAAGGACATAACCACAGACGAGGCTGTCAGGCAAGAGGAAGAGAAAGGACATAACCACAGACGAGGCTGTCAGACAAGAGGAAGAGAAAGGACATAACCACAGACGAGGCTGTCAGACAAGAGGAAGAGAAAGGACATAACCACAGACGAGGCTGTCAGGCAAAAGGAAGACAAAGGACATAACCACAGACGAGGCTGTCAGACAAGAGGAAGAGAAAGGACATAACCACAGACGAGGCTGTCAGACAAGAGGAAGAGAAAGGACATAACCACAGACGAGGCTGTCAGGCAAGAGGAAGAAAAAGGACATAACCACAGACAAGGCTGTCAGACAAGAGGAAGAGAAAGGACATAACCACAGACGAGGCTGTCAGACAAGAGGAAGAGAAAGGACATAACCACAGACGAGGCTGTCAGGCAAGAGGAAGAAAAAGGACATAACCACAGACAAGGCTGTCAGACAAGAGGAAGAGAAAGGACATAACCACAGACGAGGCTGTCAGACAAGAGGAAGAGAGAGGACATAACCACAGACGAGGATGTCAGACGAGAGGAAGAGAAAGGACATAACCACAGACGAGGCTGTCAGACGAGAGGAAGAGAGAGGACATAACCACAGACGAGGATGTCAGACGAGAGGAAGAGAGAGGACATAACCACAGACGAGGATGTCAGACGAGAGGAAGAGAGAGGACATAACCACAGACAAGGCTGTCAGACGAGAGGAAGAGAGAGGGCATAACCACAGACAAGGCTGTCAGGCAAGAGGAAGAGAGAGGACATAACCACAGACAAGGCTGTCAGACGAGAGGAAGAGAGAGGACATAACCACAGACAAGGCTGTCAGACGAGAGGAAGAGAGAGGACATAACTACAGACAAGGCTGTCAGACGAGAGGAAGAGAGAGGACATAACCACAGACAAGGCTGTCAGACAAGAGGAAGAGAGAGGACATAACCACAGACAAGGCTGTCAGACAAGAGGAAGAGAGAGGACATAACCACAGACAAGGCTGTCAGACAAGAGGAAGAGAGAGGACATAACCACAGACAAGGCTGTCAGACAAGAGGAAGAGAGAGGACATAACCACAGACAAGGCTGTCAGACAAGAGGAAGAGAGAGGGCATAACCACAGACAAGGCTGTCAGGCAAGAGGAAGAGAGAGGACATAACCACAGACAAGGCTGTCAGGCAAGAGGAAGAGAGAGGACATAACCACAGACAAGACTGTCAGACAAGAGGAAGAGAGAGGACATAACCACAGACAAGGCTGTCAGGCAAGAGGAAGAGAGAGACCATAACCACAGACAAGGCTGTCAGATAAGAGGAAGAGAGAGACCATAACCACAGACAAGAGGAAGAGAGAGGACATAACCACAGACAAGGCTGTCAGACAAGAGGAAGAGAGAGGACATAACCACAGACAAGGCTGTCAGATAAGAGGAAGAGAGAGACCATAACCACAGACAAGGCTGTCAGACGAAAGGAAGAGAGAGGACATAACCACAGACAAGGCTGTCAGACAAGAGGAAGAGAGAGGACATAACCACAGACAAGGCTGTCAGACTAGAGGAAGAGAGAGGACATAACCACAGACAAGGCTGTCAGACAAGAGGAAGAGAGAGGACATAACCACAGACAAGGCTGTCAGACAAGAGGAAGAGAGAGGACATAACCACAAACAAGGCTGTCAGACAAGAGGAAGAGAGAGGACATAACCACAGACAAGGCTGTCAGACTAGAGGAAGAGAGAGGACATAACCACAGACAAGGCTGTCAGACAAGAGGAAGAGAGAGGACATAACCACAGACAAGGCTGTCAGACAAGAGGAAGAGAGAGGACATAACCACAGACAAGGCTGTCAGACGAGAGGAAGAGAGAGGACATAACCACAGACAAGGCTGTCAAACGAGAGGAAGAGAGAGGACATAACCACAGACAAGGCTGTCAGACGAGAGGAAGAGAGAGGACATAACCACAGACAAGGCTGTCAGACGAGAGGAAGAGAGAAGACATAACCACATAAAAAACTATTAAGAAAATACTAAAAAATGCATAAATAATATTTCTTAGCTCCGCCATCTTGACACCGATGAAGGGCTCTTGATTCAAGGAATTAAGGCTACCCTCCTCTATGACCCCTACGGATTTAGCACTTCTCCGTAAATAAGCAATATAATTTAAGTCCCGTCAACTGGGAGAACCAGAGGTCGTAGTCTGCATTACGACCAGAGGTCGTAGTCTGCATTACGACCAGAGGTCGTAGTCTGTATTACGACCAAAGGTCGTAGTCTACATGACGACCAGAGGTCATAGTCTGCATTACGACCAGAGGTCATAGTCTGCATTACGACCAGAGGTCATAGTCTGCATTACGACCAGAGGTCGTAGTCTGCATTACGACCAAGGCTGTGAGGAAACTATAGCACAGCACAATAAACTGTATTAGCTGTAATGATATCTCTAAAGCTGTGTAACAACAAATGCTGTGTTTTAACGTTGTAACGCAATAAACACTGTAACTACTAACACTGAAGCCGGAACACCACCACCATAACTCTGCTGCTGTAACTACAAACACTGAAGCCGGAACACCACCACCATAACTCTGCTGCTGTAACTACAATTAAGTCATCACAAGTCAGTAATGGAAGACACCAGTGTTGGCAACATCAACAGGTGTTGTACACTCGTATTAAAAATATAAAAAAAATCGAATCAGTTTGCTCTATATTTAATCTTAAATAAATATTTTTTCTGGAAAATATCAGATGACAATTTAATCACCAGTAAATCGCAACAGATAACACAAAATTCTCACTTTTTTCTCCTGAAGATTTTAAGTTGTAAGTGAACGTCGTGTACTGTGGCGAGTCAAACACGATATTACATGCGAAACAACAACAGGGGGGGTTGAATGATAGCTCTAGGCCTTTCGTATTGAAATCAACACATTATCAGGAGCTTGCAATGTTGGAGAAATGAGTAGGAAGTCCAAGCAGATTAGTTCAGGGGAACGATCTAGTTCAAGTTAGAATGTTAGGGGTACTTGTACCATAGGTTGGGAATCCATCGCCTAGACGGTAGAGCGTTGGACTGTCAATTTACAAACCACGGTTCGAGCCCCTCGTCCACCCTTCTGTTTATTTATTGACAGTTGTTTATTACAACTTAATTTGAGTTCGTCTTAATATATATACACAAAAGGGTTAACGTAGCTCGGTTGGTAGCACTCAGCTCACATACTGAGTGTCCGTGGTTCGATCCCCGGTTCTGACGAAAACATTGAGCGTCTTTCCTTATACCTGCTGTCCTTGTTTACCTAACAGCATGTAAGTACCTGGGTGTTAGCCGACTAGTGTGGGTGGCATCCTGGAGGTGGTAGTGTACCTAAGATAAAGTTGGGCTTTGAAGTGAGCTGAGGTAGGAAAACAGCTCTTAGTCTGTACAACTGGTCATAAAGATCATTTGTGTAGCCGATAGGATTTAAACTCAACTAACCAGATCTTGGAAGCAAGAGTGTATACACCGAGAGGTGAATATATCTTAAGACTTCAGTCCATTTATTAAGGCACTAGCATATCTTGGACAGGTGTTGTACAAGTGATACACAGCCTTAATGACCCTCGCGAACCTTAGAGACTTTAAACTTGATAGACCAACTAGGAAGGATAACCTGATAGACCAACTAGGAAGGATAATCTGATAGACCAACTAGGAAGGATAACCTGATAGACCAACTAGGAAGGATAACCTGATATACCAACTAGGAAGGATAATCTGATAGACCAACTAGGAAGGATAATCTGATAGACCAACTAGGAAGGATAACCTGATAGACCAACTAGGAAGGATAATCTGATAGACCAACTAGGAAGGATAACCTGATAGACCAACTAGGAAGGATAATCTGATAGACCAACTAGGAAGGATAACCTGATAGACCAACTAGGAAGGATAATCTGATAGACCAACTAGGAAGGATAACCTGATAGACCAACTAGGAAGGATAACCTGATATACCAACTAGGAAGGATAATCTGATAGACCAACTAGGAAGGATAACCTGATAGACCAACTAGGAAGGATAATCTGATAGACCAACTAGGAAGGATAACCTGATAGACCAACTAGGAAGGATAACCTGATATACCAACTAGGAAGGATAACCTGATATACCAACTAGGAAGGATAATCTGATAGACCAACTAGGAAGGATAACCTGATAGACCAACTAGGAAGGATAATCTGATAGACCAACTAGGAAGGATAATCTGATAGACCAACTAGGAAGGATAACCTGATAGACCAACTAGGAAGGATAACCTGATAGACCAACTAGGAAGGATAACCTGATATACCAACTAGGAAGGATAATCTGATAGACCAACTAGGAAGGATAACCTGATAGACCAACTAGGAAGGATAATCTGATAGACCAACTAGGAAGGATAATCTGATAGACCAACTAGGAAGAATAACCTGATAGACCAACTAGGAAGAATAACCTGATAGACCAACTAGGAAGGATAACCTGATAGACCAACTAGGAAGGATAATCTGATAGACCAACTAGGAAGGATAATCTGAGCTCTGCAGAACAGATGGATAACATGTACACTACTTTCAGCAGATATCAGCCCGTTTCTCCTGAGACACAAAACACCTGAACCAGGAACCAGACAGCTGCATCCATTTACAATCTTTTTTCCCATATATAATTTCCTCGTCTGTTTCAAGAACACTTTCCCATCTATAATTATATTCTATGCAGCAAAAATTTTAATTTGCATATAAAATTTCTTCGTAACGAGCACTGACACACTGTGCAGGATGATAATATTCTTGGAGTATTTTAGGCTACTGGTGTTATGGTCCCTCATCGTGTAATATTGGTTGCTTCAACACTCCGTTAGTTGATGTCTGTTATGATAATGTTGATGTTGGTGATACGAGACGTTGATGAGGGGATTGTGGTAGAGATTTCAGCCTCCACTACCACCACTACTATCACCACTTATATCACCACTTCTACTCCAGCCACCACCATCACTACTACCACCTCTGCCGCCACTATCACTACCACTACCATCACTACTACCATCACTACTACCATCACTACTACCACCACTACTACCACCACTACTTCAACCACTACTAGCACCACCACTACCACCACCACCACCACTACGAGCACGCAAAGCAATTTATGCAAATATTCCGCGAAAAAAAATTTTTACGTGTTAGTAACAACTAGACAAGACCCATCCGATGTGCATTCGTCGTGTCCTGACGTACTCCACACACTCCGTCGCTTCTTGACGTACTCCATACACTACGTCGCTTTTGACGTACTCCACACACACTTCGTCGCTTCTGACGTACTCCACACACACTACGTCGCGTCCTGATGTACTACACACACTACGTCGCGTCTGACGTACTTGTGTTATGCCTAAAAAGTGACTTTCAGCACCTCAGACAATTTTCTATTTAATAGGAATTTTGTATTAACATATATCAAGTAACATCTGCAGAGGTTAAACACGTGAGTCCAGTAAGTTCCAGGGCCATGCATGTGTTGGCATCAAGCATGACATGTCCAGTGGTACTAGACACCTGGTGTTTGAAGCACTGATGGCCAAGTGAACTAAGGCGCCTGGAAATATATGTATATATATATATATATATATATATATATATAGATATATAGATATATATATATATATATATATATATATATGAGTGTGTGTGTGTAAGCTTAGTTATTTTGTATAGGAAGGTGTGCATGTGACAACTTGCCAGGTTCATAATTTGTAATTTACGTTTTCCACACTTTTCCCTATTGGTTGTGCCCAGTGGTATGCATGGCCTTCTCACCCATATCATGTTTACGTGCCATTGTTCACTGTTGTACAACACCCATTTATTAAACTTTTATATGTAAATGAGCAATGTTTCTGTGATTATCGTTCACAAATTCCAGCCTCTTGGAAACTTCTGAAAATTATCTTAAGTGGAGAGCTGTGTCTTTATGTGTCTGTCGTAGCTTGTTACTGGCTCAGTGTGACAGTGATGCTGCTGGTTCGCTGATCTTTCACTTCTCTTTATATTTAAGAATTTTTATATTTTTATATATCTTTACGCATCTCTGGCAGTGAGACAGAGAGTGTCCTGGCGTTTTCGTGGGTTTCATCTCACAGGGATGTTATGTAGGGTCTGTGTCTGTCTTGTGGAGGTTTGCAGGATATTCCTGTTATGACACCTTTCTATACAGGACTTAGCTTTAGATATTCTCCTTTGTGGCTATCTGTCACGATGAAGGGCTCTTGATTCAAGGAATTAAGGCTACCCTCCTCTATGACCCCTACGGATTTAGCACTTCTCCGTAAATAAGCAATATAATTTAAGTCCCGTCAACTGGGAGAACCAGAGGTCGTAGTCTGCATTACGACCAGAGGTCGTAGTCTGCATTACGACCAGAGGTCGTAGTCTGTATTACGACCAAAGGTCGTAGTCTACATGACGACCAGAGGTCATAGTCTGCATTACGACCAGAGGTCATAGTCTGCATTACGACCAGAGGTCATAGTCTGCATTACGACCAGAGGTCGTAGTCTGCATTACGACCAAGGCTGTGAGGAAACTATAGCACAGCACAATAAACTGTATTAGCTGTAATGATATCTCTAAAGCTGTGTAACAACAAATGCTGTGTTTTAACGTTGTAACGCAATAAACACTGTAACTACAAACACTGAAGCCGGAACACCACCACCATAACTCTGCTGCTGTAACTACAAACACTGAAGCCGGAACACCACCACCATAACTCTGCTGCTGTAACTACAAACACTGAAGCCGGAACACCACCACCATAACTCTGCTGCTGTAACTACAAACACTGAAGCCGGAACACCACCACCATAACTCTGCTGCTGTAACTACAAACACTGAAGCCGGAACACCACCACCATAACTCTGCTGCTGTAACTACAATTAAGTCATCACAAGTCAGTAATGGAAGACACCAGTGTTGGCAACATCAACAGGTGTTGTACACTCGTATTAAAAATATAAAAAAAATCGAATCAGTTTGCTCTATATTTAATCTTAAATAAATATTTTTTTCTGGAAAATATCAGATGACAATTTAATCACCAGTAAATCGCAACAGATAACACAAAATTCTCACTTTTTTCTTCTGAAGATTTTAAGTTGTAAGTGAACGTCGTGTACTGTGGCGAGTCAAACACGATATTACATGCGAAACAACAACAGGGGGGGTTGAATGATAGCTCTAGGCCTTTCGTATTGAAATCAACACATTATCAGGGGCTTGCAATGTTGGAGAAATGAGTAGGAAGTTCAAGCAGATTAGTTCAGGGGAACGATCTAGTTCAAGTTAGAATGTTAGGGGTACTTGTACCATAGGTTGGGAATCCATCGCCTAGACGGTAGAGCGTTGGACTGTCAATTTACAAACCACGGTTCGAGCCCCTCGTCAACCCTTCTGTTTATTTATTGACAGTTGTTTATTACAACTTAATTTGAGTTCGTCTTAATATATATACGCAAAAGGGTTAACGTAGCTCGATTGGTAGCACTCAGCTCACATACTGAGTGTCCGTGGTTCGATCCCCGGTTCGGACGGAAACATTGAGCGTGTTTCCTTATACCTGCTGTCCTTGTTTACCTAACAGCATGTAAGTACCTGGGTGTTAGCCGACTAGTGTGGGTGGCATCCTGGAGGTGGTAGTGTACCTAAGATAAAGTTGGGCTTTGAAGTGAGCTGAGGTAGGAAAACAGCTCTTAGTCTGTACAACTGGTCATAAAGATCATTTGTGTAGCCGATAGGATTTAAACTCAGCTAACCAGATCTTGGAAGCAAGAGTGTATACACCGAGAGGTGAATATATCTTAAGACTTCAGTCCATTTATTAAGGCACTAGCATATCTTGGACAGGTGTTGTACAAGTGATACACAGCCTTAATGACCCTCGCGAACCTTAGAGACTTTAAACTTGATAGACCAACTAGGAAGGATAACCTGATAGACCAACTAGGAAGGATAATCTGATAGACCAACTAGGAAGGATAACCTGATAGACCAACTAGGAAGGATAATATGATAGACCAACTAGGAAGGATAACCTGATAGACCAACTAGGAAGGATAACCTGATAGACCAACTAGGAAGGATAATATGATAGACCAACTAGGAAGGATAACTAGGAAGGATAATCTGATAGACCAACTAGGAAGGATAACCTGATAGACCAACTAGGAAGGATAACCTGATATACCAACTAGGAAGGATAACCTGATAGACCAACTAGGAAGGATAACCTGATAGACCAACTAGGAAGGATAACCTGATAGACCAACTAGGAAGGATAACCTGATAGACCAACTAGGAAGGATAACCTGATAGACCAACTAGGAAGGATAACCTGATAGACCAACTAGGAAGGATAACCTGATAGACCAACTAGGAAGGATAACCTGATAGACCAACTAGGAAGGATAACCTGATAGACCAACTAGGAAGGATAACCTGATAGACCAACTAGGAAGGATAACCTGATAGACCAACTAGGAAGGATAACCTGATAGACCAACTAGGAAGGATAACCTGATAGACCAACTAGGAAGGATAACCTGATAGACCAAATAGGAAGGATAACCTGATAGACCAACTAGGAAGGATAACCTGATAGACCAACTAGGAAGGATAATCTGAGCTCTGCAGAACAGATGGATAACATGTACACTACTTTCAGCAGATATCAGCCCGTTTCTCCTGAGACACAAAACACCTGAACCAGGAACCAGACAGCTGCATCCATTTACAATCTTTTTTCCCATATATAATTTCCTCGTCTGTTTCAAGAACACTTTCCCATCTATAATTATATTCTATGCAGCAAAAATTTTAATTTGCATATAAAATTTCTTCGTAACGAGCACCGACACACTGTGCAGGATGATAATATTCTTGGAGTATTTTAGGCTACTGGTGTTATGGTCCCTCATCGTGTAATATTGGTTGCTTCAACACTCCGTTAGTTGATGTCTGTTATGATAATGTTGATGTTGGTGATACGAGACGTTGATGAGGGGATTGTGGTAGAGATTTCAGCCTCCACTACCACCACTACTATCACCACTTATATCACCACTTCTACTCCAGCCACCACCATCACTACTACCACCTCTGCCGCCACTATCACTACCACTACCATCACTACTACCATCACTACTACCACCACTACTACCACCACTACTTCAACCACTACTAGCACCACCACTACCACCACCACCACCACTACGAGCACGCAAAGCAATTTATGCAAATATTCCGTGAAAAAATTTTTTACGTGTTAGTAACAACTAGACAAGACCCATCCGATGTGCATACGTCATGTCCTGACGTACTCCACACACTCCGTCGCTTCTTGACGTACTCCATACACTACGTCGCTTTTGACGTACTCCACACACACTTCGTCGCTTCTGACGTACTCCACACACACACTACGTCGCGTCCTGATGTACTACACACACTACGTCGCGTCTGACGTACTTGTGTTATGCCTAAAAAGTGACTTTCAGCACCTCAGACAATTTTCTATTTAATAGGAATTTTGTATTAACATATATCAAGTAACATCTGCAGAGGTTAAACACGTGAGTCCAGTAAGTTCCAGGGCCATGCATGTGTTGGCATCAAGCATGACATGTCCAGTGGTACTAGACACCTGGTGTTTGAAGCACTGATGGCCAAGTGAACTAAGGCGCCTGGAAATATATGTATATATATATATATATATATATATATATATATATATATATATATATATATATATATATATATATATATATATATATATATATGTGTGTGTGTGTAAGCTTAGTTATTTTGTATAGGAAGGTGTGCATGTGACAACTTGCCAGGTTCATAATTTGTAATTTACGTTTTCCACACTTTTCCCTATTGGTTGTGCCCAGTGGTAGGCATGGCCTTCTCACCCATATCATGTTTACGTGCCATTGTTCACTGTTGTACAACACCCATTTACTAAACTTTTATATGTAAATGAGCAATGTTTCTATGATTATCGTTCACAAATTCCAGCCTCTTGGAAACTTCTGAAAATTATCTTAAGTGGAGAGCTGTGTCTTTATGTGTCTGTCATAGCTTGTTACTGGCTCAGTGTGACAGTGATGCTGCTGGTTCGCTGATCTTTCACTTCTCTTTATATTTAAGAATTTTTATATTTTTATATATCTTTACGCATCTCTGGCAGTGAGACAGAGAGTGTCCTGGCGTTTTCGTGGGTTTCATCTCACAGGGATGTTATGTAGGGTCTGTGTCTGTCTTGTGGAGGTTTGCAGGATATTCCTGTCATGACACCTTTCTATACAGGACTTAGCTTTAGATATTCTCCTTTGTGGCTATCTGTCACAGTCAGGACACATGGGGATTACACTGCCTAGCATTGTAAATGGAATTTGCTTTGGTTTTAAACCTCTGTGTCCACCTTACTGTGTTTGACGGTCGTAATTGCAATTCCATGTTTGCCCTCGTTGGTCAAGGTGTTGGCTACTGTTCCACAACGTTGTATCTACTTTAAATATATTAGGATTGTAGCGTCCTCGGAAAAAGACGCCATTATTATGATGAATATATATTTTCTTTCATCTAATATTAACATTTGCAGTATATGTATTTATCTATGCACGTAGGTAGGATGCAAGAACAGCTCTACCCACGCTGCAAACTACCTGCTCACTTGTACTTCTAATTTTTAAGTTTATTTCATTACTATAACGTACCAGATGGTACAGGTTCTAAGAATATTATATTAAAATGGTATAAAATACCGACAGATTGTTAGGTAAGACACGTATGCAACAGACTGAGGGACTGACCACCTCAAAACTTTAAGGGTGATGGACTGATTACATCGTCTTCAAGTATCTTCTGCTTCTATCAACTTTTCTGTACTCGACTGAAGAAGCCTACTGTGTAGGCGAAACGTTTCAAAATAAAGATACCTAACTGTTGCATACGTGTCTTACCTAACAAGAATATTATAGTCCACGGTACCTTATTTGAAATGCAGACAGCACAATTTAATTAAATATACAGAATATGTATAATAAACGTAATGCACAATATACTGAAGCTATTTTCCAAGAGTTGTGTGGAAACCTGTCTTCTTAATTATTAATTTTAATTGAATCTGTAAATGTTTATCCTAGACAGCTTTTGTTATTAAACTTCAAGGTTTACTTGGTCTGTATTTATCCAGTTGTAATCCCAAACTGCTGTTGAGAAGCCCATATGGTACGGGATAACTGGACTAGAATTATAATTAACAAACTGTTACAAAACTATAAGTGGGTCAAGTGCTAGAGGGGGATCAAAAAGTTGACCTTGTAGTATTCTCTGTAGATATTTTTGCTACTAGATGTAGCGTTTTGTAACAAGGATGTCGTGGTTATTTGGATCCTATGGACTCACGCATTGCATATATGTACCATAGATGGTCACCTTACAGCGTACACGGTGTATAAAGTGTTTGAAATATGAGGGGAAACCTTGGGTTTTGTTAACTAGTAGATATATAATTCTTAGTGTTTCGATACATATATCCCGTAGTGGAATAAGTCATTATTTAAAGTCAATTGTTTGTTTCAAGTTTCAAGCTCCTGAACATATTTTTAGTATTTACTATATATTCAGGTTAACCCTTGATGGTAAAACATTACTGTAGTAATTCTCTTATTGCGACCTTCATACTGGTCTCTCATTGTTTTCTCATTGTGCAATCCATTGCAATATCACATAAATACATATTTGGGGGCATGTCCGGGAGCCTGAAGAGCTAGAGCTCAACTTTCTAGAATTCTAGAGCCGAATGATATTGATAAATTGTCCAGGAAAGGTTTTAACTAGTGAAATCTAACGTAGCATTTTCCTAAACAAAACCTTCCTGTGTCAGATAAAACGTACAAATACTGATGAGTTTTTACAAGCCATGGAGGGAATATTGGGAAAGTTACTCTATAAAATATATATTGAAAGAAGATATTATTCAGGATGTATAATGGTTAGTATTACATAGGAATTTCCGACGAAGGATGCTCAACTTCTGATTGGAAATGATGTCCTGGGAGCATCTGACATCCCTAGTGAAGCCCTGGCCATTGGTAATTCCAGCAAGAAAACTTATGTCCTTGAAGCTCACAGAACTAATCCTATATTGTTTCCGTTGAGTATTGTGACAAGTTCTCTAGCACGAGTACAGGAAGCTGCTTTGCCATTCATCTGCTCCTTCTCTGGATGATGACGAGCTGATTTTAAGTAAGTTATTCAGTGATGTACCTCGTTCTCTGCTATAGTGACTGAGACTGAGGAAATTCTGGTAGGGGGATTACAGATATTATTACTTCGCTTCCAACGAAGACCTTATTAAGGAACAGTTCATTGGTTCGTCACTGGAGAAACTCAGAGCTGTTACCTTGGCTGAGGACCAACCTAAGGGGCTTGGGTCAGTGGTATTGCTGGATAAATTTACTCCTGGATAAGTTTATTCCTCTTGCTCATAGATGAGTTGTGGCCTTTGCTCACAATAGATCTCTAGGCGGACATCTTGGTGTGTGAAAGATCACGGGAGAGTTGGCTCAAACCTTAAAACATGGCTAGGAATGAGGGAGTCGGTGACTGCAATGTTAAGAATAGCCAAACTTGTCAGATGGCTGGCAAGCCAAATCAGTCTCCAAAACCGACACCACTCGCGCCAGTACCTGCTTCAGGAGAACCATTTTCTGGGCTTGTTATTGACTGGATCGGCAATTTCATAGAACGAAGCTTGGTAACCCGCTATCCTGAAGGATAGAAGGACCAGCTCTCGTACGATTATTCATGAGCTGGTGAGATTCTTCTCACAGGGGGTGACTCCTTTTACCACTTCTCACCCACAGTCACTTGAAACACTAGTACACTTCCACAACACTTTTTGAAGTCCGTGAAGTATGCCTACTGTATAGAATTAGCGAAAAATTGAGATGAGGGATTGCCATTGTTGTTGTTCACTCATAGCGAGGGTAAACAAGTCTTGGTTATAACACCTTTGAAGTGATTTATACCCCTCTGAAGTCATTTATAGCCCATTTAAAATCATTTATAAACCCTTCAAACTTATTGATAGCCCTTTTTAGCTCATTTATAGCCCTTTTGAGCTCCTTTATATTATTATTATTATAATCAAAAAGAAGCGCTAAGCCACAAGGGCTATACAGCAGCTCCTTTATAGACATGCAGTTCTTGGGCCATTTTAAAAGGTCTGCCTGACTAAACAATCTATTTCAGTAAGCTCTACTCCCTCTCTGAAGCAGTAACATCTTATAACTGTTCTTGAGTTAGAACAACACCGTATAACTACTCTTGAGTTACCAACATCTAATAACTATTCTTGAGTTAGCAACATCACATAACTGCTGGTAAGTTAACAGCTAAGAGTCTGGCGGGTGCTCAGAAGATGAAGGAGTATTTTGATAAAGCAGTTGGTCCCAGATCGTTCCAAAAAGGAGATAAAGTAATGGAACGGAAGTTCGTTCCAGAACAAGCTTCACAAAACAAGATTTGCTGGACCTTCAGGTGTGAAAAATTGAGTGATGAGAATGATTTAGTTGATGTTGTGGGCAAGAGAAAGTCGTCTCATGTGTATCACATCAAACAACGTAAGGAATGTTATAGTGACACGGACAGCAGGCGGGCAGCTGGGGCCACCTCTGTCCACTGGCTTGAGGGAGTTGTGGGTTGGTGGGGTGAATTTAGTACCCTATTATAATTCCCTCCCCCACCCTCCTTCCTCACATAATCAACACGCAAGGAGTGGCTATTCACACATTCGACTACTGCTACTACTATTGCTACTACTACTACTACTACAAGGACCCCAATGAAAATAAATCACTTTGACTTTTTTGGGGGTTATTCTAAGTAACTTAGACTATGAATGATAATTGCGCTTATTTGCACTTGTGCCTAAATAAACTTACTTATTTACTTACTACTATTATTAGTCTACTACTACTACTACTACTACTACAATTACTACTGCTGCTGCTACTATTATTATTACTACTACTACTGCTGCTACTACTACTAACTACTACTACTGTTGCTGCTGTTGTTGTTACTACTACTACTACCTGCGTTTATTTTACAATTCAATAATACTCTTCAACCCTTTTCTTTTTATATGTATAATCTTGCTATGTTGAAAATGAGAGGCATGTAACAGGGGAGGGGTGATTAGTTAGGTTGGGGAGAGGGAGGGAGGGGTGATTAGTTAAGTTAGGGAGGGACAGGGGTGATTAGTTACTTCGGGGAGAGGGAGGGAGGTTTTTTTAGTAAACTTAGGAGAGGGAGAAGCAATTAGTTGAGAGGAGAGGTAGTGAGGGAAGATCCATCCATCCAAGATAATCCCACAATGGATAGAGACTTCCTTAAGACGTGACATATCCTCCAGTGATCTCCCCCTCCCCCCACCCCTCCTTCCATACGGGGGGAGAGGTGTCTTCCATGAATATATTATAATAATTAATAATAATAATAATATTATTATTAGTAGTAGTAGTTGTAGTAGTAGTAGTATTAACAGTAGTAGTAGTAGCAAACCTTGAACTTCCTTGCTTTTCACTACTGCCCTACTCTTCTCTGTCCTGCCCAGAAGCACTATGTTCTGCCCCACCCTTATCTACTGTACTCTACTCTGCCATGCCCTGCCCTGTCCTGCCCTGCTCTGGCATGTGCTGATTATATGTGTCTGACAGGCGCCAATAATTCAGTTCTATATTATAGAGCGTTCGTCCAGTGTTCTATGTATACCAGCAACAACACTTTCCTGCGTGTCATGATAGCCAGCCTTAAGTACCATTGTCACTGTTAGCTAGGATGAACGCAACTTCACGGTAGAGGGTGCTAACTAGGTGCTGGGGATGTCTGACGTTGTACAGGGTGCTAACTAGGTGCTGGGGATGTCTGACGTTGTACAGGGTGCTAACTAGGTGCTGGGGATGTCTGACGTTGTACAGGGTGCTAACTAGGTGCTGGGGATGTCTGACGTTGTACAGGGTGCTAACTAGGTACTGGGGATGTCTGACGTTGTACAGGGTGCTAACTAGGTGCTGGGGATGTCTGACGTTGTACAGGGTGCTAACTAGGTGCTGGGGATGTCTGACGTTGTACAGGGTGCTAACTAGGTGCTGGGGATGTCTGACGTTGTACAGGGTGCTAACTAGGAGCTGGGGATGTCTGACGTTGTACAGGGTGCTAACTAGGTGATGGTGATGTCTGACGTTGTACAGGGTGCTAACTAGGTGCTGGGGATGTCTGACGTTGTACAGGGTGCTAACTAGGTACTGGGGATGTCTGACGTTGTACAGGGTGCTAACTAGGTGCTGGGGATGTCTGACGTTGTACAGGGTGCTAACTAGGTGCTGGGGATGTCTGACGTTGTACAGGGTGCTAACTAGGTGCTGGGGATGTCTGACGTTGTACAGGGTGCTAACTAGGTGATGGTGATGTCTGACGTTGTATAGCCTGCTAACTAGTTGCTGGTGACGTCCGACGTTGTACAAGGTGCTAACTAGGTACTGGTGATGTCTGACGTCTGAGAGAGTTGGTCTCTTAACCCATGTTAACCTCCTCCCTATGATGTATAGAAATATACCTACTTGGATGAATCTTATTAGTCACCTGGCCGAGTGGTTAACGCACTGGCCTGCAACTTTTATGACTCACTTGCTATGGATTCAAGCCCCGACCCGTTCTAGGGGCTAGTTACCGGGGAAACTTCACAAGGGGAAAAAAAGTCACAGAATATAAATCATAATTTTGTCTTGGAAGAAAAGTCACAGTTTATTTAAATACCTTAAGTTAGGTTAGGTTAGATTTTGACTTTTTTTCTGTGACTTTTTTCCCTGTGGCTTTTTTCCCTGTGACTTTTTCTGTAACTTTTTCTGTTACCTTTTTTTATGTGACTTTATTTCTGTGACCTTTTTTCCCTGTTATTTTCTTCCCTGGATCCCTGTGACTGACCTTAAGTAAGAACGAAGATCCTTTTTCCTTTTATCTCTGATGGGTAACAGTATTTAAGCTCTGTTTTTTCTTCAATAGTTATGTGTGAACTGTTGTAGTAAGCTCTCTCTTATTTCTCACTCTTCAGAACTCTTTATACTATTAAGTTTAACTTGCCCCCTGAACTCTCTGTATCAGGGGGCGAAATCCCATTTCAGGGGGTGCGATAAGAACATTTCTAATTTCCCAATTTAAAATTTAATTTTCTGCATTGTAAGTTCAATTTTTTTCACCCACAGAACTGCATTTGATTCAATTTGTAATTCAAAATTTAGAAATTTGACTTCCTCATCTTCAAATGTGATATTACTTTTGTAGGTAGTACATTAATAAAAAATTTCCTATGGTTGCAGGGCATAGAAAAGGTGGACAACCCCTGACCTATACTGTTGTATACATGAGTACTTGTACTTGTCTCTGAACTCTCTGTATGGTTGTATACACGAGTACTTGTACCTGCATCTGAAGTCTGTATATGGTTGTATACACGAGTACTTGTACTTGTCTCTGAACTCTCTGTGTGGTTGTGTAGTGTGTTGTGTAGTGCGTGTTGTGTAGTGTGTGTTGTGTAGTGTGTGTTGTGTAGTGTGTGTTGTGTAGTGTGTGTTGTGTAGTGTGTGTTGTGTAGTGTGTGTTGTGTAGTGTGTGTTCTGTAGTGTGTTGTGTAGTGTGGGTTGTGTAGTGTGTGTTGTGTAGTGTGTGTTGTGTAGTGTGTGTTGTGTAGTGTGTGTTGTGTAGTGTGTTGTGTAGTGTGGGTTGTGTAGTGTGTTGTGTAGTGTGTGTTGTGTAGTGTGTGTTGTGTATGTTTTGCTTCTCGTTGTGTTCTGCCGGTGTTTTACACTGGATCAAAGAACGAACCTGTACTGCAGGCCCTTCGTATGTACCTATGTTAGTGATACCTGCCTGCACTACCATGTCCTGCCCTGCCTGCCATCCTTTCCCTGCTTTGTCCTGCCTTCTCTATGCTGTCTTTGCCATACCCTGCCTTGCCAACATCAGCCCTGCTCTCCCCTGCCCTGCCCAGACCTGCCCTCCCCTGCCCTGCTCTGCTCTGCCCTGCCCTGCCTTGCCCTGCCCTGCCCTGGGAAACGCGTAGGGGAGAATTTCATTCTATTTACTTGCCATAATTGCTCAATTTGCTCGGCAGTTGACTCCTGTTCAATTGCTGGTTTTCCCCCCGTTTATCAGTAATTATTTAGTCGGAGGGGACGCCATCATTTGTTGTGTAGCTCTGGGTCTGATAATAGGTGTTGCAAGCACTGTTTTGACGAGTCTTTGTGGTATTATGAGTGTGGGGTTTCAGCTGCTGTAAATTCCCGTGTTTTGCTGATAGCTTCAGGAGGGCTGGAATGTAAGTACTGGAGGACTGGAGTGTAAATACTGGAGGACTGGAGTGTAAATATTGGGGGACTGGAGTGTAAACACTGGAGGGATGGAGTGTAAATTTTGGAGGATTGGAGTGTAAACATTGGACGGCTGGAGTGTAAACACTGGAAGACGAGTGTAAACACTGGAAGACGAGTGTAAACACTAGAGGACGAGTGTAAACACTGGAGGTGACACAAGTGGAGGAATCTCTTTCTCTTCTTAATCTTTTTTATTTTTCCTCTGTTTCTCTACTTATTTATTTTTTTCCCTTTTACGTTTGATTTTCTCCTCTTTCTCCCCCTCCTCTTTATCCTTATCCTCGTCTTCCTGTTTCTCCTCATCTTTTTGTTACTTCTCTTCACCTCCCTCCTGGTCCTGTTCCTCCTCCTCCAGCAATTACCACTGCTATTCCTCCCCACTCTTTTCCTCTTCTTTATTATCCTCCTATTACTAACACCTCTGCTCTTCCACCTGCCCATTGTCCCACTCACACATGTTCACACTTCAAGCTGATAATTTGTACACGTCCGCTTCACCTCAGGCATAACATTAACACACATTATAATACTACCTTCCTACGGTACCTACTGCTGACGTCTCTCTCTCTCTCGCCTTAGTTGATGCACTCGTCTTCAGAGGCGACTTCAAATTAGAATTATACATAAACAACCCGTGATTGTTCTGTGTGTATGTATATATATATATATATATATATATATTCTTTCTTTCAACACACCAGCCGTATCCCACCGAGGCGGGGTGGCCCAAAAGGAAAAACGAAAGTTTCTCCTTTTACATTTAGTAATATATACAGGAGAAGAGGTTACTAGCCCCTTGCTCCCGGCATTTCAGTCGCCTCTTACAACACGCATGGCTTACGGAGGAAGAATTCTGTTCCACTTCCCCATGGAGATAAGAGGAAATAAACAAGAACAAGAACTAGAAAGAAAATCGAAGAAAACCCAGAGGGGTATGTATATATACGCTTGTACATGTATGTGTAGTGTGACCTGATTGTAAGTAGAAGTAGCAAGACGTACCTGAAATTTTGCATGTTCATGAGACAGAAAAAAGGACACCAGCAATCCTACCATCATGTAAAACAATTACAGGCTTTCGTGTTACACTCACTTGGCAGGACGGTAGTACCTCCCTGGGCGGTTGCTGTCTACCAACCTACTACCTAGGATATATATATATATATATATATATATATATATATATATATATATATATATATATATATATATATATATATATATATATGTTAAAATACAAATTACAAAAATGTAAATAAAGGTATGAAGGAAGGAAGAGGATGAATAATAGAAAACGTCATACATCAAGCTGATCTTTTAACGAGTAGGGGAGAGAACTGGTCCAGCAGAGGGGAACCACCAGGTCTTATGTAACTACTGTTTACCTCTTTTGATCCATGGATCTGGAGCTGCTCTCCCGTTCCTTGCATCAACGGTGATTACCTTAAGCACCTCTACTGTACTGTCTGGGTAATAATAACATTCTTCAAACTTCAGCTGTGTCGATATGAATAGTTTGTAGACTGGTTATTATTGTGTTGTGGTAGTTGTGGTGGTGGTAGTTGTGGTGGTTGTAGTTGTGGTGGTGGTAGTTGTGGTGGTGGTAGCTGTGGTGGTGGTAGTTGTGGTAGTGGTAGCTGTGGTGGTGGTAGTTGTCATAGTGTTAGTTGTGGTGGTGGTAGTTGTGGTGGTGATGGTCATTGTTGTTGTTGTTATCGGTAAGTCCCCTCAGCTCAGAAACTAGTTTTGTTGCAAATCAATGGACCTTGTCGAGTTGCCAAAATATTCTTGACCAGGTATGTGTGTGTGTGTGTGTGTGTGTGTGTGTGTGTGTTACTATTCTGTCAAAGGCACTTGTTGATAAGACAATTGGCCTGTTCAGTGTGTGTACTCACCTAATTGTAGTTGCAGGGGTCGATTCATAGCTCCTGGCCCCACCTCTTTACTGTGTGTGTGGGTGGGTGTGTGTTGTTCTTGTTCAAACTTGTCCCCTGGCATATACACCCCGAGATATATAAATTATCTATGTATATACACTAAGAGGTGAATATCTGTCAATGTATTTATGTTGAGTGATAAACGTTATTCACATTCTCGTAAAAAAAACATTCTTCGTGTTAGTATAATAGTGTTTTGTGGTGTTAATGAGCCGCCAGCAGTTGACTGCTTACATTATTTAGTGAAAAAAATGTTGATAGGTAAAAGGATACTCTTGCAACTAATGCAACATTTTATTGCTGCAACGTTTCGCTCTCCAGGAGTTTTGTCAAGTAAGGCAGTGAAAGATTGACTCTTATATAGTGGCGTCAGGTGGTAAGGGACGGGTAGCAGACGAAGACATTGTCACTGGTAGGTGGGATTACCCGGTAGAAGTAGTTCATACACAGGGGACGTGTCAATAGTAGTTAAGAAGGTTGTGGCAATGTCTTCTGAACCAAGACCCCTCAAGGAAGGTTCCTTGATGTTGGTGAGGGGCTCTTGATTTAGGGAATTGGATCTGTGCTCCAGTTCCCCGAATTAAGCCTGAATGCCTTCCACATCCCCCCCCAGGCGCTGTATAATCCTCCGGGTTTAGCGCTTCCCCTTGATTATAATAATAATAATAATAATAATAATAATAATAATTCTGAACCAAGAGTCCATGATATTACAGTGTCTGACAAATCACTGGATGGCGAAACGTCATGGGTCTTAACCGGAGGTGACATGGGCCTGCCTCGCATGGGCCAGTAGACCTGCTGCAGTGTTCATTCTTTCTTATGTGTCTAATTCTTCATCTTGTCGGTATTATATACGATGCATACATATGCAACTTGTCAGACACTGCAGCATCGTGGATTCTTGGCTCAGAAGACATCGCCACAACCTTCCTAACTACTATTGACACGTCCCCCGGGGGAATCCCACCTACCAGTGACAATATCTTCGTCTGCTACCCGTCCCTTACCACCTGACGCCAGTATATAAGCGCCACTGTGCCTCAGACTCTTCACGACTACGGTGCTCTTCACTAACTCCAAGACTGAGGGACTGATTACCCCATCTTTTGTATATAGTTCTACTGTCTTCCAATTATGTACTTGATTTTACATTCATAGAGCCACTGGAGGGTGAAACGTCTACAAATCAAGATACCAAGATGTTGCACATGTGTCTAATTCTTCATCTTGTCGGTACTGTATACCATACATGTACGAATATCGTACTGACAACAGTAGGTATGAAAAGACACGTTTTTCAGATAAGGCATTTATTGGTACAAAGTTCCGTTCTGTGTAGAGCGAAAAGTTGTCCTATATTGACGTATGTGAGTATACCACCTGCCTCTCCAGAGTATATTTTTATGTATGTCATTGGTGTTCATACTCCTTCACAGAGTCTTCCATTAAGCCCATGTTTTTTTTTAATTTACCTTGCCATCCTTCCCCATCTATTCTTTCCCTATCATCCCTCCCAATCTACTAACCCATCCCCATTTCCCTCTTCTATCACTCCTCCCTCCTACTCAGACCTCTCTGACACACACTCACATTTTCCCTTTCACTGTCCAGATCTATCTTCTTCTTCGTCCTCCTCCCTACACCCTCTACTTACACCTTTCTCCCTCCTCTCCCTCCCTCCCTTCCTGTCCAAATCTCTCCCTCCTGTCCTCCCTTCCTGTCTATCCTAAAGCTGACAAACAAATTCCCGGCTTAATGGGCTGATTCAACCATCCCTCAACTAGCGTTCCTCTGCCATTTTAATAACTCGGTGATTATACCATAATAACACCAACGCTTCGTCATAATTAGTGAGCATTAACAAGTTGATGAAACCCGACCTGACCTGCCCGACCTAAGCTGCCTGGCCCGACCCGACCTGCTTAATACTGAAAGACAGCCTTCCGCTCTGACCTCGATGGCAGATCTGGGGATATACAGATTTTGTGAGCAATTTTCACAATTGACTACATGTGTAGACCATTATTGTTGCTATTTTCATTTGTTTTAAACGTATCTGCTGTCTTCCACCGTGGTAGAGTGACCCGTAATAGAGAAAACACTTTAACCATCATTCATTCAATCACTGTCTAGCTAGAAATGTGCTGATATCAAAGTAAAGTAACATCTCCTTTAGAGTGCAAGCAATGTACTTCACACCTCCAGGACTCAAATCTGGCTAACCGGTTTCCTTAAATCCCTTCAAAAATATTACCTTGGTCACACTCCAACAGCACGTCAAGTCATAAAAATCACTTGCCTCCACTCATTCCTATCTAATTCGCTCCCATAAGCCTGTTTGATCTTCAAGAGTCTTGCACTCAAACCCTCCTTTACCCCTTCCTTCCAGTCTTTCCTAGGATGACCCCGACCCCTCCTTCCTTCATCCCTAGATGTATACACTCTCCTAGTCAGCTTTTTTACCTCCATCCTCTCTAAATGTCTAAATCACCTCAACAACACCTCCCCAGTCCTCTGAATAATCCGTTTCATAGCCACACCCTTCTTAATCTCCAAACTCAGAAATCTCTGCATATCATTCACGCCACACATTGCCCTGAAATACGACAATTTCACTGCCTCCAGCTTCCTTCACGCTACAACGTTTAAAACCCATGTTTCACACCCATAAAACTCGTGGTACCATTATAATCTCGTATGTTACCAATTTTAGCCCACACGGATCAAGTTCTTTGTCTCCACAGATGCCTCAATGCATCACCCACCATTTTTCCCCTCGTCAGTTCTATGGTTCACCTCTTCTACCGACATAACCACTCACAATTATCTAGACACATTTATTTCCTCCATACTCCCTTAAGTATTTCATAGTCGTCTTGTTCTTCTCTGTATCCGCTTTTAGATTCTTCCTTTTACATAACCTCCCAAATTCTTTCTCCAATATTATTATTAGTAGTAGTAGTAGTACTACTGCTGCTACTACTACTACTACTTCAACTACTACTGCTGCTGCTGCTGTTGCTGCTGCTACTGCTGCTGCTACTACTGCTGCTGCTACTACTGCTGCTGCTGCTGCTGCTGCTGCTGCCGCCTGCATACATAGTTATGTGTTATCTTGGCCGATCTCTTCACCAAGCCACCCTTTTTTCTTTACAATTCCGGAGGTGCCGGAGCGACCTCCGAGTATCTGCACTTCCGTCACACACAAAGTATCGACGGCCTGCAGGAGCACCTAGCTAATCTTCACCTACGCAGCAGGTGGCACCACGATCCATCACCTGCTGGAGAAATCTTACCATTGTCTCGAGGATTACATTATGTCGTCAGGATATTTCTACTTACGTGTGATTACTAATCTGTGTGAGGATTAATTTTTTTTCGTGTCATGGTTTATATTTTTGCTCTGAGTAGTTATACTGTTTTTTTTTATGTTAACATTTAATAAAGCTCTTGTTTAAAAAATATATATTAAAATTCTTTTGACCCCTTTTTCTCTTTTTTTATAATTTGTTGGTTATAAGTTTATCTTTCTATTAATCTTTTCCACAGGGAAACAAAACAGCTCGCTTGATCTTGACAGGAGTTAAACCACGATAAACCTGTGGTTTATCTATGCCTTTAGCTTGCATTTCGAACAGTCTGTTCTTATTTGCTCTGGTGAGTCCTCTGAGTATCTTGTATGTCATAATCATGTCTCTCCTAATCCTCTCTTCTCGGCTCGTCAGGAGGTCAGCTAATTTAGCTTCTCCTCAGTCTCTCCATATAGTTTATATTCCTTTGCTCTGAAATTAGTCACCTTATACACCTTTGCAGTTTCTCCAGTTTCTCTTAACATGCTTTATCAGATGAGGGTTCCATGTTGGTATTGCATACTCGAGGATAACTTGACATATGTCACATATACGACTCTTTGTTGAGATTCCTGAACGCTACTCTATGATTTGTCAAGCGAACATCAGCTGCAGATGTTATTCTGCTGATGTACGTCAATGGCAAGATACTCATCTCTGTGCTAACCCCCTGATGTACCCTTGTGTGAGGTTTCTTCTTGTGTGAGGCTTCTTGTGTGAGGTTTCTCCTTGAGTGAGGTTTTTTCTTCAGTAAGGTTTGCAGCCTGTGTCCCCCGAGTCTTCTTTCATCGGTCTCCTCACGGCTTCCACAATTTCTAGGGCCAAAATACTAGTATCCACTTGTCTGACCAGTCCTTCAGTTTGTCCTGGTCCATCAAGGGCCTTTCCTTATCCTCACCTGTTTTTATTTTCCTCATTAATATTTACATCGTCTGTAATCAGGAATATATCTGACTCTGGTATGTCATTTATATATGCCAGAAACAGCAGCGATCTTTAGAGAGCCCCATTTTTAGCTTACACTTTTCCTTACTGGCATCTTATCTCAGAAAACCAGTCTGTGTATTCTTCCTATAAGGTGCTCTTTGATCCACTGAAGTACGTTCCCTGTTATTCCTGCCTGCTCCTGAAGTTTCTGAGAGGTACAGTATCAAATGCCTTCTGGCAGTCGATAAATATGATGTCTATCTCTCCATTTCCCTCCTTACTCACCTCTGTTACTTTCTGGTAGAACTTAGAAACATATATGTGCTCAAGTAAGTGAACACATGTAGGGGTCGAGTCACAGTTCCTGGCCCTGCCTCTTTGCTGGTCGCTACTAGGTCCACTCTCTCCCTATGGATCCTGCCTCCACTCCATCACTGTGTGTGTGTGTGTGTGTGTGTGTGTGTGTGGACGATGATGATGAACGATAATGCTCTCAAAACTTCCTTCATGAAATTCAGCTCCGCTAATTAGAGACGAGAAGTCGTTCATCAGCTCTCGCACTGCTTAACCCACACCTTAATTACCTCCGAAATTATAATACGGTTTGCGTGCGCAGTTTGACTCAAGACTAGAGCTGTGTTCTAGTTCCTGGGTCCTAATTCTTGATGCTGCGACTGGAGCTGCTTCATCCTTCAGGTATGTGGTAGATGTATGTATGACCCATTGGGTTTTGGCGCTTCCCCGTCGATATTATCCTGGGTCTTGAGCGTCGACTCAGTGCTTCCAGCGGGTCGACGGTGGTGTCGGGTCGACATGTATTGATATACGAGCCTGCGTCATGGTAGACACGGTGTCACTAACTCTGTGTCACGGTGTCACTAACACCTGCTGGTCCTGTTCACCTAGCAAGAGGTAAGTATCTGGGTGTAAGTCGACTGGTGTGGGTCGCATCCTGTGGAACAAAATTAACTTAATTTGCCCGAAATGCTCTGCATAACAAGGGGCTTTCTTTATAGTATGTCACTGATGTCAGCTATGGTATGTATAAGTTGCATCATGTGCTTGTAGAAATAAAGATTATTATTATTATTATTATTATTATTATTATTATTATTATTATTATTATTATTATTATTATTATTAAAGAAAGTACCAAGATTTATCCCAAAAAAATACAGACCGGGGATAGAAAGACCAAGATCTATCCAGAAATAGATTGAGGATACCTACAATAGACCAAGATCTAGTGATAAATACTGATAATACAAAGAATACACCAACATTTAGCCAAAAATACAGCTGTATATCGACAAAAGTATGAATGAATTAGAGGTATACAAAACAAAAGACAATAATTGCACAAGAGTAAGCAAATAAAAGGAAAAAGTATTTATGAGGAATTAGCTAAATAATTGACAATTAGGATCAATGGAAAAAAATAATTGCAATACACTGAGAATAATGTCAGGGAGAAAAAATGATCACGAAAGAGAAATTTTGATTAAAAAAGTCTAGAAAAGAACATAAAAGTTTTTGTCACGTGAGAACAATTTGTTAATTATTGAGGAATATATTAACAAGAAGTGTGATTATATATGCTATTATTATTATTATTATTATTATTTTATTATTATTATTATTATTATTATTATATTATTATTGCTCTGGTTATTATTATTGTTATTATTATTATTATTATTATTATTATTATTATTATTATTATTTTTATTTTATTATTATTATTATTATTATTATTATTATTATTATTTTTTTATTTTATTTTATTATTATTATTATTATTGTTATTATTATTATTATTATTTTTATTTTATTATTATTATTATTATTATTATTATTATTATTATTATTATTATTATTGCTCTGGTTATTATTATTATTATTATTATTATTATTATTATTATTATTATTATTATTATATGAATTATTAATGACTTAAAACATGGAAGTATCAATAAAAACAGAAACGAGAGGAATGAGGAAATAATAATAAACGACTGAATATAAAAAAAGCAGTAGAAAAGGAAGAAATAATTAAAATAAGGAATAATAATAGTGAGGGCTCGAGGCTAGTGTTTTCTAGCTATTGTTTAGTGAATATTACGAGAGATTGGTTAAGTAGGAGAGAGAGAGATTATTTCCCAGTAAAAGTAGGCGTCACACGTGACATCACACAAGGATGTGTGATGTCACCGTGATTGTTCAATATATTAATGGATGGGGTTGTAAGAGAAGTGAATGTTTGGGTGTTGACAAGATGTGTGAGGTTAAAAGATAAAGAATCTAAGACAAAGTGGGAGTTGTCACAGTTGCTCTCTGCTGATGACACTGTGCTTATGGGAGATTCTGAAGAGAAGTTGCAGAGGTTGGTGGATGAGTTTGGTAGGGTATGTAAAAGAAGAAAATTAAAAGTGAATATAGGAAAGAGTAAGGTGATGAGGATAAAAGGATAAGGTGACGAAAGATTGAATATCAGATTGGAGGGAGAGAGTATGGAGAAGGTGAATGTATTCAGATATTTAGGAGTGGACGTGTCAGCAGATGAGTCTATGAAGGATGAAGGGAATCATAGAATTGATGAGGGGAAAAAGGTGAGTGGTGCACTGAAGAGTCTGTGGAGACAAAGAACTTTGTCCTTGGAAGCAAAGAGGGGAATGTATGAGAGTATAGTTTTACCAACGCTCTTATATGGGTGTGAAGCATGGGTGATGAATGTTGCAGTGAGCAGAAGGCTGGAGGCAGTGGAGATATCATGTCTGAGGGCAATGTGTGGTGTGAATATAATTCAGAGAATTCGCAGTTTGGAAATTAGGAGGAGGTGTGGGATTGCCAAAACTATTATCCAGAGGGCTGGGTAGGGGTTGTTGAGGTGGTTTGGACATATAGAAAGGATGGAACAAAATAGAATGACTTCGAGTGCATAAATCTGCAGTGGAGGGAAGGCGGGGTAGGGGTCGGCCTAGGAAAGATTGGAGGGAGGGGGTAAAGGAGGATTTGTGTGCGAGGGGCTTGGACTTCAAGCAAGCATGCGTGAGCGTGTTAGATAGGAGCGAATGGAGACAAATGGCTTTTAGGACTTGACGTGCTGTTGGAGTGTGAGCAAGGTAACATTTATGAATGGATTCAGGAAAACCAGAAGACCGGACTAGAGTCCTGGAGATGGGAAGTACAGTGCCTGCACTCTGAAGGAGGGGTGTTAATGTTGCAGTTTTATAACTGTAGTGTAAAGCACCCTTCTGGCAAGACAGTGATGGAGTGAATGATTATGAAAGTTTTTCTTTTCGGGCCACCCTGCCTTGGTGGAAGACGGCCGATGTGTTAATAAAAAAAATGGTTAAGAGTAAGCATTAGTTTCAAATTAAGTTATTGTGGGTTTTATATGCTAATGTTGGTGATTTATCAAAAACAATAACATATTTGTTAAAAAATAGTATAAAATAATAACAAGTTGAGGATTAAGACACATGTGCCACAGTTGGGTATCTTTATTGATCAAACGTTTCGTCTACACAGTAGGCTTCTTCAGTTAAATACAGAGGCAGCAGGTGTAGTAGTGAAGTAAAGATGATGTAATCAGTCTATTAACCTTGGAGAAATAGTATTTGAGGTAGTCAGTCCCTCAGCCTGGAGAAGAGTTCAGCTCCATGGTCTGGAACGATGGTTCCAGACCATGGACAGGGACACAGTTCAAGAGAATAATGGCAGCTTCATCCTCTCTGAAGTATTAACAAGAATCCTCAAAGCAATAAACCCGGCCATCACATAGTTACTACTTCTACAAGTACAGCTAATACTACCACAAGTACCACTACTACTAATACTACCACAAGTACCACTACTACTAATACTACCACAAGTACTCCTACTACTACTACTACTACTACCTACAACGATTATAATATGCTTTGCACCTCACTCTGAGCCTATATATATTCTCTGAGTCCATGTATTGCTTGTAACAGCTTGACAAAGCTCCTAGAGAGCGAAACGTTGCCACGATAAAATGTCGCATTAGTTGCACTTGAGTCCTTTTACCTAACATATTGTCGATAATTCTACCAACATTATTACAATTAATAAAGTTGTTGTGATGTACACTATCAAATTTCCGTCATTCTACAAAATTATTTAGAAAGTAGAGCAATGCGAGTTGTGAAGAGGAAGAGGAGAAGAAATGTGATAAATAGGGTGTGAAAAGTAGACAAGAAGATTTTGACTGGGTCAGCAAGAGTGAGGATAAGAGGTCGTAAGTTTAAAGTAAGTTGAAACTACGTAAACTTAGAGTTAAGATAAATATCTTTCTACGAGGGATATCGAAGAATGTGTGTGTGTGTGTGTGTGTGTGTGTGTGTGTGTGTGTGTGTGTGTGTGTGTGTGTGTGTGTGTGTGTGTGTGTGTGTGTGTGTGTGTGTGTGTTTGATGTCAGGTAAGAAATTGCAAGCCAAAATCACTGTAAAATTTAAATATATAATTTAAAATTATAGCGGAAGACGGGAAAATTATGAACATAAGCTTTTTTTCTTGTAATTACATAAGGTAATTAACATTAATATAGGTAAAACACACACACACACACACACACACACACACACACACACACACACACACACACACACACACACACACACACACACACACACACACACACACAAACACACACACACACACTCACATACACACACACACATACACATACACACACACACACATACACACACACACACACACACACACACACACACACACACACACACACACACACACACCAACACACACCAAGTGTGCTAGGGAATGGAAGAAATATAGAAGGCAAAGGACCCAGGAGAATAAGGAGAGCAGTCGTAGAGCCAGAAATGAATATGCACAGATAAGAAGGGAGGCCCAAAGACAATATGAAAATGACATAGCAGCAAAAGCCAAATCTGACCCGAAACTGTTGTACAGCCACATCAGGAGGAAAACAACAGTCAAGAACCAGGTAATCAGGCTAAGGAAGGAAGGAGGAGAGACAACAAGAAATGACCGTGAAGTATGTGAGGAACTCAACAAGAGATTCAAAGAAGTGTTCACAGAGGAGACAGAAGGGGCTCCAGAAAGACGGAGAGGTGGGGCACACCACCATGTGCTGGACACAGTGCACACAACCGAGGAAGAAGTGAAGAGGCTTCTGAGTGAGCTAGATACCTCAAAGGCAATGGGGCCAGATAACATCTCCACATGGGTATTGAGAGAGGGAGCAGAGGCACTATGTGTACCCCTAACAACAATATTCAATACATCTATCGAAACAGGGAGATTGCCTGAGGCATGGAAGACAGCAAATGTATTTCCAATCTTTAAAAAAGGAGACAGACATGAAGCATTAAACTACAGACCAGTGTCACTGACATGTATAGTATGCAAAATCATGGAGAAGATTATCAGGAGAAGAGTGGTGGAACACCTAGAAAGGAACGATCTCATCAACAGCAGCCAACATGGTTTCAGGGATGGGAAATCCTGTGTCACAAACCTACTGGAGTTCTATGACATGGTGACAGCAGTAAGACAAGAGAGAGAGGGGTGGGTGGATTGCATTTTCTTGGACTGCAAGAAGGCGTTTGACACAGTTCCACACAAGAGATTGGTGCAAAAACTGGAGGACCAAGCAGGGATAACAGGGAAGGCACTACAATGGATCAGGGAATACTTGTCAGGAAGACAGCAGCGAGTCATGGTACGTGGCGAGGTGTCAGAGTGGGCACCTGTGACCAGCGGGGTCCCACAGGGGTCAGTCCTAGGACCAGTGCTGTTTCTGGTATTTGTGAACGACATGACGGAAGGAATAGACTCTGAGGTGTCCCTGTTTGCAGATGACGTGAAGTTGATGAGAAGAATTCACTCGATCGAAGACCAGGCAGAACTACAAAGGGATCTGGACAGGCTGCAGACCTGGTCCAGCAATTGGCTCCTGGAGTTCAATCCCACCAAGTGAAAAGTCATGAAGATTGGGGAAGGGCAAAAAAGACCGCAGACGGAGTACAGTCTAGGGGGCCAGAGACTACAAACCTCACTCAAGGAAAAAGATCTTGGGGTGAGTATAACACCAGGCACATCTCCTGAAGCGCACATCAACCAAATAACTGCTGCAGCATATGGGCGCCTAGCAAACCTCAGAACAGCATTCCGACATCTTAATAAGGAATCATTCAGGACCCTGTACACCGTGTACGTTAGGCCCATATTGGAGTATGCGGCACCAGTTTGGAACCCAGACCTAGCCAAGCACGTAAAGAAACTAGAGAAAGTGCAAAGGTTTGCAACAAGACTAGTCCCAGAGCTAAGAGGTATGTCCTACGAGGAGAGGTTAAGGGAAATCAACCTGACTACACTGGAGGACAGGAGAGATAGGGGGGACATGATAACGACATACAAAATACTGAGAGGAATTGACAAGGTGGACAAAGACAGGATGTTCCAGAGATTGGACACAGTAACAAGGGGACACAGTTGGAAGATGAAGACACAGATGAATCACAGGGATGTTAGGAAGTATTTCTTCAGCCACAGAGTAGTCAGGAAGTGGAATAGTTTGGGAAGCGATGTAGTGGAGGCAGGATCCATACATGGCTTTAAGCAGAGGTATGATAAAGCTCACGGCTCAGGGAGAGTGACCTAGTAGCGATCAGTGAAGAGGCGGGGCCAGGAGCTCGGACTCGACCCCCGCAACCTCAACTAGGTGAGTACAACTAGGTGAGTACACACACATACACACAAATACACACACACACACACACACACACACACACACACACACACACACACACACACACACACACACACACACACACACACACACACACATACACACACACACATATACACACACACACACATATACACACACACACACACACACACACACACACACACACACACACACACACACACACACACACACACACACACACTGCCAATCTCGCGGGGGAAGAGTGGCGTATATACAAACCCAGAAGCAGGTTTTGTTTACTCAGCTGATGAGTGAGACGGTGGGCGATGCATCAAGCTTAGTAGCTGTTGATGATGACCTGGATACCACTGGATTAAGGATCACACCAGACTTATAACCTGATACTCTCTTTGATGCTAGCGGATCTCGTTTGTGTTAAGCACTAGCGTAACTTGACCGCATCGCCACGAAATGTTATCGTACTCACCCCGACACGATATCATAGTCACCTCTGGAACCACTCGAAATGTAGTCGCTTATTGAGCTCATTCCAGCACCGCAAGTAATATACGGGCAGTTTTGAACGTTGTTTGGATTTCTCACCCACACTGTTGCCAGAAGTGTCGCGGTCGTGTTTTGGATTGCTTTTTTCGTAATAAAAAATTCCGTTTTTTAGGTTATTTAACCAGTAATAAGCTAATTTAAATGAAAAATGATAACATTTGTAAGCTAACAGAGAACCTTCGTAAACTGACGTTGAGAATATAAAAACAAAATGAAAATAGTATTTTTAAACATATAGGGAACGTTCGAAAATTGACGTTGAGAGTAATCATTAGTGTAACCCAGGGGCGGATTAAGGCATGGGCCTTAATCCAGGCGTGGGATACACTGGAGGGCCTGCAGTGTCTGCAGCCCAGGGGCCACCACCAGCTGGAGGGCCTCCAGGATCTGCAGCCCAGGGGCCTCCAGTGTCTGCAGCCCAAGGGCCTCCACTAGCTGCAGGGCCTCCAGTGTCTGCAGCCCAAGGGCCTCCACTAGCTGGAGGGCCTCCAGTGTCTGCAGCCCAGGGTCCTTCCCCAGCTGCAGGGCCTCCAGTGTCTGCAGCCCAGGGTCCTTCACCAGCTGGAGGGCCTCCAGTGTCTGCAGCCCAGGGTCCTTCCCCAGCTGGAGGGCCTCAAGTGTCTGCAGCCCAGGGTCCTTCCCCAGCTGCAGGGCCTCCAGTGTCTGCAGCCCAGGGTCCTTCACTAGCTGGAGGGCCTCCAGTGTCTGCAGCCCAGGGTCCTTCACCAGCTGGAGGGCCTCCAGTGTCTGCAGCCCAGGGTCCTTCACCAACTGGAGGGCCTCCAGTATCTGCAGCCCTGGGTCCTTTACCAGCTGGAGGGCCTCCAGTGTCTGCAGCCTAGGGGCCTCCACCAACTGGAGGGCCTCCAGTGTCTGCAGCCCAGGGTCCTTCACCAGCTGGAGGGCCTCCAGTGTCTGCAGCCCAGGGTCCTTCACCAACTGGAGGGCCTCCAGTATCTGCAGCCCAGGGTCCTTTACCAGCTGGAGGGCCTCCAGTGTCTGCAGCCTAGGGGCCTCCACCAACTGGAGGGCCTCCAGTGTCTGCAGCCCAGGGTCCTTCACCAACTGGAGGGCCTCCAGTATCTGCAGCCCAGGGTCCTTTACCAGCTGGAGGGCCTCCAGTGTCTGCAGCCTAGGGGCCTCCACCAACTGGAGGGCCTCCAGTGTCTGCAGCCCAGGGTCCTTCCCCAGCTGGAGGGCCTCCAGTGTCTGCAGCCCAGGGTCCTTCACCAACTGGAGGGCCTCCAGTATCTGCAGCCCAGGGTCCTTCACCAGCTGGAGGGCCTCCAGTGTCTGCAGCCCAGGGTCCTTCACCAACTGGAGGGCCTCCAGTATCTGCAGCCCAGGGTCCTTTACCAGCTGGAGGGCCTCCAGTGTCTGCAGCCCAGAATCCTTCACCAACTGGAGGGCCTCCAGTGTCTGCAGCCCAGGGTCCTTCACCAGCTGGAGGGCCTCCAGTGTCTGCAGCCTAGGGGCCTCCACCAACTGGAGGGCCTCCAGTGTCTGCAGCCCAGGGTCCTTCACAAGCTGGAGGGCCTCCAGTGTCTGCAGCCTAGGGGCTTCCACCAACTGGAGGGCCTCCAGTGTCTGCAGCCCAGGGTCCTTCACCAGCTGGAGGGCCTCCAGTGTCTGCAGCCCAGGGTCCTGCACCCGCTGGAGGGCCTCCAGTGTCTGCAGCCTAGGGGCCTCCAGTGTCTGCAGCCCAGGGTCCTCCACCAGCTGGAGGGCTTCCAGTGTCTGCAGCCTAGGGGCCTCCACCAACTGGAGGGCCTCCAGTGTCTGCAGCCCAGGGGCCTTCACCAACTGGAGGGCCTCCAGTGTCTGCAGCCCAGGGTCCTTCACCAACTGGAGGGCCTCCAGTGTCTGCAGCCCAGGGTCCTTCACCAACTGGAGGGCCTCCAGTGTCTGCAGCCCCGGGGCCTTCACCAACTGGATGGCCTCCAGTGTCTGCAGCCCAGGGTCCTCCACCAACTGGAGGGCCTCCAGTGTCTGCAGCCCAGGGTCCTTCACCAACTGGAGGGCCTCCAGTGTCTGCAGCCCAGGGGCCTTCACCAACTGGAGGGCCTCCAGTGTCTGCAGCCCAGGGTCCTCCACCAACTGGAGGGCCTCCAGTGTCTGCAGCCCAGGGTCCTTCACCAACTGGAGGGCCTCCAGTGTCTGCAGCCCAGGGGCCTTCACCAACTGGAGGGCCTCCAGTGACTGCAGCCCAGGGTCCTTCACCAACTGGAGGGCCTCCAGTGTCTGCAGCCCAGGGGCCTTCACCAACTGGAGGGCCTCCAGTGTCTGCAGCCCAGGGTCCTTCACCAACTGGAGGGCCTCCAGTGTCTGCAGCCCAGGGTCCTTCACCAACTGGAGGGCCTCCAGTGTCTGCAGCCCAGGGGCCTCCACCAACTGGAGGGCCTCCAGTGTCTGCAGCCCAGGGTCCTTCACCAACTGGAGGGCCTCCAGTGTCTGCAGCCCAGGGGCCTTCACCAACTGGAGGGCCTCCAGTGTCTGCAGCCCAGGGTCCTTCACCAACTGGAGGGCCTCCAGTGTCTGCAGCCCAGGGGCCTTCACCAACTGGAGGGCCTCCAGTGTCTGCAGCCCAGGGTCCTTCACCAACTGGAGGGCCTCCAGTGTCTGCAGCCCAGGGGCCTCCAGTGTCTGCAGCCCAGGGTCCTTCACCAACTGGAGGGCCTCCAGTGTCTGCAGCCCAGGGGCCTTCACCAACTGGAGGGCCTCCAGTGTCTGCAGCCCAGGGTCCTTCACCAACTGGAGGGCCTCCAGTGTCTGCAGCCCAGGGTCCTTCACCAAGTGGAGGGCCTCCAGTGTCTGCAGCCCAGGGGCCTTCACCAACTGGAGGGCCTCCAGTGTCTGCAGCCCAGGGGCCTCCACCAACTGGAGGGCCTCCAGTGTCTGCAGCCCAGGGTCCTTCACCAACTGGAGGGCCTCCAGTGTCTGCAGCCCAGGGGCCTTCACCAACTGGAGGGCCTCCAGTGTCTGCAGCCCAGGGTCCTCCACCAACTGGAAGGCCTCCAGTGTCTGCAGCCCAGGGTCCTTCACCAACTGGAGGGCCTCCAGTGTCTGCACCCCAGGGGCCTTCACCAACTGGAGGGCCTCCAGTGACTGCAGCCCAGGGTCCTTCACCAGCTGGAGGGCCTCCAGTGCCTGCAGCCCAGGGGCCTTCACCAACTGGAGGGCCTCCAGTGTCTGCAGCCCAGGGTCCTTCACCAACTGGAGGGCCTTCAGTGTCTGCAGCCCAGGGGCCTTCACCAACTGGAGGGCCTCCAGTGTCTGCAGCCCAGGGGCCTCCACCAACTGGAGGGCCTCCAGTGTCTGCAGCCCAGGGTCCTTCACCAACTGGAGGGCCTCCAGTGTCTGCAGCCCAGGGGCCTTCACCAACTGGAGGGCCTCCAGTGTCTGCAGCCCAGGGGCCTCCACCAACTGGAGGGCCTCCAGTGTCTGCAGCCCAGGGTTATTCACCAACTGGAGGGCCTCCAGTGTCTGCAGCCCAGGGTCCTTCACCAGCTGGAGGGCCTCCAGTGTCTGCAGCCTATGGGCCTCCACCAACTGGAGGGCCTCCAGTGTCTGCAGCCCAGGGGCCTTCACAAGCTGGAGGGCCTCCAGTGTCTGCAGCCCAGGGGCTTCCACCAACTGGAGGGCCTCCAGTGTCTGCAGCCCAGGGTCCTTCACGAGCTGGAGGGCCTCCAGTGTCTGCAGCCCAGGGGCCTCCACCAACTGGAGGGCCTCCAGTGTCTGCAGCCCAGGGGCCTCCACCAACTGGAGGGCCTCCAGTGTCTGCAGCCCAGGGTCCTCCACCAACTGGAGGGCCTCCAGTGTCTGCAGCCCAGGGTCCTTCACCATCTGGAGGGCCTCCAGTGTCTGCAGCCCAGGGGCCTTCACCAACTGGAGGGCCTCCAGTGTCTGCAGCCCAGGGTCCTTCACCAACTGGAGGGCCTCCAGTATCTGCAGCCCAGGGTCCTTTACCAGCTGGAGGGCCTCCAGTGTCTGCAGCCCAGGGTCCTTCACCAACTGGAGGGCCTCCAGTGTCTGCAGCCCAGGGTCCTCCACCAACTGGAGGGCCTCCAGTGTCTGCAGCCCAGGGTCCTTCACCAACTGGAGGGCCTCCAGTGTCTGCAGCCCAGGGGCCTCCACCAACTGGAGGGCCTCCAGTGTCTGCAGCAAAGGGTCCTCCACCAACTGGAGGGCCTCCAGTGTCTGCAGCCCAGGGTCCTTCACCAACTGGAGGACCTCCAGTGTCTGCAGCCCAGGGGCCTTCACCAACTGGAGGGCCTCCAGTGACTGCAGCCCAGGGTCCTTCACCAACTGGAGGGCCTCCAGTGTGTGCAGCCCAGGGGCCTTCACCAACTGGAGGGCCTCCAGTGTCTGCAGCCCAGGGTCCTTCACCAGCTGGAGGGCCTCCAGTGTCTGCAGCCCAGGGTCCTTCACCAGCTGGAGGGCCTCCAGTGTCTGCAGCCCAGGGTCCTTTACCAGCTGGAGGGCCTCCAGTGTCTGCAGCCTAGGGGCCTCCACCAACTGGAGGGCCTCCAGTGTCTGCAGCCCAGGGTCCTTCACCAGCTGGAGGGCCTCCAGTGTCTGCAGCCCAGGGTCCTTCACCAACTGGAGGGCCTCCAGTATCTGCAGCCCAGGGTCTTTTACCAGCTGGAGGGCCTCCAGTGTCTGCAGCCTAGGGGCCTCCACCAACTGGAGGGCCTCCAGTGTCTGCAGCCCAGGGTCCTTCACCAACTGGAGGGCCTCCAGTATCTGCAGCCCAGGGTCCTTTACCAACTGGAGGGCCTCCAGAGTCTGCAGCCTAGGGGCCTCCACCAACTGGAGGGCCTCCAGTGTCTGCAACCCAGGGTCCTTCACCAGCTGGAGGGCCTCCAGTGTCTGCAGCCCAGGGTCCTTCACCAACTGGAGGGCCTCCAGGGTCTGCAGCCCAGGGTCCTTCACCAGCTGGAGGGCCTCCAGTGTCTGCAGCCCAGGGTCCTTCACCAACTGGAGGGCCTCCAGTATCTGCAGCCCAGGGTCCTTTACCAGCTGGAGGGCCCCCAGTGTCTGCAGCCCAGAATCCTTCACCAACTGGAGGGCCTCCAGTGTCTGCAGCCCAGGGTCCTTCACCAGCTGGAGGGCCTCCAGTGTCTGCAGCCTATGGGCCTCCACCAACTGGAGGGCCTCCAGTGTCTGCAGCCCAGGGTCCTTCACAAGCTGGAGGGCCTCCAGTGTCTGCAGCCCAGGGGCTTCCACCAACTGGAGGGCCTCCAGTGTCTGCAGCCCAGGGTCCTTCACCAGCTGGAGGGCCTCCAGTGTCTGCAGCCCAGGGGCCTCCACCAACTGGAGGGCCTCCAGTGTCTGCAGCCCAGGGGCCTCCAGTGTCTGCAGCCCAGGGTCCTCCACCAACTGGAGGGCCTCCAGTGTCTGCAGCCCAGGGTCCTTCACCAACTGGAGGGCCTCCAGTGTCTGCAGCCCAGGGGCCTTCACCAACTGGAGGGCCTCCAGTGTCTGCAGCCCAGGGTCCTTCACCAACTGGAGGGCCTCCAGTGTCTGCAGCCCAGGGTCCTTCACCAACTGGAGGGGCTCCAGTGTCTGCAGCCCAGGGGCCTTCACCAACTGGATGGCCTCCAGTGTCTGCAGCCCAGGGTCCTCCACCAACTGGAGGGCCTCCAGTGTCTGCAGCCCAGGGTCCTTCACCAACTGGAGGGCCTCCAGTGTCTGCAGCCCAGGGTCCTTCACCAGCTGGAGGGCCTCCAGTGTCTGCAGCCCAGGGTCCTCCACCAGCTGGAGGGCCTCCAGTGTCTGCAGCCCAGGGTCCTTCACCAACTGGAGGGCCTCCAGTGTCTGCAGCCCAGGGTCCTTCACCAGCTGGAGGGCCTCCAGTGTCTGCAGCCCAGGGTCCTTCACCAGCTGGAGGGCCTCCAGTGTCTGCAGCCCAGGGGCCTTCACCAACTGGAGGGCCTCCAGTGTCTGCAGCCCAGGGTCCTTCACCAACTGGAGGGCCTCCAGTGTCTGCAGCCCAGGGTCCTTCACCAACTGGAGGGCCTCCAGTGTCTGCAGCCCAGGGGCCTCCACCAACTGGAGGGCCTCCAGTGTCTGCAGCCCAGGGTCCTTCACCAACTGGAGGGCCTCCAGTGTCTGCAGCCCAGGGTCCTTCACCAACTGGAGGGCCTCCAGTGTCTGCAGCCCAGGGGCCTTCACCAACTGGAGGGCCTCCAGTGTCTGCAGCCCAGGGGCCTTCACCAACTGGAGGGCCTCCAGTGTCTGCAGCCCAGGGTCCTTCACAAGCTGGAGGGCCTCCAGTGTCTGCAGCCTAGGGGCCTCCAGTGTCTGCAGCCCAGGGTCCTCCACCAGCTGGAGGGCCTCCAGTGTCTGCAGCCTAGGGGCCTCCACCAACTGGAGGGCCTCCAGTGTCTGCAGCCCAGGGTCCTTCACCAACTGGAGGGCCTCCAGTGTCTGCAGCCCAGGGTCCTTCACCAACTGGAGGGCCTCCAGTGTCTGCAGCCCAGGGGCCTTCACCAACTGGAGGGCCTCCAGTGTCTGCAGCCCAGGGGCCTCCACCAACTGGAGGGCCTCCAGTGTCTGCAGCCCAGGGTCCTTCACCAACTGGAGGGCCTCCAGTGTCTGCAGCCCAGGGGCCTTCACCAACTGGAGGGCCTCCTGTGTCTGCAGCCCAGGGTCCTCCACCAACTGGAAGGCCTCCAGTGTCTGCAGCCCAGGGTCCTTCACCAACTGGAGGGCCTCCAGTGTCTGCACCCCAGGGGCCTTCACCAACTGGAGGGCCTCCAGTGACTGCAGCCCAGGGTCCTTCACCAGCTGGAGGGCCTCCAGTGCCTGCAGCCCAGGGGCCTTCACCAACTGGAGGGCCTCCAGTGTCTGCAGCCCAGGGTCCTTCACCAACTGGAGGGCCTTCAGTGTCTGCAGCCCAGGGGCCTTCACCAACTGGAGGGCCTCCAGTGTCTGCAGCCCAGGGGCCTCCACCAACTGGAGGGCCTCCAGTGTCTGCAGCCCAGGGTCCTTCACCAACTGGAGGGCCTCCAGTGTCTGCAGCCCAGGGGCCTTCACCAACTGGAGGGCCTCCAGTGTCTGCAGCCCAGGGGCCTCCACCAACTGGAGGGCCTCCAGTGTCTGCAGCCCAGGGTTATTCACCAACTGGAGGGCCTCCAGTGTCTGCAGCCCAGGGT
Source organism: Cherax quadricarinatus (assembly GCF_038502225.1). Taxonomy (NCBI): domain Eukaryota; kingdom Metazoa; phylum Arthropoda; class Malacostraca; order Decapoda; family Parastacidae; genus Cherax; species Cherax quadricarinatus. Next base: position 14,361,671 of record NC_091362.1, on the reverse strand, counting down.
CCTTCACCAGCTGGAGGGCCTCCAGTGTCTGCAGCCGATGGGCCTCCACCAACTGGAGGGCCTCCAGTGTCTGCAGCCCAGGGGCCTTCACAAGCTGGAGGGCCTCCAGTGTCTGCAGCCCAGGGGCTTCCACCAACTGGAGGGCCTCCAGTGTCTGCAGCCCAGGGTCCTTCACGAGCTGGAGGGCCTCCAGTGTCTGCAGCCCAGGGGCCTCCACCAACTGGAGGGCCTCCAGTGTCTGCAGCCCAGGGGCCTCCACCAACTGGAGGGCCTCCAGTGTCTGCAGCCCAGGGTCCTCCACCAACTGGAGGGCCTCCAGTGTCTGCAGCCCAGGGTCCTTCACCAACTGGAAGGCCTCCAGTGTCTGCAGCCCAGGGGCCTTCACCAACTGGAGGGCCTCCAGTGTCTGCAGCCCAGGGTCCTTCACCAACTGGAGGGCCTCCAGTGTCTGCAGCCCAGGGTCCTTCACCAACTGGAGGGCCTCCATTGTCTGCAGCCCAGGGGCCTTCACCAACTGGAGGGCCTCCAGTGTCTGCAGCCCAGGGTCCTCCACCAACTGGAGGGCCTCCAGTGTCTGCAGCACAGGGTCCTTCACCAACTGGAGGGCCTCCAGTGTCTGCAGCCCAGGGGCCTCCACCAACTGGAGGGCCTCCAGTGTCTGCAGCAAAGGGTCCTCCACCAACTGGAGGGCCTCCAGTGTCTGCAGCCCAGGGTCCTTCACCAACTGGAGGACCTCCAGTGTCTGCAGCCCAGGGGCCTTCACCAACTGGAGGGCCTCCAGTGACTGCAGCCCAGGGTCCTTCACCAACTGGAGGGCCTCCAGTGTGTGCAGCCCAGGGGCCTTCACCAACTGGAGGGCCTCCAGTGTCTGCAGCCCAGGGTCCTTCACCAACTGGAGGGCCTCCAGTGTCTGCAGCCCAGGGTCCTTCACCAACTGGAGGGCCTCCAGTGTCTGCAGCCCAGGGGCCTCCACCAACTGGAGGGCCTCCAGTGTCTGCAGCCCAGGGTCCTTCACCAACTGGAGGGCCTCCAGTGTCTGCAGCCCAGGGTCCTTCACCAACTGGAGGGCCTCCAGTGTCTGCAGCCCAGGGTCCTTCACCAACTGGAGGGCCTCCAGTGTCTGCAGCCCAGGGGCCTTCACCAACTGGAGGGCCTCCAGTGTCTGCAGCCCAGGGTCCTTCACCAACTGGAGGGCCTCCAGTGTCTGCAGCCCAGGGTCCTCCACCAACTGGAGGGCCTCCAGTGTCTGCAGCCCAGGGTCCTCCACCAGCTGGAGGGCCTCCAGTGTCTGCAGCCCAGGGTCCTTCACCAACTGGAGGGCCTCCAGTGTCTGCAGCCCAGGGTCCTTCACCAACTGGAGGGCCTCCAGTGTCTGCAGCCCAGGGTCCTTCACCAACTGGAGGGCCTCCAGTGTCTGCAGCCCAGGGTCCTTCACCAGCTGGAGGGCCTCCAGTGTCTGCAGCCCAGGGTCCTTCACCAACTGGAGGGCCTCCAGTATCTGCAGCCCAGGGTCCTTTACCAGCTGGAGGGCCTCCAGTGTCTGCAGCCCAGAATCCTTCACCAACTGGAGGGCCTCCAGTGTCTGCAGCCCAGGGTCCTTCACCAGCTGGAGGGCCTCCAGTATCTGCAGCCTATGGGCCTCCACCAACTGGAGGGCCTCCAGTGTTTGCAGCCCAGGGTCCTTCACAAGCTGGAGGGCCTCCAGTGTCTGCAGCCCAGGGGCTTCCACCAACTGGAGGGCCTCCAGTATCTGCAGCTCAGGGTCCTTCACCAGCTGGAGGGCCTCCAGTGTCTGCAGCCCAGGGGCCTCCACCAACTGGAGGGCCTCCAGTGTCTGCAGCCCAAGGGCCTCCACCAACTGGAGGGCCTCCAGTGTCTGCAGCCCAGGGTCCTCCACCAACTGGAGGGCCTCCAGTGTCTGCAGCCCAGGGTCCTTCACCAACTGGAGGGCCTCCAGTGTCTGCAGCCCAGGGGCCTTCACCAACTGGAGGGCCTCCAGTGTCTGCAGCCCAGGGTCCTTCACCAACTGGAGGGCCTCCAGTGTCTGCAGCCCAGGGTCCTTCACCAACTGGAGGGCCTCCAGTGTCTGCAGCCCAGGGGCCTTCAATAACTGGAGGGCCTCCAGTGTCTGCAGCCCAGGGTCCTCCACCAACTGGAGGGCCTCCAGTGTCTGCAGCCCAGGGTCCTTCACCAACTGGAGGGCCTCCAGTGTCTGCAGCCCAGGGTCCTTCACCAACTGGAGGGCCTCCAGTGTCTGCAGCCCAGGGGCCTCCACCAACTGGAGGGCCTCCAGTGTCTGCAGCCCAGGGTCCTTCACCAACTGGAGGGCCTCCAGTGTCTGCAGCCCAGGGTCCTTCACCAACTGGAGGGCCTCCAGTGTCTGCAGCCCAGGGTCCTTCACCAACTGGAGGGCCTCCAGTGTCTGCAGCCCAGGGGCCTCCACCAACTGGAGGGCCTCCAGTGTCTGCAGCCCAGGGTCCTTCACCAACTGGAGGGCCTCCAGTGTCTGCAGCCCAGGGGCCTTCACCAACTGGAGGGCCTCCAGTGTCTGCAGCCTAGGGTCCTTCACCAAGTGGAGGGCCTCAAGTGTCTGCAGCACAGGGTCCTTCACCAACTGGAGGGCCTCCCAGCCCAGGGCCTTCACCAACTGGAGGGTCTCCAGTTTCTGCAGCCCAGGGTCCTTCACCAACTGGAGGGCCTCCTGTGTCTGCAGCCCAGGGTCCTTCACCAACTGGAGGGCCTCCAGTGTCTGCAGCCCAGGGGCCTTCACCAACTGGAGGGCCTCCAGTGTCTGCAGCCCAGGGGCCTCCACCAACTGGAGGGCCTCCAGTGTCTGCAGCCCAGGGGCCTTCACCAACTGGAGGGCCTCCAGTGTCTGCAGCCCAGGGTCCTTCACCAACTGGAGGGCCTCCAGTGTCTGCAGCCCAGGGTCCTTCACCAACTGGAGGGCCTCCAGTGTCTGCAGCCCAGGGGCCTCCACCAACTGTAGGGCCTCCAGTGTCTGCAGCCCAGGGGCCTCCACCAACTGGAGGGCCTCCAGTGTCTGCAGCCCAGGGCCCTTCACCAACTGGAGGGCCTCCAGTGTCTGCAGCCCAGGGGCCTCCACCAACTGGAGGGCCTCCAGTGTCTGCAGCCCAGGGTCCTTCACCAACTGGAGGGCCTCCAGTGTCTGCAGCCCAGGGTCCTTCACCAACTGGAGGGCCTCCAGTGTCTGCAGCCCAGGGGCCTCCACCAACTGGAGGGCCTCCAGTGTCTGCAGCCCAGGGTCCTTCACCAACTGGAGGGCCTCCAGTGTCTGCAGCCCAGGGGCCTCCACCAACTGGAGGGCCTCCAGTGTCTGCAGCCCAGGGTCCTTCACCAACTGGAGGGCCTCCAGTGTCTGCAGCCCAGGGGCCTCCACCAACTGGAGGGCCTCCAGTGTCTGCAGCCCAGGGTCCTTCACCAACTGGAGGGCCTCAAGACATTAAGTGAAAAGTGTTCACAGTTACTGCTGTAACTTTATAATTATAGTATATAACATCACGTATATGATGAACTGTTGACTCTTGGGACTATTTTTTCCCCTTTAAAAATATCACTGAGGGTCTGACAGTACCTGTAAGCCAGGGGCCTGACAGTACCTGTAACCCAGGGGCCTGACAGTACCTGTAACCCAGGGGTCTGACAGTACCTGTAACCCAGGGGCCTGACAGTACCTGTAACCCAGGGGTCTGACAGTACCTGTAACCCAGGGGCCTGACAGTACCTGTAACCCAGGGGTCTGACAGTACCTGTAACCCAGGGGCCAGACAGTACCTGTAACCCAGGGGCCTGACAGTACCTGTAACCCAGGGGCCTGACAGTACCTGTAACCCAGGGGCCTGACAGTACCTGTAACCCATGGGTCTGACAGTACCTGTAACCCAGGGGCCTGACAGTACCTGTAACCCAGGGGCCTGACAGTACCTGTAACCCAGGGGCCTGACAGTACCTGTAACCCAAAGGTCTGACAGTACCTGTAACCCAGGGGCCTGACAGTACCTGTAACCCAGGGGTCTGACAGTACCTGTAACCCAGGGGCCTGACAGTACCTGTAACCCAGGGGCCTGACAGTACCTGTAACCCAGGGGCCTGACAGTACATGTAACCCAGGGGCCTGGCAGTACCTGTAACCCAGGGGTCTGACAGTACCTGTATCCCAGGGGCCTGACAGTACCTGTAACTCAGGGTTCTGACAGTACCTGTAACCCAGGGGCCTGACAGTACCTGTAACCCAGGGGTCTGACAGTACCTGTAACCCAGGGGCCTGACAGTACCTGTAACCCAGGGGTCTGACAGTACCTGTAACCCAGGGGCCTGACAGTACCTGTAACCCAGGGGTCTGACAGTACCTGTAGCCCAGGGGCCTGACAGTACCTGTAACCCAGGGGTCTGACAGTAACTGTAACCCAGGGGTCTGACAGTACCTGTAACCCAGGGGTCTGACAGCACCTGTAACCCAGGGGTCTGACAGTACCTGTAACCCAGGGGCCTGACAGTACCTGTAACCCAGGGGTCTGACAGTACCTGTAACCCAGGGGCCTGACAGTACCTATAACCCAGGGGTCTGACAGTACCTGTAACCCAGGGGCCTGACAGTACCTGTAACCCAGGGGTCTGACAGTACCTGTAACCCAGGGGCCTGACAGTACCTGTAACCCAGGGGTCTGACAGTACCTGTAACCCAGGGGCCTGACAGTACCTGTAACCCAGGGGCCTGACAGTACCTGTAACCCAGGGGCCTGACAGTACCTCTAACCCAGGGGCCTGACAGTACCTGTAACCCAGGGGTCTGACAGTACCTGTAACCCAGGGGCCTGACAGTACCTGTAACCCAGGGGTCTGACAGTACCTATAACCCAGGGGCCTGACAGTACCTGTAACCCAGGGGCCTGACAGTACCTGTAACACAGGGGCCTGACAGTACCTGTAACCCGGGGCCTGACAGTACCTGTAACCCAGGGGCCTGACAGTACCTGTAACCCAGGGGCCTGACAGTACCTGTAACCCAGGGGTCTGACAGTACCTGTAACCCAGGGGTCTGACAGTACCTGTAACCCAGGGGTCTGACAGTACCAGTAACCCAGGGGTCTGACAGTACCTGTAATTCAGGGGTCTGACAGTACCTGTAACCCAGGGGTCTGACAGTACCTGTAACCCATGGGTCTGACAGTACCTGTAACCCAGGGGCCTGACAGTACCTGTAACCCATGGGCCTGACAGTACCTATAACCCAGGGGTCTGACAGTACCTGTAACCCTGGGGTCTGACAGTACCTGTAACCCAGGGGCCTGACAGTACCTGTAACCCAGGGGTCTGACAGTACCTGTAACCCAGGGGTCTGACAGTACCTGTAACCCAGGGGCCTGACAGTACCTGTAGCCCAGGGGTCTGAGAGTACCTGTAACCCAGGGGTCTGACAGTACCTGTAACCCAGGGGTCTGACAGTACCTGTAACCCAGGGGTCTGACAGTACCTGTAACCCAGGGGTCTGACAGTACCTGTAACCCAGGGGTCTGACAGTACCTGTAACCCAGGGGTCTGACAATACCTGTAACCCAGGGGTCTGACAGTACCTGTAACCCAGGGGTCTGACATTACCTGTAACCCAGGGGCCTGACAGTACTTGTAGCCCAGGGTCTGACAGTACCTGTAACCCAGGGGTCTGACAGTACCTGTAACCCAGTTGTCTGACAGTACCTGTAACCCAAGGGTCTGACAGTACCTGTAACCCAGGGGTCTGACAGTACCTGTAACCCAGGGGTCTGACAGTACCTGTAACCCAGGGGTCTGACAGTACCTGTAACCCAGGAGTCTGACAGTACCTGTAACCCAGGGGTCTGACAGTACCTGAAACCCAGGGGTCTGACAGTACCTGTAACCCAGGGGCCTGACAGTACCTGTAGCCCAGGGGTCTGACAGTACCTGTAGCCCAGGGGCCTGACAGTACCTGTAGCCCAGGTGTCTGACAGTACCTGTAACCCAGGGGCCTGACAGTACCTGTAGCCCAGGGGCCTGACAGTACCTGTAGCCCAGGGGTCTGACAGTACCTGTAACCCAGAGGTCTGACAGTACCTGTAACCCAGGGGTCTGACAGTACCTGTAACCCAGGGGCCTGACAGTACCTGTAACCCAGGGGTCTGACAGCACCTGTAGCCCAGGGGTCTGACAGTACCTGTAGTCCAGGGGTCTGACAGTACCTGTAGCCCAGGGGTCTGACAGTACCTGTAGCCCAGGGGTCTGACAGTACCTGTAGCCCAGGGGTCTGACAGTACCTGTAGCCCAGGGGTCTGACAGTACCTGTACCCCAGGGGCCTGACAGTACCTGTAGCCCATGGGTCTGACAGTACCTGTAGCCCAGGGGTCTGACAGTACCTGTAGCCCAGGGGTCTGACAGTACCTGTAGCCTAGGGGTCTGACAGTACCTGTAACCCAGGCGCCTGACAGTACCTGTAGCCCAGGGGTCTGACTACCTGTAGCCCAGGGGTCTGACAGTACCTGTAGCCCAGGGGTCTGACAGTACCTGTAACCCAGGGGCCTGACAGTACCTGTAGCCCAGGGGCCTGACTACCTGTAGCCCAGGGGTCTGACAGTACCTGTAGCCCAGGGGCCTGACAGTACCTGTAACCCAGGGGCCTGACAGTACCTGTAACCCAGGGGCCTGACAGTACATGCAGCCCAGGGGCCTGACAGTACCTGTAACCCAGGGGCCTGACAGTACCTGTAACCCAGGGGCATGACAGTACCTGTAACCCAGGGGCCTGACAGTACCTGTAACCCAGGGGTCTGACAGTACCTGTAACCCAGGGGCCTGACAGTACCTGTAACCCAGGGGTCTGACAGTACCTGTAACCCAGGGGCCTGACAGTACCTGTAACCCAGGGGCCTGACAGTACCTGTAACCCAGGGGCCTGACAGTACCTGTAACCCAGGGGCCTGACAGTACCTGTAACCCAGGGGTCTGACAGTACCTGTAACCCAGGGGTCTGACAGCACCTGTAACCCAGGGGTCTGACAGTACCTGTAACCCAGGGGCCTGACAGTACCTGTAACCCAGGGGTCTGACAGTACCTGTAACCCAGGGGCCTGACAGTACCTGTAACCCAGGGGTCTGACAGTACCTGTAACCCAGGGGCCTGACAGTACCTGTAACCCAGGGGTCTGACAGTACCTGTAACCCAGGGGCCTGACAGTACCTGTAACCCAGGGGCCTGACAGTACCTGTAACCCAGGGGCCTGACAGTACCTGTAACCCAGGGGCCTGACAGTACCTGTAACCAGGGGTCTGACAGTACCTGTAACCCAGGGGCCTGACAGTACCTGTATCCCAGTGGTCTGACAGTACCTGTAACCCAGGGGCCTGACAGTACCTGTAACCCAGGGGCCTGACAGTACCTGTAACCCAGGAGCCTGACAGTACCTGTAACCCAGGGGCCTGACAGTACCTGTAACCCAGGGGCCTGACAGTACCTGTAACCCAGGGGCCTGACAGTACCTGTAACCCAGGGGTCTGACAGTACCTGTAACCCAGGGGTCTGACAGTACCTGTAACCCAGGGGTCTGACAGTACCTGTAACCCAGGGGTCTGACAGTACCTGTAACCCAGGGGTCTGACAGTACCTGTAACCCAATGGTCTGACAGTACCTGTAACCCAGGGGTCTGACAGTACCTGTAACCCATAGGCCTGACAGTACCTGTAACCCAGGGGCCTGACAGTACCTGTAACCCAGGGGTCTGACAGTACCTGTAACCCAGGGGTCTGACAGTACCTGTAACCCAGGGGCCTGACAGTACCTGTAACCCAGGGGTCTGACAGTACCTGTAACCCAGCGGCCTGACAGTACCTGTAACCCAGGGGCCTGACAGTACCTGTAGCCCAGGGGTCTGACAGTACCTGTAACCCAGGGGTCTGACAATACCTGTAACCCAGGGGTCTGACAGTACCTGTAACCCAGGGGTCTGACAGTACCTGTAACCCAGGGGTCTGACAGTACCTGTAACTCAGGGGTCTGACAGTACCTGTAACCCAGGGGTCTGACAATACCTGTAACCCAGGGGTCTGACAGTACCTGTAACCCAGAGGCCTGACAGTACCTGTAACCCAGGGGTTTGACAGTACCTGTAACCCAGGGGTCTGACATTACCTGTAACCCAGGGGCCTGACAGTACTTGTAGCCCAGGGTCTGACAGTACCTGTAACCCAGGGGTCTGACAGTACCTGTAACCCAGGGGTCTGACAGTACCTGTAACCCAAGGGTCTGACAGTACCTGTAACCCAGGGGTCTGACAGTACCTGTAACCCAGGGGTCTGACAGTACCTGTAACCCAGGGGTCTGACAGTACCTGTAACCCAGGAGTCTGACAGTACCTGTAACCCAGGGGTCTGACAGTACCTGTAACCCAGGGGTCTGACAGTACCTGTAACCCAGGGGTCTGACAGTACCTGTAACCCAGGGGCCTTACAGTACCTGTAGCCCAGGGGTCTGACAGTACCTGTAGCCTAGGGGCCTGACAGTACCTGTAGCCCAGGGGCCTGACAGTACCTGTAGCCCAGGGGCCTGACAGTACCTGTAGCCCAGGGGTCTGACAGTACCTGTAACCCAGGGGTCTGACAGTACCTGTAACCCAGGGGTCTGACAGTACCTGTAACCCAGGGGCCTGACAGTACCTGTAACCCAGGGGTCTGACAGCACCTGTAGCCCAGGGGTCTGACAGTACCTGTAGTCCAGGGGTCTGACAGTACCTGTAGCCCAGGGGTCTGACAGTACCTGTAGCCCAGGGGTCTGACAGTACCTGTAGCCCAGGGGTCTGACAGTACCTGTAGCCCAGGGGTCTGACAGTACCTGTAGCCCAGGGGCCTGACAGTACCTGTAGCCCATGGGTCTGACAGTACCTGTAGCCCAGGGGTCTGACAGTACCTGTAGCCCAGGGGTCTGACAGTACCTGTAGCCCAGGGGTCTGACAGTACCTGTAACCCAGGCGCCTGACAGTACCTGTAGCCCATTGGTCTGACTACCTGTAGCCCAGGGGTCTGACAGTACCTGTAGCCCAGGGGCCTGACAGTACCTGTAGCCCAGGGGTCTGACTACCTGTAGCCCAGGGGTCTGACAGTACCTGTAGCCCAGGGGTCTGACAGTACCTGTAACCCAGGGGCCTGACAGTACCTGTAGCCCAGGGGCCTGACTACCTGTAGCCCAGGGGTCTGACAGTACCTGTAGCCCAGGGGCCTGACAGTACCTGTATCCCAGGGGCCTGACAGTACCTGTAACCCAGGGGCCTGACAGTACATGTAGCCCAGGGGCCTGACAGTACCTGTAACCCAGGGGTCTGACAGTACCTGTAATCCAGGGGTCTGACAGTACCTGTAATCTAGGGGTCTGACAGTACCCTTAACCCAGGGGTCTGACAGTACCTGTAATCTAGGGGTCTGACAGTACCCTTAACCCAGGGGTCTGACAGTACCTGTAACCCAGGGGTCTGACAGTACCCTTAACCCAGGGGTCTGACAGTACCTGTAACCCAGGGGTCTGACAGTACCTGTAGCCTAGGGGCTTTCAAAATATTAATCCGGCTCTGTATAGTGCTGAGGGCCTTTTCTGGTATTGAGGGCTAAAGTTATTTTTTCAGAGACAAGTGTTTTTGTCCACTTTTTTAAGTGTTGAAAATAAGTAAGATTAATGGCAAGATGAGAGATGTTAAGAGATGAAACAAGAGATAATATCATGAAATCTTGAGGAGTAAAAGGCTAATGAAAGGTAGGGTAACCTTACTCTGAGAGCCGTTTCTTATATTCATCAGAACACTTGCCCAAACTGACGACTTACTCAGATGATGAGTGCATGTACTCATGGGTGACTGTTCCTATCATAAATTAGACACATGCGCAACACTTGGCTATCATTATTGAGGCTGTGGGACTGATTACCTCAAACTCCTTCTGATCTTCACCATTCATCTTTGTACTGGACTGATGATGGCACTGTGTGGAGAAACGTTTCCTCAGTAAAGATACCCAAGTGTTACACATGCGTCTAATTTATCAACTTGCCGGTTCTCTGAACCACTTATCCACACTGTGGATGGATGCGGTGTTGTCACTGTCGCTGCTGTTCTGTGAGGGGAACAGAGGCGGTCGTGGAGTGTGTGTGTGACCAACAACCAGAACCGGCCATCCCTGGGCTCGAGGGGAACCTGTTTGTTGAGGCAGGACAATGTGTCGTGGGGTCGAATCCTGGCCTCTCACAGTTTAGTAAATGATATATATATATATATATATATATATATATATATATATATATATATATATATATATATATATATATATATATATATTATACCACATTTTTATTGTTTTTCTTGTAATTAAGGTTAGTATTTTTTTTAATCATTTGTTTCTTAATTTTTTTAGTTTTTTGTTACTGTTGATGTTTGTGCTTATTTGTGTGATTGACTTGAGCTGTTAATGTTGCTTTGTGTTTGTGGCGTAGTGGTGACTGTGGTGGTGGTTATGGTAGTGGTGGTTATGGTAATGGTGGTTATGGTAGTGGTGGTTATGGTAGTGGTGGTTATGGTAGTGGTGGTTATGGTAGTGGTGGTGGTGGCAGAGCTGGTTGTGGTGGTAGCACTGGTTGTGGTGGTAGAGCTGGTTGTGGTGGTAGCACTGGTTGTGGTGGTAGCACTGGTTGTGGTGGTAGAGCTGGTTTTGGTGGTAGCACTGGTTGTGGTGGTAGCACTGGTTGTGGTGGTAGCACTGGTTGTGGTGGTAGCACTGGTTGTGGTGGTAGCACTGGTTGTGGTGGTAACACTGGTAGGGACGAGGTGATAGTGGTCTTGATTTTGGTGGCGTTCATGGTGGTGGTTTTTGATTGAGGAATTGGTTGGTGATTGTGATAGTAGTTGTGGTGGTGATGGTGGTAGCAGCTGCGATGGTGGTGACCATTACAGTGGTAGTGGTAGTTCTCTCTCACAAGTGTTACACATGCGTCTAATTTATCAACTTGCCGGTTCTCTGAACCACTTATCCACACTGTGGATGGATGCGGTGTTGTCACTGTCGCTGCTGTTCTGTGAGGGGAACAGAGGCGGTCGTGGAGTGTGTGTGTGACCAACAACCAGAACCGGCCATCCCTGGGCTCGAGGGGAACCTGTTTGTTGAGGCAGGACAATGTGTCGTGGGGTCGAATCCTGGCCTCTCACAGTTTGGTAAATGATATATATATATATATATATATATATATATATATATATATATATATATATATATATATATATATATATATATATATATATTATACCACATTTTTATTGTTTTTCTTGTAATTAAGGTTAGTATTTTTTTTAATCATTTGTTTCTTATTTTTTTAGTTTTTTGTTAGGTTGATGTTTGTGCTTATTTGTGTGATTGACTTGAGCTGTTAATGTTGCTTTGTGTTTGTGGCGTAGTGGTGACTGTGGTGGTGGTTATGGTAGTGGTGGTTATGGTAGTGGTAGTTATGGTAGTGGTGGTGGTGGTAGTGGTGGTTATGGTAGTGGTGGTTATGGTAGTGGTAGTTATGGTAGTGGTGGTGGTGGTAGTGGTGGTGGTGATGGCAGAGCTGGTTGTGGTGGTAGCACTGGTTGTGGTGGTAGAGCTGGTTGTGGTGGTAGCACTGGTTGTGGTGGTAGCACTGGTTGTGGTGGTAGAGCTGGTTGTGGTGGTAGCACTGGTTGTGGTGGTAGCACTGGTTGTTGTGGTAGCACTGGTTGTGGTGGTAGCACTGGTTGTGGTGGTAGCACTGGTTGTGGTGGTAGCACTGGTTGTGGTGGTAGCACTGGTTGTGGTGGTAGAGCTGGTTGTGGTGGTAACACTGGTTGTGGTGGTAGCACTGGTTGTTGTGGTAGCACTGGTTGTGGTGGTAGCACTGGTTGTGGTGGTAGCACTGGTTGTGGTGGTAGCACTGGTTGTGGTGGTAGCACTGGTTGTGGTGGTAGCACTGGTTGTGGTGGTAACACTGGTAGGGACGAGGTGATAGTGGTCTTGATTTTGGTGGCGTTCATGGTGGTGGTTTTTGATTGAGGAATTGGTTGGTGATTGTGATAGTAGTTGTGGTGGTGATGGTGGTAGCAGCTGCGATGGTGGTGACCATTACAGTGGTAGTGGTAGTTCTCTCTCACACTGCTATCCCTGAAAAATTTAAAGAAATGTTTAAATACATATATATGTATGTATACAGAACATCCACTGTGGAAAGAATAGTGAACTTCCAATCGCTTTCGTGATTTCTCACATTATCAAGGAACTATAAAAATAATTGATTGAAGATTAAGACACATGTGCAACACTTGGGAATCTTTATTGGTGAAACGTTTCGCCTACACAGTAGACTTCTTCAGTCAAATACAGAGGCAGCAGGTGTAGTGGTGAAATGAAGACGATGTAATCAGTCCATCAACCTTGGAGAAAAATATTTGAGGTGGTCAGTCCCTCAGCCTGGAGA
>NC_091362.1:14274176-14344176 GCF_038502225.1 Cherax quadricarinatus | reverse complement strand
TCAGCTGTGTCACCAGCGTCGACACCTGTGTCAGCTGTGTCACCAGCATCGACACCTGTGTCAGCTGTGTCACCAGCATCGACACCTGTGTCAGCTGTGTCTCCAGCGTCGACACCCGTGTCAGCTGTGTCACCAGCATCGACACCTGTGTCAGCTGTGTCACCAGCATCGACACCTGTGTCAGCTGTGTCACCAGCATCGACACCTGTGTCAGCTGTGTCACCAGCATCGACACCTGTGTCAGCTGTGTCACCAGCATCGACACCTGTGTCAGCTGTGTCACCAGCATCGACACCTGTGTCAGCTGTGTCACCAGCGTCGACACCTGTATCAGCTGTGTCTCCAGCATCGACACCTGTGTCAGCTGTGTCTCCAGCATCGACACCTGTGTCAGTTGTGTCACCAGCATCGACACCCGTGTCAGCTGTGTCTCCAGCGTCGACACCTGTGTCAGCTGTGTCACCAGCGTCGACACCCGTGTCAGCTGTGTCACCAGCGTCGACACCTGTGTCAGCTGTGTCACCAGCATCGACACCCGTGTCAGCTGTGTCTCCAGCGTCGACACCTGTGTCAGCTGTGTCACCAGCGTCGACACCCGTGTCAGCTGTGTCTCCAGCGTCGACACCTGTGTCAGCTGTGTCACCAGCGTCGACACCCGTGTCAGCTGTGTCACCAGCGTCGACACCTGTGTCAGCTGTGTCTCCAGCATCGACACCTGTGTCAGCTGTGTCACCAGCGTCGACACCTGTGTCAGCTGTGTCTCCAGCATCGACACCTGTGTCAGCTGTGTCACCAGCATCGACACCCGTGTCAGCTGTGTCACCAGCATCGACACCCGTGTCAGCTGTGTCACAAGCATCGACACCCGTGTCAGCTGTGTCACCAGCGTCGACACCTGTGTCAGCTGTGTCACCAGCATCGACACCCGTGTCAGCTGTGTCACCAGCGTCGACACCCGTGTCAGCTGTGTCACCAGCGTCGACACCCGTGTCAGCTGTGTCACCAGCGTCGACACCCGTGTCAGCTGTGTCACCAGCGTCGACACCCGTGTCAGCTGTGTCACCAGCATCGACACCAGTGTCAGCTGTGTCACCAGCATCGACACCTGTGTCAGCTGTGTCACCAGCATCGACACCTGTGTCAGCTGTGTCACCAGCGTCGACACCTGTGTCAGCTGTGTCTCCAGCATCGACACCTGTGTCAGCTGTGTATCCAGCGTCGACACCTGTGTCAGCTGTGTCACCAGCGTCGACACCTGTGTCAGCTGTGTCTCCAGCATCGACACCTGTGTCAGCTGTGTCACCAGCGTCGACACCTGTGTCAGCTGTTTCTCCAGCATCGACACCTGTGTCAGCTGTGTCTCCAGCATCGACACCAGTGTCAGCTGTGTCTCCAGCGTCGACACCTGTGTCAGCTGTGTCACCAGCGTCGACACCTGTGTCAGCTGTGTCACCAGCGTCGACACCTGTGTCAGCTGTGTCTCCAGCATCGACACCTGTGTCAGCTGTGTCACCAGCGTCGACACCTGTGTCAGCTGTTTCTCCAGCGTCGACACCTGTGTCAGCTGTGTCACCAGCGTCGACACCTGTGTCAGCTGTGTCACCAGCGTCGACACCTGTGTCAGCTGTGTCTCCAGCATCGACACCTGTGTCAGCTGTGTCACCAGCGTCGACACCTGTGTCAGCTGTTTCTCCAGCATCGACACCTGTGTCAGCTGTGTCTCCAGCATCGACACCAGTGTCAGCTGTGTCTCCAGCGTCGACACCTGTGTCAGCTGTGTCACCAGCGTCGACACCTGTGTCAGCTGTGTCACCAGCATCGACACCTGTGTCAGCTGTGTCACCAGCATCGACACCAGTGTCAGCTGTGTCACCAGCGTCGACACCTGTGTCAGCTGTGTCACCAGCGTCGACACCCGTGTCAGCTGTGTCACCAGCATCGACACCTGTGCCAGCTGTGTCACCAGCGTCGACACCCGTGTCAGCTGTGTCACCAGCGTCGACACCTGTGTCAGCTGTGTCACCAGCATCGACACCTGTGCCAGCTGTGTCACCAGCGTCGACACCCGTGTCAGCTGTGTCACCAGCGTCGACACCTGTGTCAGCTGTGTCACCAGCATCGACACCCGTGTCAGCTGTGTCACCAGCGTCGACACCCGTGTCAGCTGTGTCACCAGCGTCGACACCCGTGTCAGCTGTGTCACCAGCGTCGACACCCGTGTCAGCTGTGTCACCAGCGTCGACACCCGTGTCAGCTGTGTCACCAGCGTCGACACCAGTGTCAGCTGTGTCACCAGCGTCGACACCCGTGTCAGCTGTGTCACCAGCGTCGACACAATAGGACGTCTTGATGAGGTGAAGTACAACATAGCAGAGAATTTGTTAAAATAAATAAAACACGCAGTATTATGCTACACTAACATGAGACGTTTCGCTCACATGAGGTTATCATGTTAGTATATTGTCAAACTAACAAAAGTGTGACTTTTATCATGAAAATAATAATAAGACACAATACCCTGACTGGAACAACACACAGATAACCCGCACATAGAAGAGTGAAACTTGTGACGACGTTTCGCTCCGGCTTGGACCCATAGTAAGGCAAATGATGATCCCTTGGTAACTAGTTAATGGTCCAAGTCGGACCGAAACGTCGACTAAAGTCTTGAGGGGTAAGTAACATGTGCAACACCTGGGGATCTTCAGTTGAACACGTTTCGCCAACCAGTTTTTTTTCAGTTTAATGCAGAGATGAATTGCGCAGACAGGAGATGAAGTGAACTGTCCTTTAATTTCTTTTATCTTCATATCATCTCTGAATTGAATTGGAAAAAGCCATTAGCTGGCGAAAGAACTTCCAATAAAAATACTCAGATTTTTGCAAGTGTCTAATTACTCATCGAATTTATGTTCCTTGATTATGATAAGGATCAAATCCTCTCCACGAAGAACGACAAAGAGCTGATGGAAGTGAATACTGTGTGAGATACATACTTGTCTCTGGTGTTTGTCAGTAGGGTGTCGCTGTCAGTCATAGGGGAGCTATATACAACAGTCACTGCTTCACTTAACAGTCACTATTGTCGCCTTTGTGCGCAAGGGCGACAGACAGCAACAAGGAACCTCGCATGAACGACCAGACTCTCTAAGGAGCCAGGATCCCCACAGTGTACACAGATGGTGGTGCATCCGACATAAACATTTACAGACCACTGTTATATCTACCAGTACAGATATTACGTTACTGATACTACAGCTAGTAATTTTTTCTGCCGTGTCATGCGCCGAGTACATTACAGTTTATTTGTACCAGCCAAATTTTTAGTTAGGTCGGCATAGCAGCAGCGGGACCCCCAACCACGCTGATTCGCTCTCAGTGTTTATACGTCAACCAACTAAGTGAAACCTTGACTCCAACTCAATTCAAGTCATATTTACCGACCAAATTAAAGTCAGACTCTCACTAGCAGTCTGAGTACACACACAAACAGGTCCCTAGTATGAGGTACAAAGCCAACTGCAGTGAGTATACTCCTTTTTGCTTTCTCGTTCAGTGATATCTTGCAGCTCTAATGTACTTTGGATTTAGTGTGAATATTGGTGAAGGGAATACACGGGTACTCAACAACAAGCCCCCCTCAAGGAAGGTTCCTTGATGTTGGTGAGGGGCTCTTGATTTAGGGAATTGGATCTGTGCTCCAGTTCCCCAAATTAAGCCTGAATGCCTTCCACATCCCCCCCCCAGGCGCTGTATAATCCTCCGGGTTTAGCGCTTCCCCCTTGATTGTAATAATAATAATAATCAACAACAAGCCTTTATGTTTCCCTTTGCCTTTATTTTGAGGTTTGTTATATCTCTGGAGACCTTATTATAGCCAGGTACTACATACCTTACCTAGTTGTGTCTGTGTTTGTAATATATAATACTTTTCATCCACAAATATTTACTTTGGCTTAAACAAGTAGTGTAACCATAAAAATCAGATGAATAAACCCACAAAAGATGTTTATGCAAGAAAATCATAAGTAAAGCAATAACACACTTGTGTAAACAAATGAAACCAGTGTAAAACATGTGTGTAAACCAGGAACACCTGTTGAACACTGACTAGGCAGAATGATCCCTGCAATAATAATAATAATAATAATAATTGTGAAAAAGAGGAATAAGAAGAAGAAACAATTCAATATGACGAGTTCCTTTTTCTCGTGTCTTAAACAAAGAGAAAAAATTGCCGACTCACTTTTTGATAGATTATACAGTAGTTGTCTCTTCCCCATCAACCATGCATTAGTGTGGTAAACACAGCTCATGCACCAACAAGCTAATGTGCCTGACTTTATAATTTTGCACCAAAAGGAACTTAGAAAACTTACCTAACCTTATTATAACAAGCGCAATTTATTTTAGCCTAACCCAACTAAATATATTTTAGATTTGTTTACAATAATTTATATATATATATATATATATATTATATATATATGGCAAGATGAGCGTTGCTATTTAAGCCAAGATATATATATATATATATATATATATATATATGGTAGCGAAAATTTGTGTATGCAATAATTTCACAATAATCATTCTGACCCTAACGAAAAAAAAGTATTTCATTGTGTTTTATAATTATTAAATTATTGTAAACTTATCTAAAAAATATTTGGTTGGATTAGGGTAAATTAAATTGTGCTTGTTATAATAAGGTTAGGTAAGTTTTCTCTTTTTTTTTGGTACAAAATTATTGATTTTTGCTTTAACATAAATGAAAAAAAAATATATCTTTAAACGTATAAGAGAAAATTTTAGAAAGGACTTAGTTTAAATGAGTTCTTGTTAAATGACCAGTTTTACCTATTCGACACGACATATATATATATCCATTAGGAAAATTAGATTCAGTGAAATGAAAAAAAAAATTTTTGGTTATTTGAGTGAGGGGAGATATTGTTTCCTGGTAATAACAGTGTCTGACACCACCTATCTCACGTTCAACGTGAAATTTGTTCATCAGAGTGAACAAGTGAACTGCCAGTGAAGCCTTTCAGTTTATGAGTTTAAAATGACACGTTGTGACAATTCTTTTTGTCTGATTTGTTCTCGGTTTTAATCTGGTTTATTGTGAGTTTTAATCTGGTTTATTGTGAGTTTTAATCTGGTTTATTGTGAGTTTTAATCTGGTTTATTGTGACTGACGTTGTGATTAATTAATTGTGTGTTGCCTATGTCAGGGTTTTGATGCTGGTGAAGAGTTCCTGATCCAAGTTATTGGAGCTACTCTGGAGAGTTTACCGCTTTTCAACAACAGCTGCAATAAAAATATAATAATAATTACAATAATAATAATAATAATAATAATAATAATAATAATAATAAAAATATGTCCTATTTAACACTTGTAAATATTTACGTAGGACTTGGTGGGTTGTTGTGGGACCATCCTAGTCTTAATCCTACCCTGGCTTTGCTGGGTTATCTTGGATTAAATAATCCTAAGGTAGTCTTCTTCAGATACACAGATGTTAATCCTCACAATGTAGAGACAGCGGGTTCGACTGCTTAGAACCTAAGGAAGAAGATTCAATCCTGCGCGAGGCGAGGTGTATCAGTAAGTCTCGTAACAATGATGATTCTTATCTCTGTTCTCTGATGAGCCAGATAACCCCAGTCACTGCTAGCCAGATGTTCCCTAAGTTCATTATAATCTGCTGAACAAAAATCGAGAACCTTTGCTGCATTATCCTTGTTATTATACGTGCCAATTAACACCAAAGTTCATAGATTTGTGGTAAGTTGTGCCAAGTTCTCCCTCTACTGGCACCTGCTGTCTATCTCCAGCTGGGATTAAATAGATACCTAGGAATTAATCGACATGTGTAGGATGCATCCTGGAGATGAAAACTTGAGGATCTTGTTTCTTGTAGTAATCCTGGGTTATTTACCGCTCAAAAACTAGACATGTGCACACACACGGGAGACCTGGTCACAGACCGGGCCGCGGGGGCGTTGACCCCCGAAACTCTCTCCAGGTAAACTCCAGGTAAACACACAGCACCTGAGTCCTGGAATGTTGTATTTGTAAAGAAATGCAAAGTGCCGTCAGCACTAGTGCTGAGTTCTTTTTCTAGATTCAGGTGAAATTCCAGAGGCTACACAAAGTGAAGTCGTGGCCCCTCTTCAGAAGAGTGATGATATAAAAAAAATAACAGATTAGTAACACCAACATCACACATCAAGAAAATCTCTGAAAAGGAGCAGAGACAAAAACTTATTTTTTTTTTTATGGAAAAGCAAGACCTTCACGAGCCAAGTCAACATGGACTCAGAGAAGGAAGATAATGCCCTTCACAACTATAAGATCATTATGACACTATCTCTGAGTCTTTGGGGAAAAAAATGCACTCAGATGTGGGCTACAGGGATTCTGGTATTAGGGAGACTGCTCATACAGTGAGATCAATTAGAAGAAGACGAAAGTAGGGAAATGATAATTAACATTTCTAACAAACAGGACACAAAGAGTGGAAGTAAAGGAAAAAGTTCATTGTCAATAGACACGGTCCCGGCACCTCTGATATTTCTCATTCTTAAAGTAGACTTATGCAAGCATTAATCACAGCTTCGTATCATTCTTTGCGGACCTTGTCAAAATATATTTGAAAGTCGCCGCAGTAAAAGGAGAAAAAATGCAATATCATCAAAATCTTCCAAATGGCAAATTATTATAACAAAACGCTCAATAGTGACAAATTAAGAACTCAAAACCAACATAGAATACACAACACAGGTAGAGCATCTCACAGAATATAAATCTGGTAAGAGACGTTAGATTACTAACGTCAAGTGATCTATCACTGAGAGAATACAATAAAGCAAACGCAACAAAATCCAGAAAAGATCAGAGTAGATAATGAGACGTTGCAAAACTAGAAATATAATTTCATTGTTAGAACAATTCAAAACATTTGTGTTCTCACATCTAAATTACTGTTATATACTTACACCTTCATTCAACATAGATTTAAGAGCTGAAAATAGACAAGGATCACTTACTGCTCCCGTAGTCACTGTAACATTTAAACTACTGGGAACGAATCTAAGTAATAACCATACCACGGGTGGGGATAGAACCCGCGATCTGAGAGTCTCAAAACTTGAATCAAAGAACCCTCAGTACATTGTCTGGAGAGACGAAGAAGAGAGAGAGAGATAGACAATAATAAGTACCTGGAAGACATTAGAAGACTGAGTGCAACATCTACACGCAACCATAATAAATCACAGAACGGATGGGCATTGAACCTACGGCGAGTGAGTTCTAAAACTGAAAGACTATTGAGTTTTAGGACTTATTTGCCATGAGTTTAAACCCCACCCGTTGTGTGATTTGTTTTCAATCGCATTATTATTTCCTGGAGTGCGAGATACAGGAAGGAGAGTGAAATAAACCCAGTGAAAAGCATAACTGTGTCAACATCTGAGGTCCAAGACGCTACGATCTGTTACTAGCAGATATTAGAAATATCGCCGGAACAGGTGTTGAAATCCTCAAGAAGAAGCTACATCGCTACCTCTGACAAGTGCCAGATCAACCAGGCTGTGACGGCTATGTGTCAGTAAAGTGCAAAGAGCAGAAACTTTTTTTTTTTTGAAAAGGCAATCAGCGTGGAAACATGGTCACAGGCCAGACTGCAAGCGTTGAAAAATTCTTGAAACCGGTCACAAATACGTCACAAATAGTATGTTTCTGGTCTTATTAGCTCCCCTGGGTTAATAACATTATAAAAGTTATCTTTATCCATCCCCTCAATACCTAGTATACATCCTACCGCCATTGCTACATGATGATCAGCAGTGAGGCTCTGAACACCTTCTATCAAGGCTGAACACCTTCCATGAAGCCTGAGGGACTGACCACCTCATCTTCCAGTGTCTCTGGTAAGAACATAATAATGGAGGAACACTGCGGCAGGCCTACTGGCCTATACAAGGCAAGTTCTTATCAAAAACCACCCAGCCTCGCATGGGCCAGTAGGCCTGCTGCAGTGTTCCTTCTTTCTTATGTTCTTATGTTCCAACCATTGAGAAATGTTATGGTGATACCGACAAGATGCGGAAAAAGACACTTATGTTCAATTCAGAAAACGTTTCGCCACTGTGGTTTCTTCAGTCCTCAACGTTTCATTCAATAAATGTTCTGAAGTATTCATAGGTGCCTTTTTCTATGCCCAGTCTGTCCCCAAAGTTACCCAGGAATTTTCTCACGTACCCCAAACACCATTCAAACCCAACCCCTATGTTCTGCTGTGTACCCATATACCCGTATATTCTGCTGTGTACCCATATACCGATATATTCTGCTGTGTGGAGATTGAGACACTTATGCAGCATATGGGAATCTTTATTCAGGAAACGTTTCGCCACACAGTGGCTTCATCAGCCCAATACAAAGAGGAAGGCGTAAGGAGAGGAGGAGAATGAGGTAATCAGTCCCTCAACCTGGAGTCGATGTGTTCAGTCCATCATTCTACAAGATTGATGGACTGAACACATCGACTCCAGGTTGAGGGACTGATTACCTCATTCTCCTCCTCTCCTTACGCCTTCCTCTTTGTATTGGGCTGATGAAGCCACTGTGTGGCGAAACGTTTCCTGAATAAAGATTCCCATATGCTGCATAAGTGTCTCAATCTTCAACTTGTCGGTTTTTCAAACCATTCATCACATTCTGCTGTGTACCTATATACCCACATATTCTGCTGTGCACCCATATACCCATATATTCTCTTGCGCTGCCGCCCACATAATGCACTCGACGTATACAATCAAGTCATTAAAAGCTCATTTAAAAATACTGATTTTATTAACTCCGTAATTACTTATACCGGAAACTGTAAACCTATGCCAGACATGGCTTATTCCAGGAACTGTAGGCCTACTCAGGGCATGGCTTATTCCAGAAATTGTTGGCCTATCTTAGATCTATTCCAGAAATTATTGATGTATCCCATACATGGCTTTTTCCAAGAAATTTTTGACCTGTCCAGGTCAAAAAAATCTTGGAATTATAGCCCTACCCAGAACATAGGTTTCCCAAGAATTGTAGGCCTACCCAGGACATGGCTTACTCCAGGAAATATTGGCTTGCCTACGACATGGCTCATTCAAGTCGTGATAATAATAATAATAATAATAATAATAATAATAATAATAATAATAATAATAATAATAATAGCAAATATCAAGTAGGTTCAGCAACTGCCTTGAAAAATTAAGTAATTTATATTAATACATTATCAATATTTCATTAAATGTCATCCAGTTATAAAATTTATGTATCTTTTGGAAATAAATAATTTATTTAATAATTTACAGGACAGACGACAGTGGCCAGGGGCGCCATCTTGAAGCAGAGACAGGCTGCCAAACCTCCCAAAAAATCCTATAATAAACTTTACATTTTTTTACACTCGTAATTGACGTATGTATCTTTATGTGCCTTTTTTGGAGTGTGATTGCATCGTGAGATATATATATAGTGGGATCGTTTATATGTAGAATGAAGGAGGGGGGATATTTGATGAATGTTGAGGGTGGTGGCGAGTGGGAGGGAGGTTGGCACGCCTGGGGTGTTGTGATTGGTTGGGAGGGTCTCAACCACACCCACTTAACAAGGACAGGTAATCCAATACACCCTTGTAATCCCACCTTAAATACCTGATCGTAAATCCTTACCCCCTTACTCCCGTTGCGGGTGGTTGCGTCTGTATGTAAACACGTGTGTGTGTGTTTGTGCGCTCACGAGGGGTAGCCAATGCACACACACACACACACGCACACGCACACGCACACACACACACACCCACACCCACACACACACACACACACACACACACACACACACACACACACACACACACACACACACACACACAGTTTTAAGACGAGGTTTGATAAAGCTCATGGAGCGGGGAGAGAGAGGGCCTAGTAGCAACCGGTGAAGAGGCGGGGCCAGGAGCTAGGACTCGACCCCTGCAACCACAAATAGGTGAGTACAAATAGGTGAGTACACATACACACACACAAACACAAACACACTATGGGCGCTTGGCAAACCTGAGAATAGCGTTCCGGTACCTCAGTAAGGAATCGTTCAACACTCTATACATTGTGTACGTCAGGCCCATACTGGAGTATGCAGCACCAGTTTGGAACCCACACCTGGTCAAACACGTCAAGAAATTAGAGAAAGTGCAAAGGTTTGCAGCAAGGCTAGTTCCAGAGCTAAGGGAAATGTCCTATGAAGAAAGGTTAAGGGAAATCGGTCTGACAACACTGGAGGACAGGAGGATCAGGGGAGACATGATAACGACATACAAAATACTGCGTGGAATAGACAAGGTGGATAGAGACAGGATGTTCCAGAGATAGGACACAGAAACAAGGGGCCACAACTGGAAGCTGAAGAATCAGATGAGTCAAAGGGATGTTAGGAAGTATTTCTTCAGTCATAAAGTTGTTGGGAAGTGGAATAGTCTGGTAAGCGATGTAGTGGAGGCAGGAACTATACATAGTTTTAAGGCGAGGTATGATAAAGCTCATGGAGCAGGGGAGAGAAGACCTAGTAGCGGTCGGTAAAGAGGCGGGGCCAGGAGCTGAGTATCGACCCCTGCAACCACAATTAGGTGAGTACACACACACACACACACATGTATGATAAAGCTCTTGGAGCAGGGAGAGAGTGGACCAAGTAACGATCAGCGAAGAGGCGGGGCCAGGAGCTAAGACTCGACCCATTCAACTATAACTACACATTTCTTTCGTCTCAGAATGGTTGAAACTAAAAATGATTTGGGTCAGGCAGAGAAAAACTTTAATACACAGCTTCAAGAGTAGATATGACAAGGCCCAAGAAGCCAGGAAGCAGTGATGTCGGTTATAGTAGTACAGGGAGGGACCAGGAGCTGAGTTCCGAACCCCCTAAAACACAATTCAGTGAGTACACGTCTCTCTCTCTCTCTTTCTCTCTCTCTCTCTCTCTCTCTCTCTCTCTCTCTCTCTCTCTCTCTCTCTCTCTCTCTCTCTCTCTCTCTCTCTCTCATATATATATATTTTTTTACACAGGGTTTGACAAGGTTAAGGATCCCTAGCTTTATTGACAAGCTAAGAGCTGTTACCTACATCTGCTCATTTGAAAGCATTTTTATTGTTATGAGACATACAAGTAGGGAACAGGATGAAGTTGGAGCCATCTGTGGGCCAGCATTTTCATTTGATCAACTGACTTTATCTCGTTGACATCATTATGCTGTACGAATGTGTTCCAGACTCGAGTCATCCTGGGTATGTATGATCTCAGATGAAGTGATGTTCTGGAGAAGGGTACATCCAGAGTGAATTTGCTGCTTTCTGCCCGTCTTGTGGCATAAAAGCTTGTTTCACGCTGTCCTCGAAGTGGATCCAAGTGTGGTATTTTGACAATATTGGCCTTGTACATAACAGTAAGGCCACCCACATCCCTCCTATGTTGAAGGCTCTGCTGAAATGACAGATCTATCCAGGATGGGTCCAGGCGAGAGATGAGACGTCTTGCTCTGTTCTCTACTCTGTCAAGCAGTCGCAGATGAGAGGGGGGGGGGGTCAGGCAAACCAAGAAAGTGGAGCGTACTCAAGGTGTGCTCTCTCTCTCTCTCTCTCTCTCTCTCTCTCTCTCTCTCTCTCTCTTTCTCATTCTAATCATAATTTTCCAAAATAATAAGTTATGAAAATTATGATTTGATTGTTTAGCTCAATTATTAATAAATAACAAAAAGGCACAATACCGAGACTGGAACAATACACCGCTCCACCTCTGTTAGTGTGACTTTGTCAATGGTCCAAGTCGGACCGAAACGTCGTCGTTAGCTTCTCTCTTTTATGTGCGGGTTATTTGTGCTCAATTATTATTATTATTATTATTATTATTATTATTATTATTATTATTATTATCTTAAAAATATTATAATTATTTTTCTCATTATTATAATTATTATTTTTTATCATAATTATTATTTTTATTATTATAAGAATTATTATTATTATTATTATTATTATTATTATTATTATTATTAATATTATTATTATTATTGCTATTATACTCATAGGGAAACTCTAGATCCGCAAGGGTTATATAGTGCGGGTTATTTGTGCTCAATTATTATTATTATTATTATTATTATTATTATTATTATTATCTTAAAAATATTATAATTATTTTTCTCATTATTATAATTATTATTTTTTATCATAATTATTATTTTTATTATTATAAGAATTATTATTATTATTATTATTATTATTATTATTAATATTATTATTATTATTATTATTATTATTGCTATTATACTCATAGGGAAACTCTAGATCCGCAAGGGTTATATAGTGCCTGAGGACTGAGAGACAATTATATTAGATGTAAGAAGAGGAGAGCTTCAACTCCTTGGATCAAGAGCCCTTCAGGAGCACTAAGGCCACCCTACCTTTCTCCTTGAAGGAATTATATGATCCCCGGGCGGAGCTGCGCACCGCCCACCACTAACGAGGTAGTTACCCAAGATAGCACCGCCATTGTTCACCTATCATTGCTTCTCCTGGACTTCAAAAGGCAATTGGTAGCCTCTGGGGATTGTTTTCTCCTAATTAATAACTGCTGGTTGGATAGTAGTCGACTGCCAATCATCCACCGCTCCCCCCCGTACTGTCACTCTCCTGTCATCGCCGCTGTCGCAGCCTGTCATTGTCCTGTCACCTGGCGTGTCACTGTCTTGTCAATGTCACGTCACTGCCCTGTCATACGTCACTGAAGGAAGATTCTCCAGCTTGCGCCAGTATCACCATAACATTCTTACGTCATACTTAATTTGCGATATATCACTAACAATGAACAATATTAAATTATTACCTGGGTATATTGCTTCATCTGGATTTCTTTCTTATATATATATATATATATATATATATATATATATATATATATATATATATATATATATATATATATATATATATATATATATATATATATATATATATTATACACACACACACAAATAACCCGCACATAAAAGAGAGAAACTTACGACGACGTTTCGGTCCGACTTGGACCATTTACAAAGTCACACTAATCGGAAGAGGAGCAGGACGGCTATATATAGGCAGGAAGATGTGGTGGTAGTAGTAGTAGTAGTACAAGAATGGTATATAATACCGACAAGATGAAATTAAGACACATGCGCAACACCCGGGCATCCCTATCATAGACGTTTCGCCATCCAGCCAGCCACTGGATTGCGAAACGTCCACAACAAAGACACCCAGACGCCGCACATGTGTCTTAATTTCATCAGTAGTAGTAGTAGTAGTAGAAGAGGTAGTAGTAGTGGTAGTGGTAGAGGTGGGGAATAAGGAGGACGAGCCAGTCAAATACAAAGGAAGGGGAGCACTGCAAGAGAGCTAGGTGCCCACAGAGGGAGAGCAAGCGCACCGAAACGTCGTCGTAAGCTTCTCTCTTTCATGTGCGGGTTATTTGTGTATCGTTCCAGTCACGGTACTGTGCCTTTTTTGTTATATATATATATATATATATATATATATATATATATATATATATATATATATATATATATATATATATATATCCCATCAATCCCGGCTGCCTTACCCCCTTTCATTTTACCAGGTGTATGGTGTAGGAGGTAGGTTACTGAAAGCAGTGAAGAGTTTTTACGAGGATAGTGAGGCTCAAGTTAGAGTATGTAGGAAAGAGGGAAATTATTTCCCAGTAAAAGTAGGCCTTAGACAAGGATGTGTGATGTCACCGTGGTTGTTTAATATATTTATAGATGGGGTTGTAAGAGAAGTAAATGCGAGGGTCTTGGCAAGAGACGTGGAGTTAAAAGATAAAGAATCACACATAAAGTGGGAGTTGTCACAGTTGCTCTTTGCTGATGACACTGTGCTCTTGGGAGATTCTGAAGAGAAGTTGCAGAGATTGGTGGATGAATTTGGTAGGGTGTGCAAAAGAAGAAAATTAAAAGTGAATACAGGAAATCGTAAGGTTATGAGGATAACAAAAAGATTAGGTGATGAAAGATTGGATATCAGATTGGAGGGAGAGAGTATGGAGGAGGTGAATGTATTCAGATATTTGGGAGTGGACGTGTCAGCGGATGGGTCTATGAAAGATGAGGTGAATCATAGAATTGATGAGGGGAAAAGGGTGAGTGGTGCACTTAGGAGTCTGTGGAGACAAAGAACTTTGTCCTTGGAGGCAAAGAGGGGAATGTATGAGAGTATAGTTTTACCAACGCTCTTATATGGGTGTGAAGCACGGGTGATGAATGTTACAGCGAGGAGAAGGCTGGAGGCAGTGGAGATGTCATGTCTGAGGGCAACGTGTGGTGTGAATATAATGCAGAGAATTCGTAGTTTGGAAGTTAGGAGGAGGTGCGGGATTACCAAAACTGTTGTCCAGAGAGCTGAGGAAGGGTTGTTGAGGTGGTTCGGACATGTAGAGAGAATGGAGCGAAACAGAATAACTTCAAGAGTGTATCAGTCTGTAGTGGAAGGAAGGCAGGGTAGGGGTCGGCCTAGGAAAGGTTGGAGGGAGGGGGTAAAGGAGGTTTTGTGTGCGAGGGGCTTGGAATTCCAGCAGGCATGCGTGAGCGTGTTTGATAGGAGTGAATGGAGACAAATGGTTTTTAATACTTGACGTGCTGTTGGAGTGTGAGCAAAGTAACATTTATGAAGGGGTTCAGGGAAACCGGCAGGCCGGACTTGAGTCCTGGAGATGGGAAGTACAGTGCCTGCACTCTGAAGGAGGGGTGTTAATGTTGCAGTTTAAAAACTGTAGTGTAAAGCACCCTTCTGGCAAGACAGTGATGGAGTGAATGATGATGAAAGTTTTTCTTTTTCGGGCCACCCTGCCTTGGTGGGAATCGGCAAGTGTGATAATAAAATAAAAATAATATATATATATATATATATATATATATATATATATATATATATATATATATATATATATATATATATATATATATATATATATATATATGTGCAAGGAATTCACAAGAGCAGGCGAAATATACCTATTCGTGCCGAATAGGTAAAATTCGTCAATTAGCAAGAACTTATTTAAAATTAAGTCCTTTCTAAAATTTTCTCTTATACATTTAAAGATATATATTTTCACTCATGTTAATGTAAAAATTAATAATTTTGTACCATAAGAACCTTAGAAAACTTTCCTGACCTTATTATAACAAGCGCAATGTATTTTGGCGTACTTCAACTAAATATATTTTAGATAAGTTTACAATAATTTAATAATAAACAAACACAATGAAATATATATATATTTTTTTTTGTTAGGTTCAGAATGTTTTTTGTGAAATAATTGTATACACAAATTTTTGCTTGCCTTATTCGGCAAGAAGAGCATTGCTATTTAAGCCAAAATAGCAAGTTTTACCTATTCGGCACGACATACACACACACACACACATACACACACACACACACACACACACACACACACACACACACACACACACACACACATATATATGTATATATATATATATATATATATATATATATATATATATATATATATATATATATATATATATATGTCGTGCCGAATAGGCAGAACTTGCGATCTTGGCTTAAATAGCAACGTTCATCTTGCCATATAGGACAAACGAAAATTTGTGTATGCAATAATTTCGCCAAAATCATTCTGAACCTAATGAAAAAAAATATATTTCACTGTGTTTGTTTAGTATTAAATTATTGTAAACAAATCTAAAATATATTTAGTTGGGTTAGGCTAAAATAAATTGCGCTTGTTATAATAAGGTTAGGTAAGTTTTCTAAGATTCTTTTGGTGCAAAATTATAAATTTTTACATTAACATTAATGAAAAAAATATATCTTTAAACTTATAAGAGAAAATTTTAGAAAGAACTTAATTTTAGATGAGTTCTTGATAATTGACCAGTTTTACATATTCGGCCCGACATATATATATATTTATATATATATATATATATATATATATATATATATATATATATATATATATATATATATATATATATAGACCTTAAACCGATGTTCCGTCAGGCTTTAGTACAAAGCACTGTCCACTTGGTTATTATGACTTAAAACATTGCTTGTAAGCCTGCTACCTATACTGTACTGTTGTTGGAAGCTGTGTAGTGGCCACCAACCGCGAGTCATCTACGTTTTCCCAGGCAGTAGTAGAAGTAAGCTGACAGAAATCACCCAGGCTGATATTTCCTTTCCAATCTAGGACACCTTTTCTGAGACAAGACTCTGGGACAGATAGTCCTCCAAGAACCACGAACGAATAGTACCAACCCACTGCCATCAAGCCAGTGGATAGTAACTATCTCATGCTACCAAATATCAAGAGAGTACGTCTCACGATAAATAAACACTTACTCTTCCTCTGTAATATCCCACTGATATGTCGACAGTCAAATTTAAGGACCGTGTCATGCCAGTGTAATATATATATATGTCATTGTTACATAACAGAGGCCTGATGTCCTTTCCATCACGTTTGATGTCAATATTTTGTGTTTATATTTTCATAAAGTATATATATGCTTTTTGTATATCGTAACAAAATGTTGGGTAAATTGTGGTTTAAAATGATTTATTCTGTATTTATGAGGACAAATATTGTGATGTACTATTGAGCTAGTACAGACACACGATGCTGTACTCCTAGAATACTCCAAGCGCAGTGCTGGACTCCAAAACGAGTGCAGGTCCAGAGCTGCATTACTTAACGAGAATGAACACACAGTATTGCACTGGTAAACGAGCATAAGAGCAGTGGTTCACTCGTCAGCGATGTTCCATTATGGAATCTGATATTGTAAATTGATCAAGCAAGATCAACTGAGAGAGACTTTTACCTCTCGCTCCTAGAGACTGTAAATCTCTCTCTCTCTCTCTTCGCTTGCTCAGCACAGAAACCAGTACAACTGTTACGAGAGTCTTACCAGTGTCAGTCTTCACTGTGATGGTGATAAGTAAAACGTTTTTATTTCCCTTCAAGATGAGTGTCAAGGGCTCTTGATTCACGTATAACCAATTTTCGAACTGGAGACCCTTTTCAAGCAATACTAAAATAATTTGAATATGTATGCATGCAAGATAGGTGTATGCGGATAAAAAAAAGAGCCTACTTTAACAGGCCTACCTACAGCGATATGAAATGGTTATAGTCATAACCATAATTTTAAAAGGGTGGACGGGTAAGCCAGTGGAAGGCCTTGGCCACATGACCAAAAGCTCCAGCTGCAGGTCATCATATGACTAAGATCCGCGTCAGGAAACACTTGTCCTATTTCCTAACAAACCTTACCTAACCTACTCTACCTACAGCGGAACACTGATCAGTGACTCCACACATCAGCCTGTTCACTCATCTACAACTCTATTGCCAAAGATATATAATGCCAATTATTTGATAAATAAGACACATGTG
Organism: Cherax quadricarinatus; assembly: GCF_038502225.1. NCBI lineage: Eukaryota > Metazoa > Arthropoda > Malacostraca > Decapoda > Parastacidae > Cherax > Cherax quadricarinatus. The sequence goes on along the minus strand of NC_091362.1, from coordinate 14,326,604 downwards.
CAATGCTAGGTGCTATACATGTGTCTTATTCACAGAATTTCTCTAGTTTTAGTTTACCAGATTTATAAGATTATAAAGACCTGAAAAATCATTTACGGAAATCACGAACTTAATTATTTTAATATGGTCAATTATCTGTCTCAAAGGTTCGTCGAATTTAAGAAGACTCAATATAAAGAAAGGTTCAACTTTCTCGTTGATAATTCTGAAATTAGGAACAATATTAATAATAATAATGAATTCCCGCATCTTCCTCTACTGTGTCGTTGCAGTCTAGCGACACCTGAGCATTACTGAAATTAATTTCACAGCGATCTATATTCATGTGTCGAAATACCTCATTAAGGATTATTATCCCTAGTGTGTACAGTGTGTACGTCGACGTTATAACCATTTGTTTCCCCCCACTGTGACACTTATCTTCTAAATGAATCTTGTAAATGAATCTTGTAAATGAATTTTCACGTGGCTGACACACTGCTTGCATTTATATCAAGAAATATCACCAACGGAGGTGAAGCTTTATTTTGCAGTTAGGCTGCGTCTCCCTCGCCAGGAGCCTCGTCAACCCTCATCGTATTGTACGTTAAAGGGACTGAACGTGGAAAATAAATAAATAAATAAATATATATATATATATATATATATATATATATATATATATATATATATATATATATATATATATATTGTCAGTAAAAAATGCACTTGGGTAGTGCTACATTAAAACTCATAAGAACTCAGGTTTCTCCTCGGAGCTGTTTGAATATTCTCTTCTGCCATCCATTATATGCTATGCTTGTGAACTTTATTTATGAGCATCATATATTAAAGAGAGAGAGAGAGAGAGAGAGAGAGAGAGAGAGAGAGAGAGAGAGAGAGAGAGAGAGAGAGAGAGAGAGAGAGAGATTGTGGGAAGGAAAGCAACCTGCATGACATCTCAGAGCCTACATCTCAGAGCCTACATCTCAGTTTCCTGTAATAATAAGCACGATTATAATTAATATTTATAATTATACTAATAATAATAAGTATAAAATAGTCATTTTTATAATATTTATAATAATAATAATAATAATAATAATAATAAGCACGATTATCATTAATAAATATAATAACACCAATAATAATAAATATAAAAATAATTTTTATAATACCCAATAAAAACACGATTATAATTAATAAATATTATAACACCAATAACAATAATAAATATAAAAATAATATAATAATAATGACAACAACAGTAAATTATTTCGTAATTTCGGGGAGACTAAGAACCTCTTGAGCGAGGTACTTCTTCCCACCGACACACGACGTGACGACAAGACTGAGGTTTCACGGTGACGGCTCGCACAAACACCTGGTGCTAACACCACCCACGACACTTAACACCGGTGTTGTACACTGGTGTTACAGCTGACACCTCGGCCACAGACAAGTGTTCACACCTGCTTCCTGTCGAGCCAGATCAGCGACGCTCTAGTAGGTATTAGCAGTGTCAACAGTCCTGTATCCAGGCGACATTCTTTGGGTACTATTGATAGGATATATATACACGCTGAAAGGTGTATTTCCCTCAGCGAATATATGCTGAGAGTTTTCTTTAATCCCTCTTTTAGGGATTAAAATGTTTTTCTCGGTGGTTAAAAGTTATGTGCAGCCTTATATCCTTGTGCAGTGGATAGGCTTTAAGCCCCATTAACCAGTTTCAATACTACATATTTACGTACAAGTTTTACACGGGTTATAGTATGCTGCACTGACGCTGTGTTTACACAAGGTTAATAATGTATTTGCTGGTAAATAATGGAAAAAATACAACTCCATCCTTCCACCAACCTTGTGAGCAACGGCTGAAGGGTGAAACTAACTTCCCTCTTTCTCATTCGTGTTTTCAGACAAGACGTTTAACTTGTATAGACGTTTGCGCGAATAAAACGCCACGTTTGTGTTAATAAAAAGCTTTGTACGAACGATGGTGAGCAGATAGTGAGGAAGAGACTATTTACAGTCATTCCTTTTCCAAGGACATTTCGTTCAGAACTGGTTACGTTGTAACCATTGTCTTTCTCACTAAAACGACTTGCTTGAAGCAACAAAACGCGTTATTTGAGACAAAACTCAATGAAACAAACGCGTTACTCGAAGCAATGAAACTATCTGAAGGAATTGTAGAGGAAAAATATCATCACGAATAATGGAACGATGGAAGAACACTGACACGTACAAATGGTGCGGTACTAGAATTCTTGTTTCAATTGCCATCATTAGGTACACAGACACCTGTCTGTGTACCTAATGCTTCCAACAGATAGTGGAGTTTCATACACAGGAGTGGAGTGTTTTCTTACACAAGATTGTAGTGTTTTCGTACACAAGACGAGTGTTTTCTTACACAATACTGGAGTGTTTTCTTACACAATACTGGAGTGTTTTCTTACAGGACATAACATTCCAACATGACTGGAAGTTTCTAAAGCAATTTTTTCTCCTGGAGGAGAGCACCATTACCCGCCTACCATAACGAGAGGATTAAACCAGGATGTACATGGTCTAAGATCGGTAAACAATCACCTACACACTCTAAAATTTAGGACAACTTCTCCATTATGAAGTGTAAACTAAGATTACCAACTCCAGCAGTACTAGCAGTACCAACATTATTAACATTACCAGAACTACCAGCAAGATACCACAATGGTCAAAGTCAGACAGTAATTTCTACACCATAAGTCACTTAAGGATCATTAGTAATATATAACCTGGTAAGCCATTTGTAGCCATAAGTCATACAGCAGTCCGGGCAGCCGTAAGTCCTCAGACATTCCTAGCTAGAAAACGCCTCTGATTATTATTCACCGTAATGACCATTCATCTTTTTCAACGAGTGATTATCCAGCGTCATTCATGTTATCAGAGAGGAGAGAAGCACATTATCTGCTGATAATTCTCTGTTATACTCTTATTACTGTGATATATACATGAAACACATATATCAGCACAGAGATGATAGTGGCTACGAGTGACTGTAATTTCTGGACTTTCAAATGGTGTTGATCTCCAGCTCCTGCTCCTCTTGGGGGTGTTGAGCTATTGTTACTTGATCTCTTGTGGGTTTTGAGGTACAGATACTCTTTTCTTAGAGTTGAGGTACAGCCACTAGGCCTCTATGAGTTGCTGTAAAGCTACTCATAGAGGCCTAGTGGCCTAGTGGCCTATGGCTGTACCTCACGTCAAACAAAAGGCCTACTAGGCCTTTTGTTTGACTTGAGGTACAGCCACCAGTCACACTTGCATGTGATGAGGAAGAAGCTTAGGCTGTATTATAACTGGAGTCTCCTTTTCGGGTAGACAGCGACCAAAACACACACAATAATTCAACAAAAAGTCAACCGGACTGGGCACTGTAAAAATAATCTCAAGAATTCAAAAGATGCCCCGTACAGGAACTGTAGATCAATCCTCAAGAAGCTCAAGAACTGGAACCCAACCCAAGCAAACTCAGTGAAAATTTGATGTAAATTACACGAAACATTGTGAAGTTAGGTAAGATTTGTCATGAAACGAAGGCAAAAGACTTGGCAGACGATGCACCATCCCCCCAATGAAAAGCAGGGGTGTCACTAGCACGTTAAGAGACAATACAATAAGTGTCAGGGGCCCGAGACTGTTCAATTGCCTCCCAGCATACATAAGGGGGATTACCAATAGACCCCTGGCTGTCTTCAAGCAGGCACTGGACAAGCACCTAAAGTCGGTACCTGACCAGCCGGGCTGTGGCTCACACGTTGGATTGCGTGTAGCCAGCAGTAACAGCCTGGTTGATCAGGCTCTGATCCACCAGGAGGCCTGGTCACAGACCGGGCCGCGGGGGTGTTGACCCCCGGAACTCTCTCCAGGTAAACTCCAGGTAAACAGGACAAGTGTTTCCTGACGCGGGTCTCGGTTACATGACCCGCCGCTGAAGCTTTGATCATTTGACCGAGGCCTTCCTAATCTAAGTATTGAGGATATACACAAGGTAACGTAGAACACAGATGACCAAGTCTTGTCACGTTACAAGTTGTCAGACGGTGGTTACTGGATGTGCAACAGCCAGATATGGTCGCCATACAGTGTTAAACATGGGAGTACACGTGAGTACATGTGAAAGACAGACAGCAGAGGACTTGGAAGCGCACACTGAGGCTATCTGCAGAGAAGAACTATCAAGTAATAATGATAGAATTACCCACAAACTGTTAAATAAATAGACAATTATTATTATACTCAAGGGGGAAGCGCTAAACTCGTTGGATTATAGAGCGCCTGTGAGGGGGATGTGGAAGGTATTCAGGCTTAATTCAGGGAACTGGAGCACAGATCCAATTCTCTAGATCAAGAGCCCCTCACGAGCGTCAAGGAACCTCCCTTGAGAGGTAGGTAAATACACATAGATGCTGCTGGAGAGAGAAACATTACCACATTGTCACATTAATTGCATATGTCCCCATTTACCAAACAATAACTATGTGTGTTTCTATCTACATGAAGGACTGTCGTATGTATCTAGGTCTGTGGGCCAATATTTCATGTCATATTGGTAAAAAAAAAAAAGACATGGAATTTACAGGAGAGATGGAAGTAAATGAAAGTCGTGGCCTACAACTATCTCCACGAAGTACTGTTATTATCAGAACTACTGTTGTTACTCCACTACCACTCACAGAGGAGTGTGTATCAGTGGGTCAGCTTCTGGTTACCATCACAAGTTCTGCCGTGACTGTCACATCGATACTACTGTTGCTGACTCAGTCGCCTCGCTCTCAACTCATCGTCCTGGTACAATTGCTGAACAACCAAAATGAACATGAATTACTGTCGCCTCCTCTGTTCATCTGCTGTATGTGTACGAGGCTCCTCGTTGGTTTAGCGCTTGGCTGGTGAGGAACTTAAAAATATTTGCCTGTTTTTTTTTTTGTGTTGAGATATTTTTTTCACGTGTTTAATATCAGTAATGGTGCAAACATCACAATGGAAATCTTACGGAATTCTTTGCTGTAATCGATGCACTGAAATTCTTGCACATGCAACTGTTACTGAAAGGTCACACTGGTGTGTATAGTTGCATGCTGCAGTATAACCTCCCAGACATACGTACAGTATGTTACAGTTGTATCTGCTAGACGAAATATAAGTAATCTAGTCTAACCCAACCTAACCTAGCTGAGAATATCAAGTTTTTTTTTTATATTTTCGTGGCATTTCCATCTTGGAGAAATGTACGAAAAGGTAAGTCGTGGCTGCCTTAAGTGGAAGAGTTACTACGCATTTCTCTCTCTCTCTCTCTCTCTCTCTCTCTCTCTCTCTCTCTCTCTCTCTCTCTCTCTCTCTCTCTCTCTCTCTCTAACCTGACGATAAGTAAACACGTATGAGTACTATTGGATTTCTGTTCTAGTTTTTCACAAATGTGTCAAGTCACACTTGTCTCCTTGTGCATGTGTATGTATGTTTCTCTGAGTGTACTGAGAGGTGAGTACGAATATCCATCTTCTGGTTACAGCAAAGTACTGAAAGCAGCACTGAAGAACGGACAGAGGCGCAGAGAAAACTTTTACTAAACCAGATAAAGCTTTACAGGAAGCGGAACGTTTTCACTAAAAGCTTGCACTACAGTGATCTTTAACAAGTGACTACAAACAAAACTTAATACTACAACCATCAACACGGAAGGTCAACACGCTGACACAAACAATACAGTCGTACACATTTTATCCGGAACAGAGGGATTTGTACGAACTATAGTACTCTATATCAATAGAAAACCGGGAATTATAGGCGAGAGGGACGGATTTGTAGTCCTCCGGTATTTTGTATCAATATAATACCCGGGAATTTATTACTGCAGACTGTTTTTTTATATACGTCATGAATCTTATATCTTTTTAGTTTCAGGTTGTGTGTGTGTGTGTGTGTGTGTGTGTGTGTGTGTGTGTGTGTGTGTGTGTGTGTGTGTGTGTATAAAATGCATGTGCACATACACGACCACGCGTGTGTATGCCTCTGTGTATACATAAGTTTAATACCAGCATTTCAATTCAAGGGACAACAAAACCACCATTGGTTTAAAATTCTTCTTGATAATCCTTAAAACACAAGACAGCCAGCCAAATTAATTTTCTCAGTATCCCTTTGGCACTATGGCTATCCCAAATATAATTCCTACCTCCATTTACAATTTTGGGAAGATAAATCAGGCTTCAGCGGGGTAAAATTAGAGAACATGTGATAAATGGGAACAGGAGGAGGAGGAGGAGGAGGAGGAGGAGGAGGAGGGGCGTGTAACATGAAAAGGAAGAGAGGGCGAGGAGTGCAAATGTACTTCTGTGCAGGTGAGTTAAACAGAGGACAGGTTGGAGTGAAAGTGATTTTCTTGTGTGGGGGAAGTGATGGTGATAGTGAGAAGGTGAAGTGTTGCTGGGTCAGTGATAGTGACTCGTTCAGATCTGCCTTGGGAATGATAGTGACGATTTAATTTTTACACCAACGACACATTTACATTAATAATTAATAATAATAATTAATAATAATAATAATAATAATAATAATAATAAGACGAAGAAGGATTAGTTCAGTAATATGGCAGTACTGTTTATTATTATTATTATTATTATTATTATTATTATTATTATTATTACTTCCGTGTCGCACCTCCTGCCGCGGAGTTTCATGTCATTGCTTCGTGTCATCAAATCATTTCGCAATACAAATAGTTTATCGCAAGTCAGTGTGTCAATTATTTTAGTATCTTGAAGTGAATGAGATCACCGAACACGCAAAAGAATTTTTTTTAATTATCTCTTCATTGGGTTTCTTTTATTATGAAGATACGTGCTGTCTTGACCTTTATCACCCTCTCTAGTTTATCATTACATTTTTTTGTAAGCTGGGAATGAAAATTGCATCGCATATTAAAGGTAAGGTATGACATTTGGGTTAAAGAATGCCACTTTTATTTCTAGTGATTTTTCTCGTTATTTTTCTAGCTATTGAAACTAACATGCTATTAGTTCTGTTGATTGTGGATAGTCATTGCCAAGTGTAGTTTAAGTCATTGTAAATGACTATTCCCAAGATAGTTCTCTCCTAGATTTTCTGCTAGCTGGAGCAGAAATATTTTACAAGCAGGTGGGAGACAGGTATATTCAAAGTGTTATCGTACTGCTCCGACCTATCCTCCGTCCACTGCTCCGACCTATCCTTCGTCCACTGCTCCGACCTATCCTTCGTCCACTGCTCCGACCTATCCTTCGTCCACTGCTCCGACCTATCCTCCGTCCACTGCTCCGACCTATCCTTCGTCCACTGCTCCGACCTATCCTTCGTCCACTGCTCCGACCTATCCTTCGTCCACTGCTCCGACCTATCCTCCGTCCACTGCTCCGACCTATCCTCCGTCCACTGCCCGTCCACTGCTCCGACCTATCCTCCGTCCACTGCTCCGATCCCTATCCTCCCGTCCACTGTCCACTGCTCCGACCTATCCTTCGTCCACTGCTCCGACCTATCCTCCGTCCACTGCTCCGACCTATCCTTCGTCCACTGCTCCGACCTATCCTCCGTCCACTGCTCCGACCTATCCTTCGTCCACTGCTCCGACCTATCCTCCGTCCACTGCTCCGACCTATCCTTCGTCCACTGCTCCGACCTATCCTCCGTCCACTGCTCCGACCTATCCTCCGTCCACTGCTCCGACCTATCCTCCGTCCACTGCTCTAACCTATCCTCCGTCCACTGCTCCGACCTATCCTTCGTCCACTTCGACCTATCCTCCGTCCACTGCTCCGACCTATCCTCAGTCCACTGCTCCGACCTATCCTTCGTCCACTGCTCCGACCTATCCTCCGTCCACTGCTCCGACCTATCCTCCGTCCACTGCTCCGACCTATCCTTCGTCCACTGCTCCGACCTATCCTCCGTCCACTGCTCCGACCTATCCTCCGTCCACTGCTCCGACCTATCCTTCGTCCACTGCTCCGACCTATCCTCCGTCCACTGCTCCGACCTATCCTTCGTCCACTGCTCCGACCTATCCTCCGTCCACTGCTCCGACCTATCCTTCGTCCACTGCTCCGACCTATCCTCCGTCCACTGCTCCGACCTATCCTTCGTCCACTGCTCCGACCTATCCTCCGTCCACTGCTCCGACCTATCCTCCGTCCACTGCTCCGACCTATCCTCCGTCCACTGCTCTAACCTATCCTCCGTCCACTGCTCCGACCTATCCTTCGTCCACTTCGACCTATCCTCCGTCCACTGCTCCGACCTATCCTCAGTCCACTGCTCCGACCTATCCTTCGTCCACTGCTCCGACCTATCCTCCGTCCACTGCTCCGACCTATCCTCCGTCCACTGCTCCGACCTATCCTTCGTCCACTGCTCCGACCTATCCTCCGTCCACTGCTCCGACCTATCCTCCGTCCACTGCTCCGACCTATCCTCCGTCCACTGCTCCGACCTATCCTCCGTCCACTGCTCCGACCTATCCTCCGACCACTGCTTTGACCTATCCTCCGACCACTTAACCTACCATCCGACCACATTATTATAATCATGGGAAAGCGCTAAACCCGTAGGATTACACAGCGCCTGTGGGGGGAGCATGATGGAAGGTATTCAGGTTTAATTCAGGAAACTGGAGCACAGATCCAATTCCCTAGATCAAGAGCCCCCCACCAACGTCAAGGAACCTCCCTTGAGGTGCCCTCCTTCCACAGCAAGAACTAACTCTCCGTCAACTACACAAAACAGTCCTGGTCCTACAGAAAACTCTCTTCGAATTCTTAAAGTACATTTTCTACAAATTACCTGATTTCTTGTTTTCCGTAACTTCGTAGTGGTAGATGTTGGTCCCGCGCTTACAAAAGTCTTCACCCGAAGTCCAGTATCTGCTGAGAGTTCGTTTTAATCTCTAGTTTAGGACTTAAATCATTCTAGTCTGGTGGTCAAAAGGTTTCTAGCAGCCTTAATTAATGACTTAGGTTAGGTAAGATTAATGACTTAGGTTAGGTAAGATTCGTCAGGAAACAGGACAAATATTCCCTGACGCGGGTCTTAGTCAGATATCCCGCCTTCGGAACTTTTGGTCATCTGACCGAGGCCTTCCGCTGGCTTACCGATCCACCCCTTTAATAATTATGGTCATGTAGAACCATTTTTGTAGCAATACTCTAGTGCAGTAGTTAGACTTTAAGCATCTATTAACCCAGCTACCAAGCTACTAACGATCGCCAGCTTCTATTATCACTACTACTAATATTAGTACTGCTAATATTACTACTACTAATAATATTACTATTAGTATTACTACTGTAACTAATATTACTTCTACTGATATTACTACTAATAATAATAGTATTATTACTACTACTAATATTACTACTGCTACTACTAATAATATTCCTGAGACATGTATATATTGTATGTCGTGCCGAATAGGTAAAACTTGCGATTTTGGCCTAAATAGCAACGCTCTTCTTGCCGAATAAGGCAAAGGAAAATTTGTGTATGCAGTAATTTCGCAAAAATCATTCTGAACCTAACGAAAAAAATATATTTCATTGTGTTTGTTTATTATTAAATTATTGTAAACTTATCTAAAACATATTTAGTTGGATTAGGGTTAATTAAATTGGGCTTGTTATAATAAAGTTAGGTAATATTTCTAAGGTTCTTTTGGTACAAAATTATTAATTTTTACATTAACATAAATGAAAAAAAAATATATTAAAATATCTATCAGAAAACTTTAGGAAGAACTTAAATTTAAACGAGTTCTTACTAACTGACCAATTTTACCTATTCAGCACGATATATATATATATATATATATATATATATATATATATATATATATATATATATATATATATATATATATATATATATATATATATATAGAGAGAGAGAGAGAGAGAGAGAGAGAGAGAGAGAAAAGAAGATTCATGTAATTAAAAAAGTTATTTAAATCCACCCCTCAAGGGAGATTCCTTGACGCTGGTGAGGGGCTCTTCATCCAGGGATTTGGATCTGTGCTCCAGTTCCTTGAATTGAGCCTGAATACCCTCCACCCCCACCCCCACAGGCGCTATATAATCCTACGAGTTTAGCGCTCCCCTGTCATTATAATAATATTGAAACCTCACAATACATACGTCAAAAAACGCCAAAAAAAAAAATCTGAAAAAAAATCACTTCCATATTAACCCCCCCCCCCCAAAAAAAAAAAAAAATCCCGATAAATAATATAGTAATAGATTGAGAATCCATATTCCCTTTATTAAATATGATTATTATTAACTTTATGTCAAGAAATAAGGTGATAGAGGCTGATAGATGATAGAAATAAAGCCAGTTTAGATGTGATTTAAAGACCTGCTTTACTAATTAACTTCAGATTTTATTAGAAACCTTATTAGCAATAAATAAATAATGAACACACAGAAACAATAGTTAAGGTAATAAAAATATTATTAATAATAAGGTTATTATTATTATTATTAATTTCATTATTATCATTTTCATTATTATTAATTTCATTATAATTATATTATCATTTTCATTATTATTAATTTCATTATAATTATATTATCATTTTCATTATTAATTTCATTATAATTATATTATCATTTTCATTATTATTTTCATTAATTTCATTTTAATTATATTATCATTTTCATTATTATTAATTTCATTATAATTATATTATCATTTTCATTATTATTAATTTCATTATAATCATATTATCATTTTCATTATTATTAATTTCATTATAATTATATTATCATTTTCATTATTATTTTCATTATTAATTTCATTTTAATTATATTATCATTTTCATTATTATTTTCATTATTATTTTCATTATTAATCTCATTATAATTATATTATCATTATCATTATTATAAGTATTATTATTGTTATTAACATTTTAGTTTTCTCATTTATTAACTAACAGTAATAACAATAAAAACAAACACTCAGACACATGTGCAACACCTGCACGTCTTTATCTCTAGATGTTTCGCCAACCAGTGGCCTTTATTAATCCAAATTGAATTTGTATTAAGGTCACTAGCGGGCGAAACGTCTACAGGTAAAGACACCCAGATGTTTTACACGTGTTTTATTCTTCACCTTGACAGTATTATACACAATTCTTGTACAAGAATGATAATAATATTTGTTGTAATGCCACTAATAAGTATTACTTATAATACTGTTAATAAGCATCACTTATAATACCACTAATAAGTATTACTTATAATACTACTAATAACCATCACTTATAATACCACTAATAAGTATTACTTATAATACTACTAATAAGCATCACTTATAATACCACTAATAAGTATTACTTATAATACTACTAATAAGCATCACTTATAATACCACTAATAAGTATTACTTATAATACCACTAATAAGTATTACTTATAATACTACTAATAAGCATCACTTATAATACTACTAATAAACATCACTTATAATACCACTAATAAGTATTACTTATAATACTACTAATAAACATCACTTATAATACCACTAATAAGTATTACTTATAATACTACTAATAAACATCACTTATAATACCACTAATAAGTATTACTTATAATACTACTAATAAGCATCACTTATAATACTACTAATAAGTATTACTTATAATATTAATAAATATTTCTTACACTAATAAAACTATATTAATATTTTTAATATTTAAATAATCTCAGAATTATTAATAATGATAATAAAATTTAGATAATTTTTAAAAGGAAATGTGTATATTTGCTGCAAATATATGTCAAACACCTGTCAGATATGTCAAACACCTGTCAGATATGTCAAACACCTGTCAGATATGTCACACACCTGTCAGATATGTCACACACCTGTCAGATATGTCACACACCTGTCAGATATGTCACACACCTATCAGATATGTCACACACCTGTCAGATGTCACACATCTGTCAGATATGTCACACATCTGTCAGATATGTCAAACACCTGTCAGATATGTCACACAGCTGTCAGATATGTCAAACACCTGTCAGATATGTCAAACACCTGTCAGATATGTCACACATCTGTCTCATATGTCACTCACCTATCGGATATGTCATACACCTATCAAATATGTCATATATCTGTCAAGTATGTCATGCACATGTTAAATTAAGGAAAAACAGTACTTTTGTTATTTTATAATGATAATAATAATAATAATAATAATAATAATAATAATAATAATAATAATAATTTTAGCCAAATGTTTATATAGTCATATTACTGGCTGTTATTTTTCATGTTTACTGGGTTGCTAATGACTGTGAAATGGAAAGAGAGAGAGATTGAGAGAGAGTATTAGACAATAGCGGAGGTGTTCCTCCGACTCTCACATCGGCGTAGTACAAGTCGATAGACCGACCGGTGTGCGGATGTACGCTACCTGCTTCCCGGAACTACCGCTACCAGCGGTATCGTCCCGACACACGGCCCGGACCAGCACTGGTCCATTTGTTTTCGCGGGAGGGGGGAAGGGGGAACACCTAAAGCAAAACAAAAAACTACACGTAAAAAAAGGTGCAATCTTGCAAGGAGGTCTTTGAGACAGTCTTAAGTTCAGTAGGAACCAGTCAGTAGGTGCCCCCAGGTGGTCATTATGTACCTGATGCTGGTCATTAGATTGGCCTCTTTTTGTCTACGTATAGCAGGTACCAATGTTTAAGTACGTGGTTGACGAGGGTTGCCTGTGTTGTCTTGTACTCAATTTGTGTACGAAGGGGGTCGAGTCGGGGGTCTTGGCCCGGTCTTTCGAGGATCGTCGTTGGCTTAAGCAAATACTTTGTTAGTGGGTTTGGGGGTTTGAGAAGGACCTGCCTATTGCGAGCCAGTAGCCCTGTTGCAGTAGTGTTCCCCCCTTTCTTATGTTCGGTTTTACTGAACCCAAATCATACCCACCCTGAAAGCTGCGTATATAGCCTACCATTCCCTACTAGTCCCGCTTAGAATCCACTTCACTTCCTCTTCCTAAGATTGAGGTGTGTTAGGAATGAAATTTCGTAAGGAAATAACGCAAAATATTTCAGTACGGTGTCAGCCTCCAGACCGTCTATAGACGCAGAATATCAATTTGCTTGCAACAGATAAGATGTAAATTGTAAGTATATTACTAGGTATATTTCTATTAATACTTTTGGGGCCTAGTTTCTAGGCCTCTTGTGTATCCATATACTCTTGCGCTTCCCTCCACAGGATGGATATGAGGTGCACAAACTAGCCACTACCATCCACAGAATGAATATGAGGTGCACAAACTAGCCACTACCATCCACAGGATGGATATGAGGTGCACAAACTAGCCACTACCATCCACAGGATGGATATGAGGTGCACAAACTAGCTACTACCATCCACAGGATGGATATGAGGTGCACAAACTAGCTACTACCATCCACAGGATGGATATGAGGTGCACAAACTAGCCACTACCATCCACAGGATGGATATGAGGTGCACAAACTAGCCACTACCATCCACAGGATGGATATGAGGTGCACAAACTAGCCACTACCATCCACAGGATGGATATGAGGTGCACAAACTAGCCACTACCATCCACAAGATGGATATGAGGGGCACAATAAACTAGCCACTTCCGAGGCAAAATCTGAAAATCACGTTATCAAACCAATGTTCATCCATTAAACTACTAAAAGAGAATGTGATAATCAAATCAACATTTTTTTTTAAACTTGAAAAGCCGGTACTAGCCACAATTGTGACCTGGTTCACGGGTCGATGTCGAATATTACCCCACTAAGAGGCGAACATCAAAATGGTATACAATACCGACTATGGAACTGAACTTCTCCAGGCCGAGGGACTGACAACCTCAAATTCTACGACTTCGAGGGTGATGGACTGATTACATCGTCTTCACATCTCTACTGTTCCTGCCTACTTTCTGTATTCGACTGAAGAAGCCTACTGTGTAGGCGAAACGTTTCGGAATAAAGTTGTCTAACTGTTGCATATGTGTCTTACCTAACAACCCCACTAAGAGGCACTTACAGTTATAATAAAAATTAGAATTTTATTTGTTAATGGTTTAATAGTAAACGAAAGAAGATGTATCAACAACGATCACGTGACTTTATTGTTACCTTCATTGTGTTTATTTTTTTTTACAGATAAATATGAGTTCTTCACGAAGAGTTTACTTAAAGAATCCCAATGCATTTTGTTACATTTGTGGTAAATACTCTTTGCAAAAACATCACAGATTTTGTTAAACAAGCTTATCTTGTTTATTTTGGAGTGTTAAATAAAAGGACACAAATGCAACTAATGTGACGTTTTATTGTGGCAACGTTTTGCTCTCCAGGAGTTTTGTCAAGCCGTGGAGTGGCGCTTGGGGAACTAGACAGGTTTCGGGCTCCCCATATTGTTTGCAAAACCTGTGTAGAATGCTGACCACAGTGAAAAAATAGGCAAAAGAAAAGTTTAAACTTGGGTATATCTATGGTATGGAGAAAGCCGAAAAATCACCACGTTGATTATTTCTGTATGGTGAATTTGAAAGGCTTCAATTGATACAAGAAAGTAAAGTGGGAATATCCTGATTTCGAGTCAGCAAGGAGACCTGTGCCACACAGTGAAGACGTTACTATACCAGTGTTTACAACACTGACCTTCCATTGTTAGATGTTGAAGAAACTCAGAGTTTAGGATGTAACACAGGTGACAGCAGTGGAAGTGAATATGAAGTAATCATTTCAACACATCAACAGTTCTCCAAAGAACACAATGATGTGATACGTGACGTCAGTCTGCCAAAGCAACCTGACGTCAGTCTGTCAAAGCAACCATCTAAACTTTTGGCATTCAGACTAAAAGGAAAGAACTGTCTACAACAAGAAGTTAAAATAACAGCTTATCAGACAAGAGAAGTTGAACTCCTTCCTTACCTCAGCCAAGATGAAGATCTTGAATATTGCAATAACATCACTGGACATGTTCTTCGACTGGGACTTGAAAATCGACCAGTAGATTGCCGGCAGTTTATAGACAGCTCCATTAGAAGCTAGAAATGTCTTATTGCACAATGGTAACCAATATGCATCTCTTCCAATTGCTCACTCAACAAAACTTAACGAATACAAAGATAGAAAAGCTTCTTAAAGACCATTTTGCTATCATGGGCACAAGATATCTATTTATGTTGATTTGAAAATGGTCAAACTTTTTGCTTTCTTGTATGGTTTAAAAAATAATTTCAATTCGATTTGTAAGTTAGTCCCCCTCCATCAATATATTTTTCACATATTTGCTTTTCAATAGGATACCAAATTTATCAAAAACTAGAGCCAATCAAGAAAAACCGATGACATATTCGGAATTAGCACAACAACCTTTCTCTAAAATCTGTGTAATATTGACCAGACAATGTTGACACTGATGGATCAGTACTAGAACGGATCGCAAAAGATCAGCTGGATGACTTAAAATGTTATATTGTAAAATGAACCTTGTTGATGGGATACCACCAACATACCTCTGCTCCTGTTGTTACAAACACTGAAGGTGGGATACCACCAACATACCTCTGCTCCTGTTGTTACAAACGCTGAAGGTGGGATATCACCAACATCCCTCTGCTCCTGTTGTTACAAACACTGAAGGTGGGATACCACCAACATCCCTCTGCTCTTGTTGCTACAAACACTGAAGGTGGGATACCACCAACATCCCTCTGCTCCTGTTGTTACAAACACTGAAGGTGGGATACCACCAACATACCTCTGCTCCTGTTGTTACAAACACTGAAGGTGGGATACCACCAACATACCTCTGCTCCTGTTGCTACAAACAGATAATGACTAATTTATGCAACCTTCTACCCTGGCCGCTAGCGTACCTAGCTACATACCAATCTGCCTGACTACCGACCTACCTTCCAGGCTATCTTTCTACCAGTCTGCCTGCCTGGCAGGCTGGACCAGCCTGGCAGGCTGGACCAGCCTGGCAGGCTGCGCCAGCAACCAGGCTCAATAAATGATAGCATCTTAATTGCTGACATACATATGTTAAGCTGACACCGAGGTAAATGTAAACACTGCGTCAGGAACGTCCATTCACAGTGTGATTTGTGGGTAGGCGTTTTGGGTTGAAATATACATATGTGTGATAATTATACCCTTGTTGAATATGCAACAAGTAAACTGGGGATTATATTATGCGTATCTATCTGATGGGAGAGAGAGAGAGAGAGAGAGAGAGAGAGATGTAGATAACAGCTCTGAGCTTGTAAATAAAGTTAGAACCTCGCTCTAATTTTGTAAGACCCTGTGTAAAAGAGAGAGAGAGAGAGAGAGAGAGAGAGAGAGAGAGAGAGACTACTATATCGAGAGATTAAGCAATTTCTTTCAGTTTTTATTGTTACACTTCTAGGACAAAAATTATATTCGATTAAATTACGTCAACTCAGCCTGAAACAACGTACGTAGAGACGTTGAGTAACGTCTGTACGTTAGAAGGCCAACACTGGTCGTCAGGAGACCTGCGTCGGAATCTACAATATATCAGTTTTATCTAGATCACTTCAAATTTGAGATGTTACCATAGATGGTTTAAGTCCTCGTAAATGAAAAAAAAATAGACGACATCAAGCTGTAACTGAGACAACGTTTCGCTCAGTGTAAAGCTTAACCAAGGTCTGGTACAGCTCTACACAGAGCGAAACGTTGACGTAATGAAGACTTGTTGTGCAAGCCACGTCTTGTACGCACTGTTTTCAGCAGTACGACATCTGTTCGCATTTACTACGTGCGATAAATGACGTATTTGTCTTTCCTACCCCCGATTTTTTCCAGAAATGATATATGTTGCTTTTAGGTTAGATTAAGCTTGGGTTTAGGTTAGTTTAGGTTAGGTTAGTTTAGGTTGGGTTTAGGTTAGGTTAGGTTAGGTTAGGTTGGGTTTAGGTTAGGTTAGGTTAGGTTAGGTTAGGTTGGGTTTAGGTTAGGTTTAGGTTAGTTTAGGTTAGGTTAGGTTTAGTTTAGGTTAGGTTAGGTTAGGTTAGTTTAGGTTAGGTTAGGTTGGGTTTAGGTTAGGTTAGGTTAGGTTAGGTTAGGTTAGGTTGGGTTTAGGTTAGGTTAGGTTTAGGTTAGGTTAGGATTAGGTTTAGTTTAGGTTTAGGTTAGGTTTAGGTTAGGTTTAGGTTAGGTTTAGGTTAGGTTTAGGTTAGGTTAGGTTTAGGTTAGTTTAGGTTAGGTTTAGGTTTAGTTTAGGTTAGGTTTAGTTTAGGTTAGGTTTAGGTTAGGTTTATATCGGTAACGTGTATATCAATTTCCATTTTCGAATGATTTACCGACAATAACGAAATGAAAAAAAAAGTGGGTGGCATACGTCTGACAGCGCGATTTATATTGCTAAATTTATAACGTGGTCTTCTTACGAACAAAAAAAAAATGGGAGGACGGCTCTGTCATGGGTCTGTGTGTGAAACGTTTGGGTTTGATACATTTCGGGACATGTTTCGAACCTTCGTGGAAAAGCTTCCAGAATTTGCCTATTGAAAAATATCTAAATATAATAACACTGAACATATTGTTTTTGTGACTGACTTCACGACTTTTGACTTACTGGGGCATCAATACTTTGTTACCACTGTAACTTGCCCAGCAGGTTTATATATTATTAAAAAAAAGGTCACCAAGGGCCTGGCAAGTAAGGTCAATATCTGGTTCCTGGAAGATGGCACACTCAGGGCCGGATTACCGCATAGGCAAACTAGGCATTTGCCTAGGGTCCCGCGCATTTGAGGGCCCCGCGGTCCAAGGGGTTCAGGGGCTCATCCAAGACTGCGCACATGGTGCAAGTGCAAAGGAACACGAACAAGACACTTAGTAAGTAAGTAAGTAAGTAAATTTATTCAGGTATACACAATACAGTTACATAGAATTATCATACATAGCAGCATATGTGTAGAGAACCTAGGATAACCCAAAAAAGTCAGACAGAGTGACTTATTTCCATTGGGGTCCTTCAGAAAATTGAAATTGAAATGGCTACTTGTGCTAACCTCTATGCAGGCTTAGTGGAATTTGTAAGCTCACTTCGCAATGATAAAGCTTTTGAAATGTTTGAAGAGAAAGCTAAACTGCTGGTGAAAGACTTACAGTTACCGGGCTGATCATCAGCGGTCAAGCTGGAAGGGGTCGCTTCGCTTACCCGTAACTCAAAGGGGCCCCGCCAATCTGAATAGCCTAGGGCCCGGAGACTTCTTAATCTGGCCCTGGGCACACTGCTGAGAGAATTTCTGAAATCTTGTGACTGTATTGAGTTTCCATGAGACTGGAATATGATCAATGTTTTTTAGTGGTGATAAAATTCTCATTTTTTATTGCATCTCATTGTTGGATTGTGTAATTGAAGTAATTGTGATAAATTATGTGATTAATATCTTTTTTGAAATGTAACAATGCTCAGTGAGGGCTGACAAAAACCCATTGTGATGTTTCTGGTTCTGTTTCGAAGAACGAAAAGGCACAATATCGTCACAGGAACAGAGCTCAAATAACCTACACATAGAAGAGAGCTTACGACGACGTTTCGGTCCGACTTGGATCATTTACAAAGTCACACTGTCACAGTGTAACTTTGTAAATGGTCCAAGTGGGACCGAAACGTCGTCATGAGCTTGTCTCTTCCATGTGCGGGTTACTTGTGTAGAGTTGTTTACCTGCGCCAGCACTCGCAGGATGAGCGGCACCGTCGCTAAGAAGTATAACTAACTGATCGACATCACAAAATCAGTGCTAGAGGACACGGGAAATATCAAAGAGCAAGAAGAGAATATAGGCCTCTCTCTAAACCCCTTGAAATATGACCCAGCATCTTCCAGTCAACAATCCACTGAGCAAGTCACAGCTGCTGTGCAAAGGAGGGAAGTCATCAGTCCCACTGACTCTACTCTCCTTGCTCCTCCAGTTTAGTAAGATTTTAGGGGAAAAAGTCTCTGACTTTAAAAGGATATATATATATATATATATATATATGCAAAACAACCACTGTGAAAGAATAGAGAAATTCCAAGCGCTTTCGTGACTACCCACATTATCATAGTTCCTTGATAATGTGAGTAGTCACGAAAGCGCTTGGAATTTCTCTATTCTTTTACAGTGGTTGTTTTTCATATTCTGAAATCACCTGTTTACTGTGATCTTATTGTATATATATATATATATATATATATATATATATATATATATATATATATATATATATATATATATATATATATATATATATATATGCAAAACAACCACTCTGAAAGAATAGAGAAATTCCAAGCGCTTTCGTGACTACTCACATTATCAAGGAACTATGAAAGTAAAGCATCCAAGGAAGCTATATAAGGGGTCTGGCCAGCACCTCACTATCAGATCCCACAACGGTTAAACACATGACGCGTGCCGACCCAACTTGGATAGGACCTTTGCACAACTCACCCACAAACTATTCTACCCAAGAAAATTTTAAAATTATTATTTGTCCAGTCTATTATTAAATTCTTCCCAAATTCTATTAATTATAAATGGATCTAATTTATATAAACCAAAGGAAATATTCATATTATTGTCAAAACTGCTTTTTATGAAACAAGATTCAATTATATTCCTGTCGACCATGGACTTGCTTGATACTACTTTCTCAACTTTTTGAAAATCAATTGGATGGTTAAAATCTCTTACATGAACAAATAGAGCATTGGAATCTTGTCCAGTTCTAATGCTATATTTATGTTGTTTTAATCTTAGTTCGAGATTTTTACCAGTTTGACCGTAATAAACTTTATCGCAAATTTTACAAGGAATCTTATAGACACATCCATCAGCATTTTGGGGGGAATTCTTTATCAAAAGTATTTTTACTGTATCAAGATTTTTGAATACAACTTTAATATTAAAAGTCTTAAGAAGAGAAGGCATATCAACCAAGTTTTCATGGTAAGGGAGAACCAACATATTTTTAGTTGAATAAGGCTGGTTGTCCCTTTTTGGATTGTAAAAAGTATTTCTAGCAACTTTAAAAGATTTATCAATTACATTTCTTGGGTATTTTAAATCATTACCTATTTCATAAATTTTGGATATTTCCTCATCTATGAACTCAGGACTACAAATTCGTAAAGCTCTCAAAAACATTGATGAGAAAACAGACAGTTTGACTATCTTGATGCGAGGAATAATAGTGGACATAGGAACAGTTATTTGTAGGTTTTCTGTAAATTTTAAATTTGAATTCATTATTACCCTTAATAATTAAAACATCTAGAAAAGGCAATGAGTTATTTTCTTCAAACTCAACAGTAAAGTTTTTAGAATGGGCTAAGCTATTTAATTTTCCAAGGAAATGGTGTATATCTACATTTTTGGGCATAAGACACAAAATATCATCAACATATCTGAACCATTTAGCTCTATTAGGGAGGATTGTGTTAAGTAACCTTGTTTCAAAAAATTCCATGTATAGGTTACTAAGAACAGGTGAAAGAGGATTTCCCATTGCCATACCAAACTTCTGAGTGTAAAACTTATCATTAAATACAAATTTTGCATCAACAATGCAAAGTTTAATAAGTTTAATGATAGTAGGAACTGGCAATGGTAAATCATAGTTAACGAGTTCTTCAGATAAGAAACTTAATAAATCATCAACAGGAACTTTCGTAAACAAGGAAGTAACATCAAAACTAACCATGTTAAAATCATTTAAGTCAGTCAAGGAGCTTAATTTATCAACCAAGTCTGTTGTTTTTAACATTAAAGTTAGAAATTTTGCCAATAATAGGGCTTAAAATATCAACAAGCCATTTGGATAATTTATATGAAACTGACCCTATGGAGCTAATAATTGGTCTGACTGGATTCCCTGGTTTGTGTGTTTTTATTAGTCCATACATGTAAGGCAAAGATGGATTAGTGTAAGTAAATTGTTTGACTAATTCATCTTTGCCTTTCAGTAGAAGTTTTATTGTTTTATTGAAATTGCTGTTACATGTATGGACTAATAAAAACACACGCTTGGAATTTCTCTATTCTTTCAAAGTGGTTGTTTTGCATATTCTGAAATCACCTGTTTACTGTGATCTTATTGCACATATATATATATATATATATATATATATATATATATATATATATATATATATATATATATATATATATATATATATATATATATATATATATATATATATATATATATATATGTTATTCTAGTTTTCTTCCATCACAATATATGTCTTCTACATAGACTTGAGGAGACTAATATCGTCAACTTGGGAATTTTAGTAAACTGATCTCATCTGCCTAAAATGAATACAATTAAATATTCACCTCACACTAGCAAACAAAATGAGCCAAGACAGTTCAAATACACCTTAGAATCTGCAGTGACTGATGAGATATTATGAATGACTTGTAATATGTCACCCGTTTGTAAATAATATATTTAGCGTCAAACACTTTCGCGGAATATTAATAACTTCAAGAATGTTATTAAAATTGATGGGAAAAACGTGCTGGTTTATTCGTCTTGAAAAAAAAAACACCTGCCAGGTGTGCTTGTCATGAGACGAGCTGTTCACAGATGTTTTTGTAAAAAATGGAGACATTAGCAGTGTGTTGCTACCCTATTGCAAACGACAGTCACGTAATGGAAACTAAAGTTAGCTTGTTTCCTGTCATCTGCCATCACACAGGTGGATTAAATAAATATATAGTGTTAAATCTCTACCAGTGTGATGCTGACACTATGGTAGACTACAGTAACTATGACCACTGGCTTACCTGTGCTGGTGTCACTGGTGTGTCACCATGGCCACACTGGCTTACCTGTGCTGGTGTCAGTGGTGTCACCATGGTCACACTGGCTTACCTGTGCTGGTGTCAGTGGTGCGTCACCATGGTCACACTGGCTTACCTGTGCTGGTGTCAGTGGTGCGTCACCATGGTCACACTGGCTTACCTGTGCTGGTGTCAGTGGTGTGTCACCATGGTCACACTGGCTTACCTGTGCTGGTGTCACTGGTGCGTCACCATGGTCACACTGGCTTACCTGTGCAGGTGTCAGTGGTGCGTCACCATGGTCACACTGGCTTACCTGTGCTGGTGTCAGTGGTGTCACCATGGTCACACTGGCTTACCTGTGCTGGTGTCACTGGTGTGTCACCATGGTCACACTGGCTTACCTGTGCTGGTGTCACTGATGCGTCACCATGGTCACACTGGCTTACCTGTGCTGGTGTCAGTGGTGCGTTACCATGGTCACACAGGACTTACCTGTGCTGGTGTCACTGGTGCGTCACCATGGTCACACTGACTTACCTGTGCTGGTGTCACTGGTATGTCACCATGGTCACACTGGCTTACCTGTGCTGGTATCAGTGGTGTCACCATGGTCACACAGGACTTACCTGTGCTGGTGTCACTGGTGCGTCACCATGGTCACACTGACTTACCTGTGCTGGTGTCAGTGGTGTGTCACCATGGTCACACTGGCTTACCTGTGCTGGTGTCACTGGTGTGTCACCATGGTCACACTGGCTTACCTGTGCTGGTGTCAGTGGTGCGTCACCATGGTCACACTGGCTTACCTGTGCTGGTGTCAGTGGTGCATCACCATGGTCACACTGGCTTACCTGTGCTGGTGTCAGTGGTGCATCACCATGGTCACACTGGCTTACCTGTGCTGGTGTCAGTGGTGCGTCACCATGGTCACACTGGCTTACCTGTGCTGGTGTCAGTGGTGTGTCACCATGGTCACACTGGCTTACCTGTGCTGGTGTCTGTCACCATGGTCACACTGGCACCTGTGCTGGTGTCAGTGGTGTGTCACCATGGTCACACTGGCTTACCTGTGCTGGTGTCACTGGTGCGTCACCATGGTCACACTGGCTTACCTGTGCAGGTGTCAGTGGTGTGTCACCATGGTCACACTGGCTTACCTGTGCAGGTGTCAGTGGTGCGTCACCATGGTCACACTGGCTTACCTGTGCTGGTGTCACTGGTGCGTCACCATGGTCACACTGGCTTACCTGTGCAGGTGTCAGTGGTGTGTCACCATGGTCACACTGGCTTACCTGTGCAGGTGTCAGTGGTGTGTCACCATGGTCACACTGGCTTACCTGTGCAGGTGTCAGTGGTGCGTCACCAAGGTCACACAATTCGACTATTCCACTTAATTCAATATTCAATTTACACGAAACACTCCTTGTTTTCTAACCAACAATTCTCATGAATAAAATCACTTAAGTAAATAAAATCACGTAAGTGACAACAAAAATTGCGTCCGTGTCAAAAAAACCTGTCTTTTTCCAATATATTCCTTGATAAAACTGGTCAAATATTGTACAAGAGAGCACAAGGGATATACACCGAGAGGTGTAGGTATATCTCTCAGCGTATATATGCTGAGAATATCACATTAATCCTTACATTAGAGCTTAAAATATCCTTGTTTGGTGTGAACAGGTGACATATATATATATATATATATATATATATATATATATATATATATATATATATATATATATATATATATATATATATATATATATATATATATATATATATATATAATAGCCCCGGTGTAGGCTCATTTAGGCTTTCAGCCTAAATGAGCCTACA
Organism: Cherax quadricarinatus; assembly: GCF_038502225.1. Classification (NCBI taxonomy): domain Eukaryota; kingdom Metazoa; phylum Arthropoda; class Malacostraca; order Decapoda; family Parastacidae; genus Cherax; species Cherax quadricarinatus. The sequence goes on along the minus strand of NC_091362.1, from coordinate 14,302,861 downwards.
CCGGGGATCTCATTTTTTTAAATAATTCAGATTTACTGGCAGTGTGACATTTTATTGTGGCTCTCCAAGAGCTTTGCCAAACTCCTGGAGAGCGAAACGTTGCCACAATAAAATATCACAATAGTTGCACATTTGTCTTCTTTGGTAACACGGTTACTGAAAGCAGTGAAGAGTTTTTACGAGGATAGTGAGGCTCAAGTTAGAGTATGTAGGAAAGAGGGAAATTATTTCCCAGTAAAAGTAGGCCTTAGACAAGGATGTGTGATGTCACCGTGGTTGTTTAATATATTTATAGATGGGGTTGTAAGAGAAGTAAATGCGAGGGTCTTGGCAAGAGGCGTGGAGTTAAAAGATAATCACACATAAATTGGGAGTTGTCACAGTTGCTCTTTGCTGATGACACTGTGCTCTTGGGAGATTCTGAAGAAAAGTTGCAGATTGGTGGATGAATTTGGTAGGGTGTGCAAAAGAAGAAAATTAAAAGTGAATACAGGAAAGAGTAAGGTTATGAGGTATGGAGGAGGTGAATGTATTCAGATATTTGGGAGTGGACGTGTCAGCGGATGTCTATGAAAGATGAGGTGAATCATAGAATTGATGAGGGAAAAAGGGTGAGTGGTGCACTTAGGAGTCTGTGGACACAAAGAACTTTGTCCTTGGAGGCAAAGAGGGGAATGTATGAGAGTATAGTTTTACCAACGCTCTTATATGGGTGTGAAGCATGGGTGATGAATGTTGCAGCGAGGAGAAGGCTGGAGGCAGTGGAGATGTCATGTCTGAGGGCAATGTGTGGTGTGAATATAATATCAGAGAATTCGTAGTTTGGAAGTTAGGAGGAGGTGCGGGATTACCAAAACTGTTGTCCAGAGGGCTGAAGAAGGGTTGTTGAGGTGGTTCGGACATGTAGAGAGAATGGAGCGAAACAGAATGACTGCAAGAGTGTATCAGTCTGTAGTGGAAGGAAGGCGGGATAGGGGTCGGCCTAGGAAAGGTTGGAGGGAGGGGGTAAAGGAGGTTTTGTGTGCGAGGGGCTTGGACTTCCAGCAGGCATGCGTGAGCGTGTTTGATAGGAGTGAATGGAGACAAATGGTTTTTAATACTTGACGTGCTGTTGGAGTGTGAGCAAAGTAACATTTATGAAGGGGTTCAGGGAAACCGGCAGGCCGGACTTGAGTCCTGGAGATGGGAAGTACAGTGCCTGCACTCTGAAGGAGGGGTGTTAATGTTGCAGTTTAAAAACTGTAGTGTAAAGCACCCTTCTGGCAAGACAGTGATGGAGTGAATGATGGTGAAAGTTTTTCTTTTTCGGGCCACCCTGCCTTGGTGGGAATCGGCCGGTGTGATAATAAAAATAAATAATAATTTTTGTTAATTGTGAGTAAGTGAGAACATGAAATAGTCTGTGTGTGGTTATGGTTCCCATATTTTAGGCATCATTATTACCGAAGCATTTCGCCTGCATAGTAGGCTTGCTCAGTCGTACATGAATAATATACAGTACCGACAAGATGAAGAATGAGACACATGTGCAACATCTGAGAATGCTTATTTGTAGATGTTTCGCCATCCAGTGACTTCATCAATACAAAAACATAATGAGAAGACAGAACTATATACAAAAGACGAGGTAAACAGTCCCTCAGTCTAGGAGTTGAAGAACACCGAAGTCTTGAAGACTCTGGAGCACAGCCAGGAAGAATGTTGCTTATATATTGTATGTATAAAGGTCTACATTCTTCACATTATGTCATTGTATTGTATTGATAAAGCCACTGGATGGCTGAACGTCTACAAATAAAGATACCCAGATGTTGCTCAAGTGTCTAGTTCTTTTTTTTCAGTCGTCTACAGAGGTGACTAAATGTATAGACAACAGTAGCAGTAGGGAGTTGATGTCATCAGTCCGTCATCCTTGGAGAAGTAGTTTGAGGTGGTCAGTCCCCATCCCTCAGAAGTGTTCACCTCCACATTTACTCACATGTGTATTTGACTGAAGAAGCCTGCGGTGTGGGTGAAACGTTTCGGAAATAAGGATTCCAAACTGTTGTACCTTTGTCTAATTTATCTACTAGTCGGTACTGTATATCAAACTTGATATATTAATCTATCATTATTGTATTACTATACAATAATGATAGATTATACACTGATCATTGCAATTTTCAAAAAATATATAATTAAAAGAAATTTATATATATATATATATATATATATATATATATATATAATATATATATATATATATATATATATATATATATATATATATATATATATATATATATATATATATATATATATATATGCAATAAGATCACAGTAAACAGGTGATTTCAGAATATGCAAAACAACCACTCTGAAAGAATAGAGAAATTCCAAGCGCTTTCGTGACTACTCACATTATCAAGTTCCTTGATAATGTGAGTAGTCACGAAAGCGCTTGGAATTTCTCTATTCTTTCAGAGTGGTTGTTTTGCATATATATATATATATATATATATATATATATATATATATATATATATATATATATATATATATATATGTCGTGCCGAATATGTAAAACTGGTCAATTAGCAAGAACTCATTTAAAATTAAGTCCTTTCTGAAATTTTCTTTTATACGTTTAAAGATATATATTTTTAATTAATGTTAATGTAAAAAATTTTAATTTTGCACCAAAAGAATCTTAGAAAACTTACCTAACCTTATCATAACAAGCGCAATTTATTTTAGCCTAACCCAACTAAATATATTTTAGATTTGTTTACAATAATTTAATACTAAACAAACACAGTGAAATATATTTTTTTCGTTAGGTTCAGAATGATTTTGGTGAAATTATTGCATACACAAATTTTCACTTGTCCTATATGGCAAGATGAGCGTTGCTATTTAAGCCAAGATCGCAAGTTCTGCCTATTCGGCACGACATATATATATATATATATATATATATATATATATATATATATATATATATATATATATATATATATATATATAATGTATATATCACACGTTAATTTTCGATTGAATATATATGCAAATTGTGTTGTTATTCCTTCGTTTACTTTTCATAGTGAATAATATTCTTGGAGCCAGACTAATAATTTTAAAAGCTATCACTGAAATATATTCTTGTGCCCAAGCATAAATTAAATCATTCATATATTTTTTTTTTTACTCTGGGGAAGAATTATGTTCAGTTTTATCTAGAATAAAACGTTACGTTACTTATACGTATGGAGACGTATACACAGGTTGTGAAACGAGCCCTTATTTTGACGTTTCGCTCTGTGTAGAGCTTTATCATGAGTAGATAAAGCTCTGCACTGAGGGAAACGTTGTCCTGTAATTTGTGTCGTGTCTTCTTTGTGGTAATTTCCAGGTGATTGTAACTCCAGCTCTGCTGGAACGAAAACCCTGAGGCTGCCATGACTGTTGGACCTTAAGGTTGACACTGTACTGTAGTCTCCCAGCTCAGGCTGACACTATACTATAGTCTTCCAGCTCAGGCTGACACTATACTGTAGTCTCCCAGCTCAGGCTGACACTATACTATAGTCTTCCAGCTCAGGCTGACACTGTAGTGTAGTTTCCCAGCTGAGGCTGACACTATACTGTAGTCTACCAGCTCAGATTAATATTATAGTGTGGTCTCTCAGCTTAGGCTGGCACTATACTGCAGTCTCCTAGCTTAGGCTGGCACTATACTGCAGTCTCCTAGCTTAGGCTGGCACTATACTGCAGTCTCCTAGCTTAGGCTGGCACTATACTGCAGTCTCCTAGCTTAGGCTGGCACTATACTGCAGTCTCCTAGCTTAGGCTGACACATATCAACACAATATGACCGTCCCGTGTGATGGAATATGACAGGGAAAACATAGCAAAGCTTATATTCCCACTGTGTAACTGTTACACAGAATATCGCACCAAGACACGGATCGTCTAAACATTTTTGTTAACTTAAAAATGAAATTCCAATGTGTTATATATCAGATTTTTTATTGCAATCTTCGAAAATCTAATGATTTAAACGTTGAAGATATCAGTGCCCCTTATATTGAAGATATCATTTTCTTCCATATACTTTGGGAGACAATGATTATGTATGTATGTATATATATATATATATATATATATATATATATATATATATATATATATATATATATATATATATATATTTGCAATAAGATCACAGTAAACAGGTGATTTCAGAATATGCAAAACGACCACTGTGAAAAAATAGAGAAATTTCAAGCGCTTTCGTGACTACTCACATTATCAAGGAACTATGAAAGTAAAGCATCAAAGGAAGGTATATAAGGGGTCTAGCCAACACCTCACTATCAGATCCCACAACAGTTAAACACCTGACGCGCGACTCATAAGAAAGGGAACACTGCAGCAGGCCCGCCGGCCCAACTAGACAGGTCCTTCACACAACCTACCAACAAACTATTCTACCCAAGAAATAAGAAATTTTAAAAATATTATTTGTCCAGTGTATTATTAAATTCTTCCCAAATTCTATTAATTATAAATGGATGTAATTTATATAAACCAAAGGAAATATTCATATTATTGTCAAAACTGCTTTTTATGAAACAAGATTCAATTATATTCCTGTCGACCATGGACTTGCTTGATACTACTTTCTTAACTTTTTGAAAATCAATTGGATAGTTAAAATATCTTACATGAATAAATAGAGCATTGGAATCTTGTCCAATTCTAATGCTATATTTATGTTTTAATCTTCGAGATTTTTACCAGTTTGACCGTAATAAACTTTATCGCAAATTTTACAAGGAATCTTATAGACACATCCATCAGCATTTTGGGGGGAATTCTTTATCAAAAGTTTTTTACTGTATCAAGTTTTTTGAATACAATTTTAATATTAAAAGTCTTAAGAAGAGAAGGCATATCAACCAATAGGGTCAGTTTCATATAAATTATCCAAATGGCTTGTTGATATTTTAAGCCCTATTGTTGGCAAAATTTCTAACTTTAATGTTAAAAACAACATAGATTTAGTTGATAAATTAACCTCCTTGACTGACTTAAATGATTTTAACATGGTTAGTTTTGATGTTACTTCCTTGTTTACAAAAGTTCCTGTTGATGATTTATTAAGTTTCTTACCTGAAGAACTCGTTAACTATGATTTACCATTGCCAGTTCCTATTATCATTAAACTTATTAAACTTTGCATTGTTGATGTAAAATTTGTATTTAATGATAAGTTTTACACTCAGAAGTTTGGTATGGCAATGGGAAATCCTCTTTCACCTGTTCTTAGTAACCTATACATGGAATTTTTTGAAACAAGGTTACTTAACACAATCCTCCCTAATAGAGCTAAATGGTTCAGATATGTTGATGATATTTTGTGTCTTATGCCCAAAAATGTTGATATACACCATTTCCTTGGCATTCTATAAACTTTACTGTTGAGTTTGAAGAAAATAACTCATTGCCTTTTCTAGCTGTTTTAATTACTAAGGGTAGTAATGAATTCAAATTTAAAATTTACAGAAAACCTACAAATAACTGTTCCTATGTCCACTATTATTCCTCGCATCAAGATAGAGTTAAACTGTCTGTTTTCTCATCAATGTTTTTGAGAGCTTTACGAATTTGTAGTCCAGAGTTCATATGTGAGGAAATATCCAAAATTTATGAAATAGGTAATGATTTAAAATACCCAAGAAATGTAATTGATAAATCTTTTAAAGTTGCTAGAAATACTTTTTACAATCCAAAAAGAGACAACCAGCCTTATTCAACTAAAAATATGTTGGTTCTCCCTTACCATGAAAACTTGGTTGATATGCCTTCTCTTCTTAAGACTTTTAATATTAAAGTTGTATTCAAAAATCTTGATACAGTAAAAAAACTTTTGATAAAGAATTCCCCCCAAAATGCTGATGGATGTGTCTATAAGATTCCTTGTAAAATTTGCGATAAAGTTTATTACAGTCAAACTGGTAAAAATCTCGAACTAAGATTAAAACAACATAAATAAAGCATTAGAACTGGACAAGATTCCAATGCTCTATTTATTCATGTAAGAGATTTTAACCATCCAATTGATTTTCAAAAAGTTGAGAAAGTAGTATCAAGCAAGTCTATGGTCGACAGGAATATAATTGAATCTTGTTTCATAAAAAGCAGTTTTGACAATAATATGAATATTTCCTTTGGTTTATATAAATTAGATCCATTTATAATTAATAGAATTTGGGAAGAATTTAATAATACACTGGACAAATAATATTTTTAAAATTTCTTATTTCTTGGGTAGAATAGTTTGTTGGTAGGTTGTGTGAAGGACCTGTCTAGTTGGGCCGGCGGGCCTGCTGCAGTGTTCCCTTTATTATGAGTCGCGCGTCAGGTGTTTAACTGTTGTGGGATCTGATAGTGAGGTGTTGGCTAGACCCCTTATATACCTTCCTTTGATGCTTTACTTTCACAGTTCCTTGATAATGTGAGTAGTCACGAAAGCGCTTGGAATTTCACTATTTTTTCACAGTGATTGTTTTGCATATTCTGAAATCACCTGTTTACTGTGATCTTATTGCATATATATATATATATATATATATATATATATATATATATATATATATATATATATATATATATATATATATATATATATATATATATATATATATATATATATATATATATATATATATATATATATATATATATACAGAGAGAGAGAGGAAATATATTCTGCCAAACAGATCGCAGAGATTTCATTAAGTTTTATTAGGAATCTTGAGTAATAAAGATTGACATCAGTAAAGAACTTCAATTAAAAGAAACACTAACACTGAAATAAACGTGATTATCTAAATAAAATTACTTATAAGTTTTAAAAACTGTTAATATAGCTTTAAGATCAAATTATTATTATTATTATTATAATTATTATTATATAATGCTAATATATTATTATTATTATTATTATTATTATTATGCAGCGTTTAACAATAGTAATAAGAAGACAGAAAAGATGCTGGACTATTATGGAATCTATTAATAGTAGTAGTAGAATTTTAATAATATTATTAGTAGTAATATTAGTATTAACAGTAATAGCAGTAGTATTTATTAATATTATTCGTAATAGTAAAATTTTATTAATAATGTTATTAACATTATCATTATCATTATTATTACATTAATTTGAAAGCGTTAAATCAGCAAGGGTAATGCTACTACTGTCGAATGGGGAGAAATTAGTTTCGATCCGCTGAAGAGAAACGTAGCTCCAGTTCCTTGGAACAAAATTCTCAATGCATCAACCCCCCCTCCCCCTCCCCCCCCCTTCCGAAGTGAAATAAAAAAATGTAAATTTAATAATATTGAAAGTTAAGAAAATGCTAACTTATTAGAATCATTCCAATCATTATATAATATCACGCCCTTGAAGGGAGGCAACGAGGACTGATCCAACTCCTCGGATCAAGAGCTCTTCGTATGCAGAAGAGCACCCTACTTGATGGGTATATCACAATCGTCACTTTTTAACCTAACAAGAGAGAGACTTTTGTTTGCACTTTGAGTGATGTACCACTTTATTACCCTATATTCTCCCCTTAAAATAAAATATTTCAGTTTATTACCACTTAACTGATCACTATTCTCTCTTTTCTTAAAATATTTCATTTGAGTACCACTTAACCGGTCACTATTCTCCCTTAAAATATTTCAGTTGTGTACCACTTAACCGGTCACTATTCTCCCTTAAAATATTTCATTTGAGTACCACTTAACCGGTCACTATTCTCCCTTAAAATATTCAGTTGAGTACCACTTAACCGATCACTATTCTCCCTTTTCTTAAAATATTTCAGTTTATTACCACTTAACCGATCACTATTCTCCCTTTTCTTAAAATATTTCAGTTGAGTACCACATTAACCGGTCACTATTCTCCCTTAAAATATTTCAGTTGAGTACCACATTAACCGGTCACTATTCTCCCTTAAAATATTTCAGTTGAGTACTACTTAACCGATCACTATTCTCCCTTTTCTTAAAATATTTCAGTTTATTACCACTTAACCGATCACTATTCTCCCTTTTCTTAAAATATTTCAGTTGAGTACCACTTAACCGGTCACTATTCTCCCTTAAATATTTTTTATATTACAGTTTCAGACTTCGACTTCAAGTCAATAGCGAGTTTTAAGTCACGAATTTGCTCTTATTACATAGTTCGATGGTTTTATACCCCGCCACTGTTAGCGAATACCTGGAGTATACCTGGAGAGGGTTTTGGGGGTCAGCGCCCACTCGGCCCGGTCTGTGACCAGGCCTCGGGACGAAAGAAAAACAAAAAAATCTTAAGGTCTAAGTTCATGCGGAAAAACCTTAGTGTCACGTGTTTTGTTGTGGTATTGATCTTTACTCCGTGGACTCGTAAACACAAGTATAATGTGATCCTTTATTGACTACGTTTCGCCCACACAGTGGGTTTTATCTCCACTCCGTGGATGATTCAGCTTGTGTGTACCGATGGCTACTGTCACCTTGGCCTTGGTGAGGCTGGTAGTGTCATTGTTTTAACACGGACGTGGCTCCTATTTTCAGAGTGGCACTCGTATTAACTCTTGTTCCTCTGCCTCTTTGAGAGTGGCACTCGTATTAATACCCGTTCTTCTGCCTCTTTGAGAGTGGCACTCGTATTAATACCCGTTCTTCTGCCTCTTTGAGAGTGGCACTCGTATTAATACCCGTTCTTCTGCCTCTTTGAGAGTGGCACTCGTATTAATACCCGTTCTTCTGCCTCTTTGAGAGTGGCACTCGTATTAATACCCGTTCTTCTGCCTCTTTGAGAGTGGCACTCGTATTAATACCCGTTCTTCTGCCTCTTTGAGAGTGGCACTCGTATTAATACCCGTTCTTCTGCCTCTTTGAGAGTGGCACTCGTATTAATACCCGTTCTTCTGCCTCTTTGAGAGTGGCACTCGTATTAATACCCGTTCTTCTGCCTCTTTGAGAGTGGCACTCGTATTAATACCCGTTCTTCTGCCTCTTTGAGAGTGGCACTCGTATTAATACCCGTTCTTCTGCCTCTTTGAGAGTGGCACTCGTATTAATACCCGTTCTTCTGCCTCTTTGAGAGTGGCACTCGTATTAATACCCGTTCTTCTGCCTCTTTGAGAGTGGCACTCGTATTAATACCCGTTCTTCTGCCTCTTTGAGAGTGGCACTCGTATTAATACCCGTTCTTCTGCCTCTTTGAGAGTGGCACTCGTATTAATACCCGTTCTTCTGCCTCTTTGAGAGTGGCACTCGTATTAATACCCGTTCTTCTGCCTCTTTGAGAGTGGCACTCGTATTAATACCCGTTCTTCTGCCTCTTTGAGAGTGGCACTCGTATTAATACCCGTTCTTCTGCCTCTTTGAGAGTGGCACTCGTATTAATACCCGTTCTTCTGCCTCTTTCTTCTGCCTCTTTGAGAGTGGCACTCGTATTAATACCCGTTCTTCTGCCTCTTTGAGAGTGGCACTCGTATTAATACCCGTTCTTCTGCCTCTTTGAGAGTGGCACTCGTATTAATACCCGTTCTTCTGCCTCTTTGAGAGTGGCACTCGTATTAATACCCATTCTTCTGCCTCTTTGAGAGTGGCACTCGTATTAATACCCGTTCTTCTGCCTCTTTGAGAGTGGCACTCGTATTAATACCCATTCTTCTGCCTCTTTGAGAGTGGCACTCGTATTAATACCCATTCTTCTGCCTCTTTGAGAGTGGCACTCGTATTAATACCCGTTCTTCTGCCTTTCACTCTGAATGACTTTTAAACACTCCTTGTACTCAGCAGTGACCTTACAACCAACCTTCACACCTTAATTATAAGCGTCTTCGTAGTGAAAAGACACCACACAACGTTTCGCCCTGATGAAACGCTGCTCGCAGGGAATCATTGTCTCAATGAAAGCTTCTTCTGAAACTTGTTTCATGTTCCTTGTTTTATATACATGAAAAATCAAGACTGACACCAATAATAATAATAATAATAATAATAATAATAATAATAATAATAATAATAATAATAATAATAATAAAAGTAATAAAAATAATAGCAATTGTAGCAAAAATAGTAATAGCAATAAAAGCAATAATAATATTAGCAATAATAATAATAATAGCAATAATATCAATAATATTAGCAATAATATAAATAATAATAATAATAACAGCAATAATAATACCAATAATATTAGCAATAATATTAATAATATTATTAATAATAATATTGATTATGAGTGCACATAGTTTATATATATACACAAATCTCAACTTGCTTTTGGAAAATAATTCATCATCACTAAACTGTACAACGATGAACGAAACACATATTCAGCACATGTGTACATCTCGACAGTAAAGATACACATGTGCTGCACATGTGTCCTCAGCTGGTCGGTATTGTATATCGTAGATTTAACGATACTTTGCCCTAAGATTTTAGGGATATCGTTCCTGCGTTACGTTCTGTGGAATCTTTCAACTACAGATATAATGTATTTCTGGTGTATGCCGAAGTTATCAGATCGCATTTTTAGTTTGATAGGGTGGTGATGTTCGGGTGAGAGTAAACTGTTAGGGTAGCAGGGAGGCTGGTATGCTGGTGATGTTCGGGTGAGAGTAAACTGTTAGGGTAGCAGGGAGGCTGGTATGCTGGTGATGTTCGGGTGAGAGTAAACTGTTAGGGTAGCAGGGAGGCTGGTATGCTGGTGATGTTCGGGTGAGAGTAAACTGTTAGGGTAGCAGGGAGGCTGGTATGCTGGTGATGTTCGGGTGAGAGTAAACTGTTAGGGTAGCAGGGAGGCTGGTATGCTGGTGATGTTCGGGTGAGAGTAAACTGTTAGGGTAGCAGGGAGGCTGGTATGCTGGTGATATTCGGGTGAGAGTAAACTGTTAGGGTAGCAGGGAGGCTGGTATGCTGGTGATATTCGGGTGAGAGTAAACTGTTAGGGTAGCAGGGAGGCTGGTATGCTGGTGATATTCGGGTGAGAGTAAACTGTTAGGGTAGCAGGGAGGCTGGTATGCTGGTGATATTCGGGTGAGAGTAAACTGTTAGGGTAGCAGGGAGGCTGGTATGCTGATGTTCGGGTGAGAGTAAACTCTTAGGGTAGCAGGGAGGCTGGTATGCTGGTGATATTCGGGTGAGAGTAAACTGTTAGGGTAGCAGGGAGGCTGGTATGCTGGTGATATTCGGGTGAGAGTAAACTCTTAGGGTAGCAGGGAGGCTGGTATGCTGGTGATATTCGGGTGAGAGTAAACTCTTAGGGTAGCAGGGAGGCTGGTATGCTGGTGATATTCGGGTGAGAGTAAACTCTTAGGGTAGCAGGGAGGCTGGTATGCTGGTGATATTCGGGTGAGAGTAAACTCTTAGGGTAGCAGGGAGGCTGGTATGCTGGTGATGTTAGGGTGAGAGTAAACTCTTAGGGTAGCAGGGAGGCTGGTATGCTGGTGATATTCGGGTGAGAGTAAACTCTTAGGGTAGCAGGGAGGCTGGTATGCTGGTGATGTTAGGGTGAGAGTAAACTCTTAGGGTAGCAGGGAGGCTGGTATGCTGGTGATATTCGGGTGAGAGTAAACTGTTAGGGTAGCAGGGAGGCTGGTATGCTGGTGATATTCGGGTGAGAGTAAACTGTTAGGGTAGCAGGGAGGCTGGTATGCTGGTGATGTTCGGGTGAGAGTAAACTGTTAGGGTAGCAGGGAGGCTGGTATGCTGGTGATATTCGGGTGAGAGTAAACTGTTAGGGTAGCAGGGAGGCTGGTATGCTTGTGATATTCGGGTGAGAGTAAACTGTTAGGGTAGCAGGGAGGCTGGTATGCTGATGTTCGGGTGAGAGTAAACTCTTAGGGTAGCAGGGAGGCTGGTATGCTGGTGATATTCGGGTGAGAGTAAACTGTTAGGGTAGCAGGGAGGCTGGTATGCTGGTGATATTCGGGTGAGAGTAAACTCTTAGGGTAGCAGGGAGGCTGGTATGCTGGTGATATTCGGGTGAGAGTAAACTCTTAGGGTAGCAGGGAGGCTGGTATGCTGGTGATATTCGGGTGAGAGTAAACTCTTAGGGTAGCAGGGAGGCTGGTATGCTGGTGATATTCGGGTGAGAGTAAACTCTTAGGGTAGCAGGGAGGCTGGTATGCTGGTGATGTTAGGGTGAGAGTAAACTCTTAGGGTAGCAGGGAGGCTGGTATGCTGGTGATATTCGGGTGAGAGTAAACTCTTAGGGTAGCAGGGAGGCTGGTATGCTGGTGATATTCGGGTGAGAGTAAACTCTTAGGGTAGCAGGGAGGCTGGTATGCTGGTGATATTCGGGTGAGAGTAAACTGTCAGGGTAGCAGGGAGGCTGGTATGCTGGTGATATTCGGGTGAGAGTAAACTGTCAGGGTAGCAGGGAGGCTGGTATGCTGGTGATGTTCGGGTGAGAGTAAACTGTTAGGGTAGCAGGGAGGCTGGTATGCTGGTGATATTCGGGTGAGAGTAAACTGTTAGGGTAGCAGGGAGGCTGGTATGCTGGTGATATTCGGGTGAGAGTAAACTGTTAGGGTAGCAGGGAGGCTGGTATGCTGGTGATATTCGGGTGAGAGTAAACTGTTAGGGTAGCAGGGAGGCTGGTATGCTGATGTTCGGGTGAGAGTAAACTCTTAGGGTAGCAGGGAGGCTGGTATGCTGGTGATATTCGGGTGAGAGTAAACTGTTAGGGTAGCAGGGAGGCTGGTATGCTGGTGATATTCGGGTGAGAGTAAACTCTTAGGGTAGCAGGGAGGCTGGTATGCTGGTGATATTCGGGTGAGAGTAAACTCTTAGGGTAGCAGGGAGGCTGGTATGCTGGTGATATTCGGGTGAGAGTAAACTCTTAGGGTAGCAGGGAGGCTGGTATGCTGGTGATATTCGGGTGAGAGTAAACTGTTAGGGTAGCAGGGAGGCTGGTATGCTGGTGATGTTAGGGTGAGAGTAAACTCTTAGGGTAGCAGGGAGGCTGGTATGCTGGTGATATTCGGGTGAGAGTAAACTCTTAGGGTAGCAGGGAGGCTGGTATGCTGGTGATATTCGGGTGAGAGTAAACTCTTAGGGTAGCAGGGAGGCTGGTATGCTGGTGATATTCGGGTGAGAGTAAACTGTCAGGGTAGCAGGGAGGCTGGTATGCTGGTGATATTCGGGTGAGAGTAAACTGTTAGGGTAGCAGGGAGGCTGGTATGCTGGTGATATTCGGGTGAGAGTAAACTGTTAGGGTAGCAGGGAGGCTGGTATGCTGGTGATATTCGGGTGAGAGTAAACTCTTAGGGTAGCAGGGAGGCTGGTATGCTGGTGATATTCGGGTGAGAGTAAACTATGTTAGGGTAGCAGGGAGGCTGGTATGCTGGTGATATTCGGGTGAGAGTAAACCATGTTAGGGTAGCAGGGAGGCTGGTATGCTGGTGATGTTAGGGTGAGAGTAAACTATGTTAGGGTAGCAGGGAGGCTGGTATGCTGGTGAACGTGTGAGAGTAAACTATGTTAGGACAGCAGGGAGGCTGGTATGCTGGTGATGTTAGGATGAGAGTAAACTGTTAGGGTAGCAGGGAGGCTGGTATGCTTCAAGTCTGGAAGGTGTGCTATCAGGTAAGCATTACCATGAGTTGGGCAGGGGACGGAGAGCAGGAATGACTTTTCTTGGGTTGTCCCAGGTTCTCTACACATATGCTGCTATGTATGATAATTCTATGCAACTGTATTTGTGTATACCTGAATAAACTTACTTACTTATGGCAGGAGAGGAGGATATGAATGGGCATAGGTGGACGACAGACGGAGAAAGGCAGAGGTTGGTGTGCATGTGATTGGGAGTACATGGGAGAGACAGATTACAGAAGACTTAGAAACCCACACTGAAGCTAGCTTCTACCTAGATTAAGGACTATCGTGTATATCTAGATTTATAAGTCAAGGATAAAGTGGAAGGCAGGTGGAGGGCAGCAGAGGAGAACATAATTCAGAAGGTAGACAGCGGATGTCAGTGGCATCCAGGGCATCGTACAAAAAAGGAGTACCTGAAAAAGTTCTTGATGTAAAAATCCGTTTTTTATAGAGCTCAATATTTTGGAGATTTTCACTGCCTAGCTCCATTACATAAAAACAGAAATAAGCCAAAAAAAAAAAAATGGCTTATCAGAAGTTTCTGTACTGATATTTTATCAGAGTGTGAACTGACCTTTTCTGATATGCACCGAGAGTGATTCTCAAAAATTTTTTTTAATACACAAAATCCGAGATTTTTAATAAAATAAAATTTGATTTAAAAACTATTGGGCTACATGTGAATTGCTAAATACGGCGTTTGTACACAATGCAATTTAATGAATTTATAATAAGCTTTAAAATGTCAACACATTCTCACATAAAAACAAAAATTTATACTTTATATATATATATATATATATATATATATATATATATATATATATATATATATATATATATATATATATATAATGTTTATATCGTTCTCAAGATTTCTTCTTTACACGAGACTTGTATTGAAATTTAATCCGGATATTTCACGGTGTACATTTCAACATTTGACGGAAGTAATATCCATCTCTTTCGTGAGATCACTTTAATAAGACGTCGTTAAAACTTAACGAGGTTTTGCAACGCATTTTACATACGCCAGAAATCATTCGAGTCTCATAAAATTTTGCAATAAAAACAGTTTACCGCTTTAGCCGGCAAGCACTTGGAAAATGTTTCTCCATTTAAGTTGGTAATTACCGCAAATAACAAGGGAATACAATAAGTCAAACAAAGTGGTCCTTTCCTTACCAGCAAATGTGCAGGAGTTGTGGGTACCAGTGGTGGAGGTGGGAATGGCAGCGATGTCTGGCGTGATGTAAGGTGTTTGTAGGGCCTCCTGTTGTCTAGTTGACCGAACGGCAGCAACAGTAAGGTGGGTATTGTGAAGGCGCTGCCGTCGGACTGACTGGACGGCAGCTGCCTTTAGGTGGTATGCTGTGGCTGCTGCGGCCATAAGACGGGTATGTTTAGGCCGCTGTCTACCCGAACACTGAGAGGCGGTGTGAACACGACAGCCACTACCCTCCGCTCTTTCAGTGTCACTGCCTTTCTTCTATATTTATTTCCTTTCTCGATCGTACGATTTTCCTGTGAGGCAGACGTAGCAGAGGAGCGTTGAACAGACGTGTGTTGCTTGGGGGTTAGCGTCAGCAGCTCTGCACCAGAGGGTTTTGAGAAGGTAATCGAGAGAGTGGTGGCAGTGGTGTGGGCCCCAGGGTGTTGGTGTGAGATGCATCATCTTGCGTGTGAGAGGCTGGCCAGGTGTTGGCCGACCCGGCCTTGACTTCTCACATACACACCTTAATTAATTCTTCTCACTTGCATTCTTCTCTGGAATAACCTAAGACAGTTTCTGTCACGCGAAATTATACACAATGGAGCAAAAATGAGTTCCTTCAGTAAATTTACCCTGCGCTTTTCAATATCTAGGAGTATTACATTTCCAATACGGTGCCATTAATCACTAGCACCGTTCTAGTAATGAAGAGTTGCGACCCAGAGAAGCGCTTTAGCATAACGAGCGTGAAATCACCATAAACCATTAAATAAGGTGCTGAAAACTTAGAACAATTCCTGGGGCGAGTATTAGCGGAGGTTGGGCCGCTCCCGCTGTCCGCCTGTGCTCCGCGCACACACCAACCCACAACTAAGTGCAGATAGTCATTTTGCTGCTCATTGTAACAATCTGGCTTTATTCCAGCTGTGAGGCAGGTGAGAGGTGTAGTGGGTGAGGCAGCTGTACTCAGCAAGGATGTCGGAGGCGTGTGGTAATCGCCCCCTGGATGAAAAAACCCTGTTTGTAATTGGACGATTCATGAACCAATTACCGACAGCCGTGAAATGCGACACCCGAGGCGTCAAATGAGCGACTGTGTTCCTCTCAACAATTAACAAAAAAATAGCAAGTGTAGTGGAAGCAGCGACCGGTGTCTTCCACGGACATAAAATCCGTTTGGCCTCTCTAATAATATTTGTTGAGAGTCCTGCCGATGTGTGATGGATGACATCCGCGGAGAGAGGTGCGGCGGCCACCGAGTAACTGAACGCCTCGATAAATTTGGTCTGACGTAGAGGGAGTGTAGGACAGGTCAGGATGTGCAAATTACCCATTGTCAAGTTTACTCAGGACGACAGCGAACAAAGGAGTAAGCCAAGTGGACTTGTTAGGGGTGGTAATTAAGCCTCTAATTCGTCACATCCGTTCAGTCTCACCCACCAATATTGACATGTTCATTATAGTCCTTCGAAGTAAATATATTGATATTTCTAAGCGCAAATAACACTAGTCTGGGCTCCTCGATGGCTGGAAAAAGGATGACGTTCCCACAATTAATGTAGTTTCCCCTCATTTAAGACACATTTGGGGGGACTAACCACAGGCTCTGGAAACTCTATAACCCACATTAGGAACTGCATAACCACGGGGGAGAGTTGATTGACAGCTCTAGGCCTTTCGTGTTGCAGACAACACATTTTCAAGAGCTTGCATAGGGATCAGGAGAGGCCCAAGTATTTGTATTCATAAAGAGACCCTCAAGGGCCACTCTTTATCCCTTTCCACTATTTCAAGCTCTTGAAAAAGTGTCTGCAACACGAAAGGCCTAGAGCTATCATTCAACTCTCCCCCTGTGATTTTTTTATAATTTATTATCGCCTGTTCGCGATTGCTGCATGAGGAGTTGTGTTATAGACCTGAATGTCCTCCCTGCTGAAGGCAGCGAGGCGGGACCCTGAAGACCACATCGACCCACTTTGTTTCACTCGTTCCGCTGATGCACTTTTCTTAGTGAGGGGTACCTTGATGCTGGTGAAGGGTTCTTGATCCAGGGAATTGCGGCTACCCTCCTCTGCCTAGGATCAAACCTGTTGACTTTCCATTCCCCAAGCGCTCTATGACTTCACATTTTTATTGCCTATAAATACGAAAAATAATGTTGATGAACAACTCGTCGTTAGGAACCTGAATTTGTAGCTCACTCTCCCCATCCTCAAAATAACTAACTAGAGGTTTGCAAATTATTAGATGAGTTAGGTAAATTAAGTTATTTTATATTACGAAAACTTTTGGCAAGGTCTCAACCCTTAAAGTAAGGTGTACGTACCATCCTGCCGGATGTGAAACACAACACGCAACGCCCAGGTACCTATTTATTGCTAGGTAAGCAGGTACCAGCAGGTGTAACGAAGCTTGCCCATAATGTCCGTCCTGCCTGGGTCTTGAAACCAGGACCTTACAGTTGTAATCTTAACTACTCTACCCCTCAAGGGAGGTTCCTTGAGGCTGGTAAGGGGCTCTTGATCTAGGGAATTGGATTTGTGCTCCAGTTCCCTGAATTGAGCCTGAATACCTTCCATCCCCCCCACATGCGCATCCCCATGATTATAATAATAATTAACTAGTCTAACCACTGAGTTACAGGTCTCCCTCTAGACCAGGGTCTCCTAACAGACCGGATGGATCATAATAAGAATATAAATATTGCTGGATAAATTAATATCACTTTCACTCGTCCCTGGCTCGTCCCTGGCTCGTCCCTGGCTCGTCCCTGGCTCGTCCCTGGCTCGTCCCTGGCTCGTCCCTGGCTCGTCCTTGGCTCGTCCCTGGCTCGTCCCTGGCTCGTCCCTGGCTCGTCCCTGGCTCGTCCCTGGCTCGTCCCTTGCTCGTCCCTGGCTCGTCCCTGGCTCGTCCCTGGCTCGTCCCTGGCTCGTCCCTTGCTCGTCCCTGGCTCGTCCCTTGCTCGTCCCTTGCTCGTCCCTGGCTCGTCCCTTGCTCGTCCCTTGCTCGTCCCTGGCTCGTCCCTGGCTCGTCCCTGGCTCGTCCCTGGCTCGTCCCTGGCTCGTCCCTGGCTCGTCCCTGGCTCGTCCCTGGCTCGTCCCTGGCTCGTCCCTGGCTCGTCCCTGGCTCGTCCCTGGCTCGTCCCTGGCTCGTCCCTGGCTCGTCCCTGGCTCGTCCCTGGCTCGTCCCTGGCTCGTCCCTGGCTCGTTCCTGGCTCGTCCCTGGCTCGTCCCTGGCTCGTCCCTGGCTCGTTCCTGGCTCGTCCCTTGCTCGTCCCTGGCTCGTCCCTGGCTCGTCCCTGGCTCGTCCCTGGTAATCAAACAGGTTGCCAGAGATGACGTAGGTAGCAGGTCTTAGCTCCTAAATAAATTTAGGAACCTTAACCTAATTTCGTAAAAACCTGTGCATAGAAGAAAAAGTAAAATAAATCCCCAGCCCCTGATGACGTCTTTTTTTTTTTAAATGTTCATAAAGATTGAAAAATGGAAATTTGAAGTGAAACATTAACTAAAATTTTTAATAAAATTTTTTCGCCTCTCTCTCTCTCTCTCTCTCTCTCTCTCTCTCTCTCTCTCTCTCTCTCTCTCTCTCTCTCTCTCTCTCTCTCTCTCCTCTTCGCTCCTTCTCCCTCTCTTCTTGGTACCTTGGCATCTCCCACTCTTCTCTCGGTACCACCTCCCTCTCCTCTTGATACCTCCTCCCTCTCCTCTTGGTACTTCCTCTCCTCATGGTACCTCCTCCCTGTAATCTTCCTGGCCAGTTAACATGGTATTGTTTACGCGCTGAACATTAGTATTGGCTGGTGTTTGTCTAGTGTGGAACTTGCAACACTGATAACTTTGTGTGTGATAATGGGTAGTGTGCTGTCTACTTCCTCACTCACACACACACACACACACACACACACACACACACAGGGGCCAGGAGCTGTGACTCAAGCCCTGCAACCACAACTAAGTGAGTACACACGCACACCAGCACGAATTTAGGAATATCTTACTTTACTAACCTGATGGAATTCTGTGACAGAAAAATGAAAAAAAATTAAGCGAAAGAGAGACAAGGAGAGTTCAACTGCATTTTCGTGGGCTGCAGAAAGGCTTTGGCACAAAACTACGCCATAAATGAATCCAAAAATTGTAAGATCATAGGGGGCGCAAAAAAAAACAAGCCCTCAGATAAAGTTCTATCCAGTTGTTGGATATGTATCACACTTTTCAATAGATATGTTATCGAAAGAGGTAAAGGAAACACAAATAAACTAGAACTGAAGGAGAACAAGGTTAGTTTATTAATGTCAGGGGATGTGTAGACCAAACGCTTCCACCATCATTTCCCCTCAAGGAAGGTTCCTTGATGTTGGTGAGGGACTCTTGATTTAGGGAATTGGATCTGTGCTCCAGTTCCCCGAATTAAGCCTGAATGCCTTCCACATATCCCCCCCCCAGGCGCTGTATAATCCTCCGGGTTTAGCGCTTCCCCCTTGATTATAATAATAATAATAATCCACCATCATTCACACTATGATGTGTAATTATTGATCTGCTTATTTATCTATAGAGTTCTTAATGTTTTTTCCTTAGGCAAGGCCTCGACATCAAGTACTCCTTCGTGGGGACAACACGGGAAAGAAATAGATAGCAGATTACTTGGGAATCCAGTCCGAGGCTATCTAGATTAGACTGTCCATATTAGGAACTATCGTACATTATCGAGGTGTATGCGTCAAGGAGAGAATTGGAACCAGTCACATATTTTAGGCAGGCAGGTAAGGTCTGTCAGGAAACAGGACAAATGTTTCCTAACGCGGGTCTTAGTCATATGACCTGCCACTGGAGCTTCTGGTCATCTGACTGAGGCCTTCTGCTGGCTTACCGGTCCACCCCTTTAAAAATTATGGTTTTTATAATCATTTCTTATATCACCTCTTTTAGACAGAGAGAATAATCAAACGGAGATGCCTCGAGGCTGCCACTATTCACCTCACCGACACCACAGAACAAAATAAAAACGCTCTTTCTTGGTCTTGAGTTTTGTTTTCCATCAGACGTGTGTTTGGTGTTTCATCAGTGACGAATATAACTCACGAAATCGTAATAACACGATTGAAAACAAACCACTGGCCGAGTGGTTAACGCACTGGCCTGTGAGTTTTAAGACTCACTCGCCATGGGTTCAACCCCCACCCTTTCCGTGGTTTGATAAATTTTCCATTAGCTCGTAAGTACTGATTGCCATCAATAATAGTGGTGCTCCACCTGAGTTCCAGGTGGAACACCACCAGCTAGTCCAGGAGGAACACCACCAGCTGGTCCAGGTGGAACACCACCAGCTAGTCCCGGTGGAATACCACCAGGTGGTTCAGGTGGAACACCACCAGTTGGTTCAGATGGAACACCACCAGCTGGTCCAGGTGGAACACCACCAGCTGGTCCAGGTGGAACACTACAAATTGGTCCAGGTGGAACACCACCAACTGGTCCAGGTGGAACACCACCAACTGGTCCAGGTGGAACACCACCAGCTGGTCCAGGTGGAACACCACCAGCTGGTCCAGGTGGAACACCACCAGCTGGTCCAGGTTGAACACCACCAGCTGGTCCAGGTTGAACACCACCAGCTGGTCCAGGTTGAACACCACCAGCTGGTCCAGGTTGAACACCACCAGCTGGTCCAGGTGGAACACCACCAGCTGGTCCAGGTGGAACACCACCAGCTGGTCCAGGTGGAACACCACCAGCTGGTC
Organism: Cherax quadricarinatus; assembly: GCF_038502225.1. NCBI lineage: Eukaryota > Metazoa > Arthropoda > Malacostraca > Decapoda > Parastacidae > Cherax > Cherax quadricarinatus. The sequence continues at coordinate 14,282,234 of NC_091362.1, read as the reverse complement.
CAGGTGGAACACCACCAGCTGGTCCAGGTGGAACACCACCAGCTGGTCCAGGTGGAACACCACCAGCTGGTCCAGGTGGAACACCACCAGCTGGTCCAGGTGGAACACCACCAGCTGGTCCAGGTGGAACACCACCAGCTGGTCCAGGTGGAAACACCACCAGCTGGTCCAGGTGGAACACCACCAGCTGGTCCAGGTGGAACACCACCAGCTGGTCCAGGTGGAACACCACCAGCTGGTCCAGGTGGAACACCACCAGCTGGTCCAGGTGGAACACCACCAGCTGGTCCAGGTGGAACACCACCAGCTGGTCCAGGTGGAACACCACCAGCTGGTCCAGGTGGAACACCACCAGCTGGTCCAGGTGGAACACCACCAGCTGGTCCAGGTGGAACACCACCAGCTGGTCCAGGTGGAACACCACCAGCTGGTCCAGGTGGAACACCACCAGCTGGTCCAGGTGGAACACCACCAGCTGGTCCAGGTGGAACACCACCAGCTGGTCCAGGTGGAACACCACCAGCTGGTCCAGTGGAACACCACCAGCTGGTCCAGGTGGAACACCACCAGCTGGTCCAGGTTGAACACCACCAGCTGGTCCAGGTGGAACACCACCAGCTGGTCAGGTGGAACACCACCAGCTGGTCAGGTGAACACCACCAGCTGGTCCAGGTGGAACACCACCAGCTGGTCCAGGTGGAACACCACCAGCTGGTCCAGGTTGAACACCACCAGCTGGTCCAGGTTGAACACCACCAACTGGTCCAGGTGGAACACCACCAGCTGGTCCAGGTTGACACACCAGCTGTCCAGGAAAACGTGGTCGGTGAACACCACCAGCTGGTCCAGGTTGAACACCACCAGCTGGTCCAGGTTGAACACCACCAGCTGGTCCAGGTTGAACACCACCAGCTGGTCCAGGTTGAACACCACCAACTGGTCCAGGTTGAACACCACCAACTGGTCCAGGTTGAACACCACCAGCTGGTCCAGGTTGAACACCACCAGCTGGTCCAGGTGGAACACCACCAGCTGGTCCAGGTTGAACACCACCAGCTGGTCCAGGTGGAACACCACCAGCTGGTCCAGGTGGAACACCACCAGCTGGTCCAGGTGGAACACCTTCAGGTAATTGAGTCATTACGTGGCTTCTAACAAATTGTTCCGTGGCCCCCGGCTGGTGTGCTCCTCCTCCTCCTCCTCCTCCTCCTCCTCCTCCTCCTCCTCCTTCTCCTCCTCCTCCTCCTCCTCCTTCTCTTCCTCCTCCTCCTCCTCCTCCTTCTCTTCTTCCTCCTCCTCCTCCTCCTTCTCTTCCTTCTCCTGCTCCTCGTCTTCTTTGAACCCACCTCCTCCTCCTCCTCCCTCCTCCTCCTCCTCCTCCTCCTCCTTCTCCTCCTCCTCCTCCTCCTTCTCTTCTTCCTCCTCCTCCTCCTTCTCTTCCTTCTCCTGCTCCTACGTCTTCTTGTGAACCTACTCCTACTCCTCCTCCTCCTCCTACTCATGTTTCTTGTCCTCCTTCAGGTGTTGCTGTTTCTCCTCGTCCTGCGCCTCTTCCTCCTCCTCTTCCGTCTCTGCTTCAAAACACCTACCGACCTCCATCCCTCCAACCCCCCTACCTCCCTCTCTCCATGATCCACAACTTCCCATCACACACAGATCGTGATCACAGCTGATGATAGCAACACCGTCAACTTGCAGCTCCGAGTCCGCAACTGTCAATTTAAATATTTAGTGGATTGCCTTCCAACCCACCTACCAACCACTAGAGGAAAAATACCCCTGGGGAGGGAGCTTTCTTCCCCAACCACCCCACCACCACCCACTACCCTGGGGTAATTTTGTTGTCACATAAGTTTAAGGTTAGATCAGGTGGTGAGAGTCCAGAGAAATGATTATCTATGTTAAGTGAACGTCAGGAGCAGAAGTTATTCCCGGGATTACGGTGGATAATTATGTGGGTATAACTAATGAAGCTGTGTGGGTGTGGTAGGTGTGGGTATGTGTTTGGAGGGGTTTGGGTGTGTGGGTCTCTCTCTCTCTCTCTCTCTCTCTCTCTCTCTCTCTCTCTCTCTCTCTCTCTCTCATTATGATAGTTACTTTGTATAAAATGTTTAACACCCCCCTTGTTATATTCAGTAAACATTACATTTAAATTCAGTAAATGTTACATTCGGTAAAAACATTACAATAACATTCAATAAACATTACAATAACATTCAATAAACATTACAATAACATTATAAATGTTTCTTTTCCGGTTCCACTGGAAAGGTTCATTGGAATTCCTTCGCCGTAGGTCGTGTGTGTCTTAAGAGGCGACTACAATCTCCAGAATAAGCGGCTCCTTATTCACGTTTTTCTTTCTCATTCGCAATTATCAAAACAAAACAAAATATTAACCTTCTCTGGGTCATCCTGCTCCCCTGGGAAGTGCCCCGTGTCATCCTGCCCCCCTGGGAAGTGCCCCGTGTCATCCTGCTCCCCTGGGAAGTGCCCCGTGTCATCCTGCTCCCCTGGGAAGTGCCCCGTGTCATCCTGCTCCCCTGGGAAGTGCCCCGTGTCATCCTGCTCCCCTGGGAAGTGCCCCGTGTCATCCTGCTCCCCTGGGAAGTGCCCCGTGTCATCCTGCTCCCCTGGGAAGTGCCCCGTTTCATCCTGCCCCCCTGGGAAGTGCCCCGTTTCATCCTGCTCCCCTGGGAAGTGCCCCGTGTCATCCTGCTCCCCTGGGAAGTGCCCCGTTTCATCCTGCCCCCCTGGGAAGTGCCCCGTTTCATCCTGCTCCCCTGGGAAGTGCCCCGTGTCATCCTGCCCCCCTGGGAAGTGCCCCGTTTCATCCTGCCCCCCTGGGAAGTGTCCCGAGCGCTGAAGAAAAAAAATACGATAAACACCAAAACGAGTAGGGAATTTTTTTGCTAAGTTGTGTTTGGGCGAAACGTGCATTAAGGAAAATTTTTTTTGCAAAACGAGCCTTTATCTTCCCAACATTTCGACCTGTTTAGTTTCATCACATTGATCTACGCAGATCTAAATGCTGTCTCAGTAACTGTTTGATCTGCAAAACTTATTTTATTGGGTATTATTGTCAGCACGTCATTTAGATCTAACATAAAACAAGCAAACTATTATTGATGGCAAGTAGTACTGGCGAGTTAATGAAGAATACATTCATCAAACCATGGAACGGGAGGGATTTGAACCCATGGCAAGTGAGTTCTAAAACTCGCAGGCCAGTGCGTTAACCACTTGGCCAGTGGTTTGTTTTCAATTGTGTTATTGCGATTTATATTCGTCACTGATAAAACACCGAACACATGTCTGCATGGAAAACAAAACCCGAGACCAAGAAAGAATGTTTTTATTTTGTTCTGTGGTGTTGGTGAGGTGAATAGTGGCAGCCTCGAGGCATCTCCGTTTGATCATTCTCTCTGTCTAAAAGAGGTACTGTATAAGAAATGGTTATAATTATAATTTTTAATGGGGGTGGACAGGTAAGCCAACAGAAGGCCTCGGTCAGATGACCAGAAGCTCCAGTGGCAGGTCATCATATCACTAAGACTAGCGTTAGGAAACACTTGCCCTGTTTCCTGACAAACCTTACCTGCCTCTGTCTAAAAGATGTGACTGGTTCCAATTCTCTCCTTGACGCATACACCTCGATAATGTACGATAGTCCCTAATATGGACAGCCTAATCTTGATAGCCTCGGACTGGATTCCCAAGTCATCTGCTATCTATTTCTTTCCCGTGTTGTCCCCATGAAGGAGTACTTGATGTCGAGGCCTTGCCTAAGAAAAAAAAAAGAAGGACTTTATAGATAAATGAGCATATCAATAATTACACACCATAGTGTGAATGATGGTGAAAGTGTTTCTTTTTCGAGTCACACTGCCTCGGGGGAAGACGACGGTGTTAAAAAAGCTAAGGTTGAAACTACATGCTCACGAAACGACCAGCGGTAAAGGGATATTTTGTCGATCGTCTAAGGGGCCTTACACGAACGGCATGGTGCTGCATGAGAGTGTATGTTAGACGAGTCTAACTCACATCCAAACATCCCCACGCATGTGTCCACCAACCCACTTAAAACTGCCAAAATAATTCGCTTCAGTAGAGCTATTTACCTCGGTGGTAGCGTCAGCAGGTCAGGATTGCTGTTTAACACTAACTCCTAAGTAAATAGGTACATATACGGAGTTTAAGACATTTATTAAGAAGACATTTCGCTCTTCAGGGGCGAAACCCGCATACCTGTCTATGTACATGCGTTTTTACGTAGGTATATAGGTACATCCGTGTTAGTCGAGGGTTGTGGGCTGCATCCAGGGGTTGGCAGACACAACCGGCCTATCAAATGAGCTGAAGCAACCAGACAAATCAATTGCCTAATGACCTTTTCCCCTGACTGTCTGTCATCTTTTCTTTTCAACTTATTCAACATGAATCCGCGTTTTCCCAGCTATAACTCTGATATATATCCAAATGCTGGCCATGACACTGGGTCATGCGTTCCACTGTACCCGACTCAGTGGCACTACAGCCTTACACACACACTGACGCGCGTGTCACTGCAGTAAAAACATTGTTTTCGTGTCAGATAAAGAACCACTGACCAGACTGAATATATAATCCTGTTTTCAATTTTGACATCAGAGCCTCTGAATGCCTTACATACTTTTATGGTGACTGTTTTTATGGTTTATTTGTCGCGAGAATTTACGATGGAGTGCATGATTCAGTTTACTGTTGTGGTTGTGAGCAACGAGTCAGGGGAAAATGCATGTGTTTTGTTGAGTTGGGTTATTTTTAACTCTAAAAACAAGGTGAAACTAAATAGCAATTTTCAGATATATATATGACAATAGTATTAAACAAGTTCGCATTATTACTGTGTGTCTCATATATACATTATATATATATATATATATATAATATATATATATATATATATATATATATATATATATATATATATATATATATATATGTCGTGCCGAATATGTAAAATTGGTCAATTAGCAAGAACTCATTTAAAATTAAGTCCTTTCTGAAATTTTCTCTTATACGTTTAAAGATATATTTTTTTCATTAATGTTAATGTAAAATTTATAATTTTGCACCCAGAGGAACTTAGAAAACTTACCTAACCTTATTATAACAAGAGCAATTTATTTTAGCCTAACCCAACTAAATATATTTCAGATTTGTTTACAATAATTTAATACTAAACAAACACAACGAAATATATTTTTTTCTTTAGGTTCAGAATGGTTTTGGGGAAATTATTGCATACACAAATTTTCACTTGCCCTATATGGCAAGATGACCGTTGCTATTTAAGCCAAGATCGCAAGTTCTGCCTATTCGGCACGACATATATATATATATATATATATATATATATATATATATATATTATATAAATAGGTAAAATTTGCTATTTTGGCTTAAACAGCAACGCTATTCTTGCCGAACGATACACACAACGAACGTATGATTTATATCGAATTAAGCGACGCTGGTCACGAAGGCTCAACACAGACGAGTATATAAGATACACGTGTGTTAATTGGGACAGTTGTTGAGTAGATGTTTCGCCAACCAGTGGCTTTAACAGTCAAATGACTAGATTGATAAACCCACTGGGTTGGAGAAACGTCTTTTCAGTACATGTGCTAATTACCGCAGTTTTTCTAATGTTTCTGGTTGGTTACTGGGGTTGTTAAGGGTTACTGGGGTTGTTAAGGGTTACTGGGGTTGTTAAGGGTTACTGGGGTTGTTAAGGGTTACTGGGGTTGTTAAGGGCTACTGACTACCTTTTGGTTATTAAGTCTTCCCGGTGACCTTTTCACCACCAGATAAAGAATATTTTAATCAATAAAATAAATATTAAAGTCAATATTAAGCATATATTCTCTGAGAGATGTACACTTCTCTTTGTGTATATGCGCTAAGAAACTTACACCTCTCGGTGTGTATATACTCTGAGAGACATACACCTCTTGGGGTGATAAATGAGGCACATGTGCAACATTTGGGTATCTTTATTGTGGAAACGTTTCGCCACACAGTGGCTTCTTCAGTCCAATGCAGAGAAAGGCGGGTGACGAGTTCGAAGTAATCAGTCCTGTGGAAAATACTGTATATTCTCCAAAAATACAGTATTTTGTATGTAAATTGATGGAATATATTGTAGGTAATAAAAATTAATTTGTAAATAAAGAACCAGCGATGGGTGAGCGTCGCTGGAGAGGAGTCGCCATGTTTTGAATTGACCGAGACAAACGTTAGTAAAAATCGGAAGAATTTTCGTTGCTCTAGGGGTTATATTGGGCTTAAAACCTCTCAAATAGGAGCCGAAATTGTTGGATTTGCAGTCCTGCATAACGTGAGCATTAAGCAGATGGACAGGACAGCTTTGGAACCCCAGCTAAGTTGTCTATTTATGTTGAAATTCTGGCCAGTATTTTCTTCATAATTTTAGGCAGGGGGTTTTGTGTATGACACATCGTAATCTCCAGACTAATTGGTGAGTGTTATTATTATAAATTCTCCTTTAATGTATATGTATTCATTTTTTAAATTTGATATACAGTCCACATATTTACATTAATGTTTTTACCAGAATTCCTGGTGATGTATATTTCATTTGAAATTAATATAGGTCCAGAGTGAATTGTGGAGATATGACAGTAGTAGGTATCGTAGGTATCCAAGTAAATTTAATTTTCCACACAGTCCCTCAAGCTGGAGTCGATGTGTTGGTATGCATATCCTGGTATATCCAGGTATGTATGTCCTGATATGTATGCCTTAGTATGTATGACCTGGTATGTACTCACGTAAACATAACTTCATGTTTATGTAAATGAGTTATCAACATTAAGTAAAATTATGGTGAGTTAGGGTAATGTTCCGTATTATAACTTAGCGTTACTAGCATTTATTTTTTTCCGTGGTCGACTTTCGTTGTTAAGAAACGAGACTTACCAGTTTGACCGTAATAAACTTTATCGCATGTGACTGCAGACAACTTGAAAGGAAATGAGCCCAAGTGTATTCACTTTAGACACTATTATTGAAGACGTTTCGGTCCTTGGAACTTGCTCACTTCGGATACGTAAAAGGTGTAATAGATGAATATAATCAAATCCCTTTCCGTTCGGAAACAGTCACACACAAAAGCTTTTAGAGAACAAGGGATGGGTGGTGCACCAGAGATATCTCTCCGTGTATACACACAGCTGGTAATCCAGAGGTGCGAGAATACTGTGTCACAGCAAAGTTTCTTGCAATGCCATTTTTAAATGGAATATCTCACCCTCGTCTGTGTTTTGCCTGTGTTCATAGCTGACGATATGCCCATGAATGTGCCAAGCTGATGCCCAGTGTGTAATTTGCTTCCATAAAGGCAGGAATACTTGTGATTCGCTCAGGTTGATTGAGCGCTTCTAGCTACCTCGATGGTGTGTCACCCTGTGATTACCGATTTGTAATTTCCCGAGTAGATATACTGAGAATGCTATAATATACCGACAAGTTGATGATTAAGACACATGTGCAACGTTTCGCCTACACAGTAGGCTTCTTCAGTAAGAGGCAGCAGGTGTAGCAGTGAAATAAAGATGTAATCACTCCATCAACCTTGGATAAATAGTGTTTGAGGTGGTCAGTCCCTCAGCTGAGGGACTTCAGGTCTGCAGCACAAGTACTTCAGGTCAGTAACACAAGTACCAGAGGTCAAGAAGTCTATTCTTAGCTGACTTCTCTACGTACGTCATGTTAGGTTAGGCTAGGCTAGGATTATGTAAACTTGACGGAGGAACAAAAACAGGCATTAAAGATCTTTAACTAGTTAGTGTGTCCGTGGATATAAGAATGACCAAATAATTAGTGTGTCCGTGGATATAAGAATAACCAAATAATTAGTGTGTCCGTGGATATAAGAACGACCAAATAATTAGTGTGCCCGTGGATATAAGAACGGCCAAATAAAGAGTGCCCGTGGATATGAGAACGACCATATAACGGCTGTGTCCGTAGATATAAGAACGACTTTTT
>NC_091362.1:14251676-14266676 GCF_038502225.1 Cherax quadricarinatus | reverse complement strand
TGGTAGGGTAATGGAGGCTAACACCTACGTGGTAGGGTAATGGAGGCTAACACCTACGTGGTAGGGTAATGGAGGCTAACACCTACGTGGTAGGGTAATGGAGGCTAACACCTACGTGGTAGGGTAATGGAGGCTAACACCTACGTGGTAGGGTAATGGAGGCTAACACCTACGTGGTAGGGTAATGGAGGCTAACACCCTGAAAACCACTACTTAAGGGGGGGAGGAATTTTTTTTTTTATCCTTTGTCCAATTTTAATGTAATTTTTACTGTGATTTAAGCAGCATCTGACGACCCTAAAACCAGTAATTAACTACGTCTTTTCAGAACCTAAATTTTCTAATTTATTTAACGTGATATAACAGGAACAATATTTCTCAGTATTTCACATGTTAAATTAGCAAATCTGCGTCAATTACTTCAGTTTCCGCCGTCATAGAATTGCGATCACAATTTTTCGAATGTTTAAAGGCAAACAGCAGAGGGTTTTGGAGGTTATCTGATCCATTCCAGTAATCTTGAAGTGAGTTGTGTAATTTTGGTCATAGAGCATCTACCCGTGCTAGATGTTCCTTGAATCTTGCTAAAGTTGCCGTACACCAGCGTTAAAAGTTTGAGTGCGATCGGATGAGGCATTTTCGTGTTAGGAAAAAAATATGAACGAAAATTTAGGGAAACAAAAACTAAAATTATGGAAGCCACTGGGATACCTAATAAATAGCCTAATAAGGGATGCCTAATAAGTTGCTATTATTATTGTTATTATTAGTAGTAGTAGTATTAGTAATAGTATTAGTATTAGTATTATTGCTGTTGTTTTCGTTGTCTTGTTATTGTTACTTTTATTATTATTATTATTATTATTATTATTATTATTATTATTATTATTATTATTATTATTATTATTATTATTATTATTATTATTATCTTCATCATTTTGAGAAATGGTAGAAGAAATATTGTTTCAGGTAGTAGAGTACAATTTTTAGAGCATGATTCCAGAGTCAGGATAAGAAGTCAGTGTGTAACTCATCCTTGATCAAAACTGCCACCTGGGTTCAACCCCCACCCGTTCCGTGGTCTGTTTGCAATCGTGTTATTACGATTTCGTGAGGCATTAGTCCCACTTGGGGTCTATCTGGAGGAATGCTAGATAAATGGACACAAATGCAACTAATGCGACATTTTGTTGTGGCTTGACAGAGTTCCTGGAGGGCGAAACGTTGCCACAATAAAATGCCACATTAGTTGCTTCTGTGTCCATTTGCTTAACATTTTGTTGGTAATTTTACCATTATTACTACCGCAGAGGAGTGTATCGAGGGTCGACACCCCGGCGGCCTGATCCCAAATCAGGACTCCCGGTGGATGACCTGATCAACCAGGTTCTTGGTGCTAGACGCACGAAGTCCAACATAGGCACCGCAGTCCGGCCGATCAGGGACCGGCTTGAGGGCCCTATCTAGTTCCTTCTTGAAGACAGCCAGAGGGTCTCTTGGTAATCCCCCTTATGTATGGTGGGAGGCTGTTAAAAAGTCTTGGTCCTCTTTCACTTATTGCGTTTTTCCTTAATGTATTCAAAGCGCCCTTGCTGTTCATCGGAGGTAAATTACACCGTCTACCAAGCCTCTTGCTATCATGTGACCCTTCAAGAGAGGTTCCTTGACTCTGATGAGGGGCTCTTGATCTCTTGATGTACCCGGGTCCGGCAGTGGGCGCTTTTTCCCCCTGGCGGCCCATAGGTCCGTCTCCCTGCGACTGGTGGAAATGGATGTCCCCGTCTGCACCTCCAGAGTGGCTGCCTTGGCTGCTCCATATGCCTCGTCGTTCCCATGGAGGCAGACGTGACTCGGGATCCAGTTGAGCGTTGCTCTTCGGCCCTGAGGTTACCTGAGGGCTCAGGTAACTACTCAGAGAGCTCTACCTCCTTCCCTTTTGTTGTGAGGAGTTAAGATGCGAAGCAGTGTAGCTCTAGACTTGGGCGAAGCAGTTACTCAAGGGATTTATAATTACCATAACGAAAGTTACGGCAAAAAGAAATAAAAAATTTTAGAAAGGGCCAAACAATTACATGAAGCACTTTAAAATCTCTATTGTTTCTACCATGGAACACCATAGTCGTTAAAAGAAAGCCAGGGCATGATCGACGTGTCCAGACACTCAAATGATCAGGGTCCATCCCATAGATTTATTCAACGGTAATGATCAGCGTCCGGTGATGTATCCAATTTCGCTAGAAATAATACAAAAAACTTCCTGGCCTCCTAACACTTAATTCAACGATTTTAAGAACGTGAAAATAAAAGAAATATGTAGCGTCTCCTACTTTACGTATGACTGGCTCAGAATTTAAAAACACAGTAGTATTTTGATCTCCCTCTAAGATCTTCACTAGTAACCCACCGTCCACTAACGGAGGGTCGGTCTCTGCCCAGGTATATTGTCGGGTAATTTCGTGTTGTCTCTAGTTTTGATGAACTGGTTTGCGCAGAGCCTCGGCTCCTTCGTTCTCTATCTGAGACAATATTTTTGGGTGTTTCACTGGTCCATGTGGTTAGTCTCGGCCTCCTAACTAGTCAAGAGAGAGTGGTGGTATCATGTTGAAGTGGTTGACCTGTTTCTTTGAGGGAGAGAGAGAGAGAGAGAGAGAGAGAGAGAGAGAGAGAGACAGCAGGAGGCAGCCAGGAAGGCAGGCCGCGGCGCTGCAGTAAATCCCGGGGCGTCAAGCAGTGTGCATTTCATTTAATTTGCAATCAGCGTGTGACTGTAATGGCTCCCAGGGGAACAAACTAATTTATACCTTAATTACAAACTCTGGCACTTCTCTCACCCCCCATACCCCCCTTCCTACCACCACCACCACCATCCCGCTTCTATCTCTCACACCCACCTGCCCCTTAAATCCTCCACTCCCTCCACCGCCTCCTTCCTTCACTCCTGCAGTCTACCAATCCCATCACCCTTCACTCCATTAACAAGGAGTTTACTATCTACACAAACGAGGCTAGGCTGGGTTTATTTTATTTTTATATAGAAAATTACTGTATCGCAATTCGCTGAGCTGCCGTAGACCGATGTCACAGTATTGACGTTTGATGTCACCTTGATGCTGAAGTCGGCTTCACGGTGCTGAAGAGATAAGCTAGCACCATATATGATGTCCTGCTGTTCTTTCAAGCGCACGAGAAAGTTGTGCTGTCGTCTTCTCCTAAGAAAGTGACGCTGTCGTTTCTAACTAGGTAAGTGGTGCTGTATATGTCGTCATCATCTAGACAAGTGGTTTTGTAGTCGTCTGCTGAGCAAGTAACGCTATGGTCTCTCCTCACTTCTCCTGAATCCTCCTGAAATACTATACGATTCTGAAGCCAGGGCAAGCACTCGAATCGGAGTTAATTGCACTCCATATATACCTCCTGTGAACGGTAGTGCAAGAGTATATTGTTACTAATGGTGTGGCGATATCGACAAACTCTGCAAAATAACAGTAGTGCACAGTTTGTGTATCCATACATGTATACACAAAAAAGAGGCATTGGAACTAGGCCTCAAAAGGATGAACAAAAGTCCACCCGGAATATATATATATATATATATATATATATATATATATATATATATATATATATATATATATATATATATATATATATATATATATATATATATATAATATTAATCAGTCAGAGGTGGCGGTGGTGGTGATGGAATGATGGAAGCGGTTCGAACGATTATTTCAGCGGTTGCGGATGCGATGGTGGCAGTGACTTGACGATAACAGTGGCAGTTGTATACACACACGTGTGTGTGTGTGTATCTGTATGTGTGTGTGTGTGTTTGTGTGAGCGCGCTCGTGGAAGGAACATACCTTGATACCGCTGAAGGGCTCTTGATCGCCGAAACTGCAGCACCCTACTCCCCCCTCTCCCCGAATCCTCGGGTCGAAACGTTATTACCTCCCCTCCCCCAAGTGCTCTACGACAGCCACCGGGTTTAGCGCTACGAACATAATTTCTGACTCACCGGATGGCGCCCCCCGTACACACCTCCTCCCCGGGACAAGATGGACCTTATCTTGCCTCCTGCAGCAGGGCCCACCTTCCCTATCTCTCAACACACTAACTCTCGACCTTACGGCGCAGCATTTCATAGCGTTATCATGGCCCGAGGTGAGGCAGCACATCCTGTGTGATAGTCACACCGGCTCCTCGTATCCAGTACGAGATGAATTACTTAAGTGACTGACACTGTGGCCTAAACAGAGAGTAATTTGCCTTCATCTCTAAATATATGTGCAAACACCTGCGTGAATATCTACGTAAATGCCTGTGCAAATACCCGCGTAAATACCTGCGTCAGTAGTTGCGTGGATTTGTCGACAGAGACGTTTAGGCTACGTCATCCTGTTGGTAAGGTATGTTGATGTGTTGATGGTGTTAATTCTTATTCTTATTCTTCATATTTTCTTTGATATTAATGCAGATCCTGCCTCTTTTCAGCACCAGCAGCGTTGCTTTCAGGAGTATGTCTGAAATCAGCTCGCCTCTGTCCGCCCGCACTCCCTCACCCGCAAGGTCTCTCTCCCCGGATATACCTCCAACCAGTGAGTATACCACACCCTCTGCCAGGACATACCTCGCACTACCGAGTATAGTTGAGCTCCCATACCCGGATATACCCCACACTAATGAGTAAACACGAACACATCTACCTTAATATACCAGGTATAATACTGACACGTGTGTACCATTAAGAAACTTTATTATGGAAACGTTTCGCCCCCCAAGGGCTTTATCAGTTGATTAATAAAACCACTGCTGGGTCAAACTTTTCCGTAATAAAGTTACCTAACGGTGAAAACGTGTCTCATGTCTACACAGACTTCATGTCACTGCTGCAGTCAATACGTGAGTGGTGCTGGAAATTCATGACTAATTCGTGTTGTCTTGATTAAGCGAAATTCTACATTCGTCATACTCAACAATCTAAGGTAGAAATACCTGGAACCATCAATGGCTAATTTCTGGGGGTTTATAATGGCAGCAAAGGAATGTTTGTTCAGTTGTATTGGCTTACTGCACAGTTTGTGCAGCTTCGTGTTGGCTTACTGCACAGTTTGTGCAGCTTCGTGTTTGCCAACTCGATCCGTTGAAAACTGTTCGGCGTTGATGGATTTCTTTGATGGTACCACGCAATGATAGGTCAGCTGGAGGGATGTCAGGGCAGCTGGAATGACGAAAAGTCAGCTGGGTAGATGACAGGTTAGCTAGAGGCATGGTCATGGACCGGGCCTCGAGGTGTCGTTAATTAACCCCCGAGAAACCCTGCAGGTATAGTCCAGGACCGGCGCTACCCACCACACAAACTAGATCATCGCCTGAGTTCCAGCATCCAGGAGCATCACAGATTCAGGGCAAACTTAAATAAAATTCCATAAGTTAAGTAAAAATACGAAACCTTACCAATAAAGGAAAGAATGGGTGGGACTGGCGACAGTTACACTAAAAATATATATACTTTTAATAAGGAACAGTGTCATATTAAAATGACAGCACGACAAAATTCGACGCTTTGGGTTGGCTAGGAGGCTGGTGTAGGACCTGGAAAAGTCGGGTCAAACACGGAACGGCAGGGAGTAGAGAACCTTTGGTTAGTTAGGGCTAAAAGAAAAGTTATGGGTGGGGAAGTAGCTGCATGCTAAAGAATAGACACAATACCATGACTGGAACAAGACACTTCGCCATAATTGTCCTATGTGCTGGTTATATGAGATGTGTGGTGTTATAGCCTCTCACGGGACCTGGTGTGGGTTACGGAGAGTGGAATTAGTGTTACTTTTCGTTCTTCAGAGAGTCTAGTGCCTTTCAGGTGCTCTGTTATTCCCGTCTTCGCCTAAGCATATCTGTAATTCCAGCATTACAGGAAAAAAAATCTGAATAATTTTGAATAATTTTCAGACCTCTGGAGAACTTGAACTACTAGTAAATAGCCAATAAAAAAAACTGACGAATCAAATATGGGTAGTATCAAACTCCAAGAAAAATTTTCGCAAAGTCTTAGAAAATGTGATTGGTTTAGAGTTATGACTATGAACAATTTCTCTCTCAGACGAGTTGCATGACAACTTATACACCTCGTAAAAAAATGGAAAAACAGTGAGACATGTGTACACTACCTCGGGAAAGACGTAAAATAAACTAGTTCAATTCTTAGCTATTGCAATAAAGTAAGCCATGCTAGCAATTGCTCTTGCTGTATAGTATTATTAAATAATCTAATACTGTAAGTAAGCCATGTTGAACAAATGAGCATGACACTTCGATCTTTACACACCTTCAGACAATGATGAATGAGAGCCAGAGCCTCACATCAAAGAACATTTTAGTGGGTTTTGTGGCAGTTCTTGACACGACATGGTCTGGCAGACACCATTCTTCATCAATTGCAGGAGATGCCATTACGGGTCGAAAACATGCGTGATCAAGGCTATGATAATGGAAGCAACACGAGCAGAAAAGAAAATGGTGTACAAAAGAGCATATTGGATATTAATCTACGAGAACTGTTCCTTTCCTGCTTTGCACGCAGTCTTACAAAGAACATTTCTAATTTGAATGTATGTACAGATGTGGACTTACATTTTTGGGGCCCTGAAGCTTGAACTGTTATGGGGGCCCCTTCGCATTCCTTTCTCATTCATTACCAAAATTTTTAAGCAATGTGGACTCAAGTCGCTTATGGGGCCATTCCGGGATTAGGGGCCTTGAAGCTAAGATTTGTCAGTTTCATAGGAGATCCGCCAGGGCCGGTGTCCTGGCACTGATTTTAATATGAAATTTATCGTTTCCCCGTTGTTCGTATGACGTTCTGTTTGAGATTAATATTGCTAAGCAAAAACTCCAAGAAAGGAAATTTGATAACACGATGTAGCTGCGCAGCTGAAAGAAATAATAAAAAAATCTTGTAATGTGCAGGAATGACGAAGAAACTGAGACAGCATTAATAAATACTGAATAACTTTCCGAGGAGTTTGCAATACTAGCGGAATTAGACCCCTCAAGGGAGGTTCCTTGACGCTGGTGAGGGGGCTCTTGATCTAGGGAATTGGATCTGTGCTCCAGTTTCCCGAATGCCTTCCCTACCCCTCCTCCCAGGAGCTGTATAATTCCTACGGGCTTAGCGCTCCCCATAACAAAATTAGGACGAGAGTCAGTCCCCACTAGAGGAAGAGACAGCAGCTCACTCACAATGGTAAACAAGAAAGCAGTTCAGAGTGAACTTTCATTTCACAATCTTGAACGTTGTGATACAGTTACCTAACTGAAAATACACACATAAGTGTGAGTCAAGTTCTCTGGCGTCCTGTATAACATCCCCAATATGCAGACAAGAAAATAGAAGAAAGAAGTTGAGCAGAGCTTAAAATTAGAAGAGAAATCAATTTTACGACATGGGGAGGACAACAACATCGTTACTACAGACTATGTGGTGAATCACTGCTGCTCACTGCGAGACGGATCGATACGACTGGATCACCACAAGATATTTGGAAATTTATATGCCAAAGGAAAGAGCTTTCAGATAATGACAATAATCAAAATGAATTTGTTTCAAAATACAAACGTACCCAATAATTTGAAACCCTATAGTGGGTGCTCTGAATGTATTTAATGTCCTGTAAGATCTCGTGATGCTCCCTATGTATGATTATTTGTATGAACGATGTAACATACACAAGATGGAACTATCACAACATCAAAAGGCTTACTTGAGGAGCTACACCCATTCTCAGGCAGCTACCAATATCTAGTTAAATTGTCTACCTCACACTTAACCAGGATTACTAATCTATCTACAAATTACATAATATTACTAACCTACCTACGAATTACATAAGATTACTAATCTACCTACAAATTACTTACGATTACTAATCTACCTACAAATCACATAAGATTACTAATCTACCTACAAATTACTTACGATTACTAATCTACTTACAAATTACTTACGATTACTAATCTACCTACAAATTACTTACGATTACTAATCTACCTACAAATTACTTACGATTACTAATCTACCTACAAATTACTTAAGATTACTAATCTACCTACAAATTACGTAAGATTACTAATCTACCTACAAATTACTTACGATTACTAATCTACCTACAAATTACTTACGATTACTAATCTACCTACATATTACGTAAGATTACTAGTCTACCTACAAATTACGTAAGATTACTAATCTACCTACAAATTACGTAAGATTACTAATCCACCTAAAAATTACTGACGATTACTAATCTACCTACAAATTACTTACGATTACTAATCTACCTACAAATTACGTAAGATTACTAATCTACCTACAAATTACGTAAGATTACTAATCTACCTGCAAATTACGTAAGATTACTAATCTACCTACAAATTACGTAAGATTACTAATCTACCTACAAATTACGTAAGATTACTAATCTACCTACAAATTACGTAAGATTACTAGTCTACCTACAAATTACGTAAGATTACTAATCTACCTACAAATTACGTAAGATTACTAATCTACCTACAAATTACGTAAGATTACTAATCTACCTACAAATATTTGATTTACAGAAAAAGGTTCGTCAGTATGCGTGGAAATTAATCCATATTTGACAAAGACACTATAATTGCCAGGCTTAAGCCGGGTTATAAATACTTTTTTTTTGTCAGTTTGGCGTAGTCGAAGGCGCTGGTCAATAGTTTTGAAGAACCCTGCCAACTCTATATAACCCCTCTTTTGAACACTGCTTGCTTGGATGAACATACACAGCGTGTGAACAAAGTGTGTATGCTCTTTGAAAATTAGATGCCAGATATTCTGAGCAGACACTCTGAGTTTTCTTTCAACAGACACGATTGTCTTGTTATGGTTTCATGATTAAGTTAGTCACTACCCACCACAAATAGGTCATTAACTTAGTGCCTGACGTCCGTAGGATAGACGTGGGTCATTAACTTAGCGCCTGACGTCCATAGGATGGACGTAAGTCATTAACTTAGCGCCTGACGTCCATAGGATAGACATAGGTCATTAACTTAGCACCTGACGTTCATAGGATGGATATACGTCATTAACTTAGCTATGGTTTACCGTCCACAAGATGAATGTAAGCGCATAATTAACTTAAACGTTTTGACGACAAAATGCTGCCTTACCGAGAGATATTTCTCACCGTCATACTTTTGTTTTGTTTTTGTCTTATCGTTTTCTTTCGTAGTTTCTTTATTATACATATATTCGTCCTTTTCTATTTTCTTGTCTTTCTCTTAGTCTTGTGGTCTCTTTTTTGTCTTGCCGTCTCTGGTTCCTGCTGGCTTCTATTTTAAGATCGCATGAAGATCTTTCAGTAGGATAATACTTTCATTTCTGACTCGTAAATGGACACGTAATCCAGGTGAGGGGATTTCCAGGTAGGGGATTTCCAGGTAGGGGATTTCCAGGTAGGAGATTTCCAGGTAGGAGATTTCCAGGTAGGGGATTTCCAGGTAGGGGATTTCCAGGTAGGGGATTTCCAGGTAGGGGATTTCCAGGTAGGGGATTTCCAGGTAGGGGATTTCCAGGTAGGAGATTTCCAGGTAGGGGATTTCCAGGTAGGGGATTTCCAGGTAGGGGATTTCCAGGTAGGGGATTTCCAGGTAAAGGATTTCCAGGTAGGGGATTTCCAGGTAGGGGATTTCCAGGTAGGAGATTTCCAGGTAGGGGATTTCCAGGTAGGAGATTTCCAGGTAGGGGATTTCCAGGTAGGGGATTTCCAGTTAGGAGATTTCCAGGTAGGGGATTTCCAGGTAGGGGATTTCCAGGTAGGGGATTTCCAGGTAGGGGATTTCCAGGTAGGAGATTTCCAGGTAGGGGATTTCCAGGTAGGGGATTTCCAGGTAGGGGATTTCCAGGTAGGGGATTTCCAGGTAGGAGATTTCCAGGTAGGGGATTTCCAGGTAGGGGATTTCCAGGTAGGGGATTTCCAGGTAGGGGATTTCCAGGTAATGGATTTCCAGGTAGGAGATTTCCAGGTAGGGGATTTCTAGGTAGGAGATTTCCAGGTAGGAGATTTCCAGGTATGGGATTTTTGTAATATACTCATTTATCTGCTTCATGTGAAGTTTTAAACCCCTGCGTAGTATTCAGGGCAAGGTAGTGGAAGGCTTGATCCTCCGTCCGTCCGCTAATCACGCTATTGAAGCGTACTCACTGATTTTTCTGTGTTGACAGGAGCACAATACCTGCGTGCCGGAGCCACCGAGTTTTCGGACACCTCGGAGGATGAGGCCGAACTACGAGCCCTCTCAGACTCCTCCTACGAAGGTAGGTTCCAGGTTCCTCCTATGATGTAAGTACCAAGCTTCTCTCACGATGGTAGGTACCAAGTTTCTCTCACGATGGTAGATACCAAGCCTCTCTCACGATGGTAGGTACCAAGTTTCTCTCACGATGGTAGGTGCCAAACTTCTCTCAAGATGGTAGGTACTAAGCTTCTCTCACGATGGTAGGTACCAAGCTTCTCTCATGATGGTAGGTACCAAGCTTCTCTTACGATGGTATGTTCCAAGGGATTTTTGTTATTTAACACAATAGCATCAGCAGTGGACTACTACGCCATTTTATATGATAATTTCAATGTAGGCACATCCAGTTATGCTACTTACCTATTCTAAATCATCGTTATTTTGTGAGTACAGTCACAGTGCGCGGTTACTCTATATGATAGAGTCATTGTTGAAATACCAGCAGTCTATAGCATCTTTATTCTATATAATTGGACTTCGGGAACAAAAACTAGATGTTTCCCTCACATGGATGAGCTATAGAAAAGCAGAAGATTGAGACACTCAATCTTCAACTTGTCGGTTTTTCAAACCAAAACCATTCATCAAAACCATTCATCACATATAGAAAAGCAGCAAAACCTGTCGGGTTTAGCTTGAAAACTTGATTGTGGCACTGAGGATGCTGTCTAATGTGACCTTGTCAGCTCATTCCTGCTGAAGAGGGCGTGCGACCTCACGCAGTAATATTGTCGTGGCTGACTTTTTAAGTCATCTTAAGTGCTAAACCCATGTGGGACATTCAGCACAAAAGGTGTTGGAGGCTCGATCCTCCGCCTGCTGAACACGAGACAGACGTGCTTTCTATCTGTACTCTCCTATATCACTGTCGTGGTTGAAGGAGTCAGAAACCTAGGCAAGCCACGTCTGGGTTATTCAGCCGACGACTTAATAGGTAATAAACGACAGATACCGCAAAAGGAAGTATAAATGGCGCATAGGATTAAAGTTACTCTTCAGTCCAACGCAATAGGATTGAAAAGTAAGTATCAGCTCTCAATACCTAATAAATACCGATTCCAAGTCCATGTTAATGGTGGTGCTACTGGAATGTACTGGATGAGTGTAAATCTGGGTATGTAAATGGAAAGGAGTGTTGTAGTAAGGGATGAAGGGTCGGGGGAGGTACAGTATATTAGATGCTGCTGAAATGACTCCGTCTTGGGCATTCAGTCCCATTCATTCCCATTTTGTCATGTTAAAAAGCCTAGACTGTAGGAAAAACATGCTACATATCACGTACTCATCCAATTGAGCTCACCTATTTGTGATTGCAGGGGTCGATTCACAACTCCTGGCCCTGCCACTTCGCTGTTCGCTGCTAGGTCCACTCTCTCCCTGCCTCAAGAGCCTTATCGTACCTCATCTTAAAGCTAAATATGGATCCTGCCTCCACTACTTCACTCTCCAGATTGTTCCACTTCCTGACAACTCTAAGGCTGGAGAAGTACTTCCTAACATAGTTATTAGACTCCTCCAAGTTTTTAACTTCCAGTTGTGTCCCCATGTTCCTGTGTCTCATCACTGAGAGAGAGAGAGAGAGAGAGAGAGAGAGAGAGAGAGAGAGAGAGAGAGAGAGAGAGAGAGAGAGAGAGAGAGAGAGAGAGAGAGAGAATTAATGAGAAATGTTTTCACTGAGCAATGTTCTGACCCACAGGTTCACCGTGCACCTCACCGGCTCCTCCGAGGATCGTAGATTACGTTCCCAAGAAGGTTCAGTTCTACCAGGTGGAAGCACAAGGTGGGTTCCCCTTGAACTGTAACTTAAACCTCCCTCCTTCCTTACATAGTTACCGTTGTTTGTACTTTATTACTACATTAATAATTACTGTTGATGTGGCTAGTTCGACTTGTCATATATTCAATACTTTAACCTCTATAATAAACAAATATTAAACTTACATAAGCAATAATGTTATCTATTTATTTTGATAGTTTATTGCTTATTCATGTGATGGTTCTTCACGTTTATATTTATTTACTAGTCCCTCGTTAACAAATTTTTGCCTGTTGGTTAAAACAACGCATTACCGCTTCCAAAATTGTTTTTCCCTGGACTGTTATTGTCAAATTAATGTTCCAGCTTTAATTTGATTACCCGCCCTTGTTTGTGCTGACTCGCTTTTAGTGTTGTCAATTAATTTTTGTGACGCACTTCATCTAAATTTACAAATAAGTATATTCCTCTTTCTCACGCTCGTCAAAAATCACTTGGAAATGTGAAATTCACTGGACAATTGCTTATATATATATATATATATATATATATATATATATATATATATATATATATATATATATATATATATATATATATATATGTTGTGCCGAATAGGTAAAACTTGCGATTTGGGCTTAAATAGCAATGCTCTTCTTGCCGAATAAGGGAACAGAAAATTTGTGTATGTAATAATTTCGCAAAAATCATTCTGAATCTAACGAAAAAAATATATTTCATTGTTTGTTTATTATTAAATTTTTATAACTTATCTAAAATATATTTAGTTCGATTAGGCTAAATTACATTGCGCTTGTTATAGTAAGGTTAGGTAAGTTTTCTAAGGTTCTTCTGGTACAAAATTATTAATTTTTACATTAACATATATGTTTAAAAATATATTTTTTTCATTTATGTTAATGTAAAAATTAATAATTTTGTACCAAAAGAACCTTAGAAAACTTACCTAACGTTATTATAACAAGCGCAATTTAATTTAGCCTAATCGAACTAAATGTATTTTAGATAAGTTTACAATAATTAATAATAAACAAACACAATGAAATATATTTTTTTCGTTAGGTTCGGAATGATTTTTGGAAATTATTGCATACACAAATTTTTGCTTCCCTTATTCGGCAAGAAGAGCGTTGCTATTTAAGCCAAAATCGCAAGTTTTACTTATTCGGCATATATATATATATATATATATATATATATATATATATATATATATATATATATATATATATATATATATATATATATATAATGAACCAGCGGTGTGTGTGGTTATACTATACCTTGGTATATTGAATATTTTTACAATGGCTGAAGACTTATGGTATATTACTAACCCCTGGGGGGTTAGTTACTGTTAGTTAGTTACTAACCCCTGGGGGGTTAGTTACTGTTAGTTAGTTACTAACCCCTGGGGGGTTAGTAATAAATATAACCCCCCTAGAAAAGCCAAGCAGTGTATCTTAATGTCACTGAGATCCCTGGGATCCCGACGGCCTTCATGACCTTTATTGAAGTATTGCTTTTTTTCTGATATGCAGTACTGTGAATTTTTAAAAAAAATTCTCTCTCATCTTTGCAGATGAGGGAGAGGAGGCTGGCGGCGGTCATCGTCACCAGGGACCCACAATTGTGGTCTCAGACCCAGACACTACGGAGGCGCTGCTGGGGTCCAGGCCTGGTGAGCTCTCTCTCTCTCTCTCTCTCTCTCTCTCTCTCTCTCTCTCTCTCTCTCTCTCTCTCTCTCTCTCTCTCTCTCTCTCTCTCTCTCTCTCTCTCTCTCTCACTTTCCCTTTCCTGTAGTGAAAGAGTAACCACAGTAGAGTTGCACCATTTACGGTCTATCCATATGATCGTCCGTCCATTTCTTTAAACAGATCAATTTACAGACTAAGAGCTGTTGTTCTACCTCGGCTTGTTTCAAAACCCATTCCTATGTAAGGAATACTACCGTCCCCCCTGGATGCCACCCACAACAGTCGACTAGCGCCCAGGTACCTACTAATTACTAGGTGAATAGGGGCAGCAGGTACCTACTCACGACTAGATTACGGGTGGGGGGTAACATGTATAAGGTGACTAACACCTAGTTCCTAATTAATCACTGCCAGGTAAACAAAGGAAACATGTGTTAAGGTGACTAACACCCAAGTACCTAGTTCCTACCTACTTACTGATAGGTAAACAGGGGCAGTAAGTGTCAGGAAACATGCCAAACATTCCCACTTGAAGAAAAAAAAATCTGGTTCAGAGAGACGCCAAGTCACACAAAACTCACACCATAAAACCGAAAAAATTAACATGTCGAGAGATGATCCGGAAATGATATCACTTAATATTATACTAATTCCATCTTAAACGTAAGACAGGATGAGGGAAATGAGATAAACCTTATATTAAAAATTACTTATAATACCTCTGATAATTATAAACCGTTCTACATTTGTGATATGCGGATAATTATCTTCAAATTGTTCTTTTGTGGTTAAAATTATTATTTAACATAAAACAAAAGAGCTGAGTTTGCTTTTAAGATGTTAATTATTCTTCGTGATAAAATCCTCAATGTAACCAACTGGTGATTAAAATGTTGATCAATAATAGCGTTGGTAGATAAGACACATAGGCAACATTTAGGCAACTTTATTCCGAAACGTTTCGCCTACACAGTAGGCTTCTTCAGTCGAGTACAGAAAGTAGGCAGGAGCAGTAGAGATGAGAAGACGATGTAATCAGTCCATCACCCTTGAAGTCGTAGATTTGAGGTTGTCAGTCCCTCAGCCTGGAGAAGTTCTGTTCCAAAGTCTGGAACTAACTGAAGATCAAGCGACAGTGTGAGACTTAAATACTGTCGGAAGGAGAGGTGCAGAGTAGTAGTAGTAGTG
>NC_091362.1:14199176-14246676 GCF_038502225.1 Cherax quadricarinatus | reverse complement strand
CTCCAATTTGAATGTGTATTTTTTGTAAATTGCCATTTCTTCATTTCTGCACATTCAAAATATTGCAGAAAAAATTATTCTTTGTTATTCTTGACTAGGCTAACATACATTAACCAATATTTACATATAATTAACCAACATTTACATATAATTTGTCTTATATAAATAAAATTCACTTATAATTAATAATCTACTGTACAACCATGATATAATTAATATTCTACTGTATAACTATGATATAATTCTTAGTGTTAAGTAGTCAGTAAGCCAATAATGTTAAGTCGGCCCATAATGCCTAGGTATAATAGAGGCTCTCTTTGCATTGCAACCCATTATTGTAAATACATAATCTCAGTGTACTATTTGCAAAGACATAAATAAATAAATAAATAAATTAAATAAATGACAAAATACTGTTAAACAAATGCCTCATGTTTGGCAGTGTGTAGATTTTCTACCAAACACTACAAATATCAAGTGGATGGGTTAGTATATGAAGCTGCTTCAGCTCCATAATTTTTCAACATCGTAATTTTATTTAATTTTCGTAACACTTAGTTGTATTTTTATACAAGGTTATAGATCCATTAGCAGTCTTGTCATTTTAGTGAATAAACTATTTTTTAATAACTGTATGGAATTTTATAGCTGATACAGTTAATATAGTTTAGAAAAGTGTTTAAATGTCTGAATTTTTAAATGACTTCTGTTTTTTACATAGAAATTTAACTACACCTTCATGTGTATTTGTTAATATGGTTTATGTTGTATATTTTTGTTTAATGTGTTGCATTAATCTTGACAGATGACAATGAGGAGAGATCTATGATAGAACCAAGGTCATACGAAGACCCAAAACTGAAGGAGCTAATCGAAATCCTTATAGAGTGGATCAATGATGTGTTGGCACCAGAACGTATCATTGTGAAACATATTGAAGAAGACCTTTATGATGGAATGGTATTTCATAAGTTGATTGGTAAGAACAGATGTATACAGTATTTTATTGTTTTTGCTTTGATGACCTAAAGACAAAAAACATTTTATAATATTTTTAATACCCCGGTTTATAAAGGCTTG
The DNA here is from genome assembly GCF_038502225.1 of Cherax quadricarinatus. Lineage (NCBI taxonomy): Eukaryota > Metazoa > Arthropoda > Malacostraca > Decapoda > Parastacidae > Cherax > Cherax quadricarinatus. The sequence goes on along the minus strand of NC_091362.1, from coordinate 14,245,596 downwards.
TCACAATTATATTTAAACTATTAATGAGTGCTTTCATTAAGATTTCTTTTTTGTATCATTATGAACAGAACAGCTGACAAATAAAACCCTAAATGTACAGGAAGTCACCCAAAGTGAGGCTGGACAAAAGCAGAAGTTACAGACTGTTATTAATTCTGCTAACCATGTAAGTAACAAGAATTAGGTTTTTTTACAATTATACGTAATGGAATGCTTATTGTTTAGAATGTAATAAAAAATTTAAACTCAAATTATTGTTGTTTTTTACACTCATAACATCTTCCAAAAAAAAAAATAGTCACAGTTTCTCAAGGTAATTTTTTGTTTATTAATGCCTTAATTTTTGTGCCATGAATGGTTGTTGAAATCAAGATTAAGACTGTATAGTACAGTATCTTGAAATTTTTCTTTGTGTTTCTCATCTTTTAGATCCTTGGGCTAAGTCGATATGGACCTCATAAGTGGTCTGTAGAATCCATACACTCAAAAAATGTTGTGGCAATCCTGCATTTGCTAGTGGCATTGGCCCGTCATTTTAGGGCACCTATAAGAATGCCAGAGAAATGTGTTATTGATGTCGTCATAGTGCAGGTGAGATGTAGTCTTGTATCAGAAATTTCTTCATTTACTTATTCCTCCATGGTGTATAAAGTTTTAAATTTATCATGTTTAATAACAAGTTTCCTCTCCAAATTATAGGTTAGTTGTGAATTGTGGTAACTATTTTTCTAATGTTTAAATTTGATAAAAGTTGTATACAGTAGTTTACTGTTACTATGTTGACAGATTAGAGTATGTAGGAGAACTTTGGTAGTATTTACATGCACCAATAATTTTTAGGTACGGTACATTGCAGCCTCTCCTCACTTAGTGATGTACTCGTTTACCGAAGATTCAGATTTATGACAGACTCTCTGGCCATTATGCATACATAAATAATGTATATTAGAGCTGATTTCCTCTTATTCTATTTATTACAACATACAGTACACTACTGTATAAACATAAAAATATAATAAAAATGTTGTAAGTACATGTAATGCAAAAGTGACATTAAAACAATATCAAGGATGGTTAACACAGACCCACTACCATTATAGTATGCTCCTTGCTTAGTGACAAATTCATTTACTGACGAGGTCTTAGGAGGTGAGGCTGTATTACAGATACTGTAGAGTGGTCCCGAGAGTTACGATGGTATTGAGTTACAGAAATTTTGAGTTATTATTTACCCTCATAAAGGAATTTAGAATTGAGTTGTCATGAAAAATTTAAGATATGATGTGCATTTGTGATTTAGATATGCCATCTTTTGTGTTTCCCAGTCATCATGGCCCATAAAGTACACAGTCAATTTCTCTGAAGATCAAGCAAGAAATTGTGAAAAACATGATGGAGTAAGAATTACTGCATTAGATCATGATTATAGCTTTCCACAATCAAACATTTCTACTCTTATCAAGCAAAGAAGAAATTATAAACAATATTAAGGTGGCTGATGAATCTAAGCTAGTGTAAAAAGGCAGAGAAATTGTCATAGAGATAGAAAGACTGTTATTGTGGATAAGAAAGAAGCAGATGAAGAGATACAGTGCCTGTAAGTTATATCTGTGAGCGTTAAGTCCAAGGTACAGTAAAAGTTATACCCTCAGGGCCTTGGAATGTACAATCATAAAACCACATGTATTTTGGGGTTTGAGTTACGATAGTTTTGGATTAATATTGTCCTGGTCACAGACCGGGCCGCGGGGGCATTGACCCCCGAAACTCTCTCCAGGTAACTCAAGGGACCACTGTATTCTATAATCATTGCCGTTAAAATCTAACAAAAATGTACAATGCAAGAAATCAAATAAACTCTTTGAAATTTCATCCTTTGTTATTTTAAACTATGTGAAGATAATTATAAGCATAGCTGTGTCCTTGCAGCTGTGCTTATAATAACAATTACAGAATATTTTCTGTAATTGTTAATTTTGGGAAAACATTTGCATATACAGTGCTTGTGTATAATGTAGTATATTCAGAATAGATAAGGTCCTATATTGTGGAGAGTATTGAGATGGAAGGGGTAAATGGAAGAATGAGATTGTAACACATATTCTGGAAATAAAAAATCTGAGGTTCAGATGTTAATTGCTTAGTATTTCTTATATTGCTCTATGTTAAATGATCAGAAACGCGATGGACAGCTAAATCACCGTATTGTAAGTGAAGAGCTGACTGGCACCTACGTTGACCTGGGCTTGAGGTGCGAACGAGATGCTTTCGACACATTGTTCGACCATGCACCAGACAAACTGCAAGTTGTCAAGAGAGTAAGTTCGGCTTATTAGGTTACTTATGTTTTGTTAAGGCCTCAATCATTGAGCATAATAGAAAAAACAAATAACATTTTTGACAAAATTTATAGTTTTGTTATAATCTAACTAGTAATCTTGACAGAATTTAATTTTCATCATAAAATTTCAAGTTTAGATGCTAATAACTTTGAGCATATGTTCTGTACTTTTTTTACATGGTGAAGAAATAAAAATGCAGGGCAATTAAACCATAAAATCAACGATATATGACTACTGTGTAGGAAGCAAAATAAGCCCTTATCCCCTTCCATGGGAGGGTGGAAGCAAAATATTACCTAATATGTTCGTTTTTCCTTGTTCTCCAGTGCACTGTTGTCAAATGTTCTTGTTTATTTATTTTTCTCATGTTTTAGTATTTTTCCTCTCATTTTCTGACTTCTATACAGCAATCACTTGAATACCTCTTTTGATGAGGAGGGGGTGTGTTGGATAATAATAGAAATAATAGAACTTTTTTTTTTTTTCAATGGGATGCAAAAAAAGTAGTTTTAATAGTAGAAAATATGTTTGGGCTTGCTAACAAAACTTCTTGGAAAAAAAAATTAAATATTGACTTAAAAAATCAGTTCTTTCCTTTATTATAATGAAATCTGTAAAAGTTTGTCTTCAAAAATACTCTTGGTTCTGACTATTTTGAACACAGACCTTATTCTACAGCATATTACAAAAAGTCTCTTATACAGTAATATGTAATTTTCTTGTAATAACTAATTTTATAGTTTTATCTAAAACAGTTTTAATTCCATGTTTCTTCCTCTTCTATAGTCCAGTCTGTCGGGTTTGTTAAGTAGTCTTTCATTTTGTCTAGATCATAATTTATTCCATATAGCATTTCTAGTCATGAATGATGACTTGTTCTGATTGAATCCAAATAGTTTAAATAATTTTCACATGCAGTATTCTGTGGATTAAACTTTTAAAAATACTACATTTATCTTTTCAGTCTCTCTTGACATTCGTAAATAAGCAGTTGAACAAGATAAACTTAGAGGTGGGAGATTTAGAAGCAGAGTTCAGTGATGGAGTTTATTTGTGCCTGTTGATGGGACTTTTAGAAGGTTACTTTGTGCCTCTTCATCATTTCTTCCTCACACCTAAGGTAAATCTTCTCTCGGTTTTTGTATTTAAACTTTTTCACTTTTTATGATGGTCTTGGCAGCAGCCATTATATTAAAGATTGCATTCCACATATTAATGAGTATAAAATGTATCCTTTCCTCGTCACTTTTTTTTTTTTTTTTTTTTTTTTTTTTTTTTTTTTTTTTTTTTTTTTTTTTTTTTTTTTTTTTTTTTTTTTTTTTTTTTTTTTTTACATGATTAAGGTATAAAAGAATATGCAGGCTATATAACTTTATTTTCATCTTTCATTATTCATCCTAATTGTTGATGGAATTTGTGAAATCTGTCATTATATAGAAAAAAACAAACTTTTCAGTGAAATTTTGACTACAAACCTGAATGTTATTGTAATGCATGCTTTAATTTTGTTGTGTGCTTATTTGATGTATTGGTAAATTCAGCTGTAATTTTTTTTTTTTTTTTTGTTAAGATTTTGTTTCTATTTTTGCACAGTATTCTGTATGAATTTTAACCTCTGCTTCCAAACTGAATAATCATACACAGCATAAAGTTGCATGATTTGCAGTTACAATAGAACTTTAGTTAGAGCACAGGTAAAGTTCCTGAAAATCGGCATATAATATAATTTAGTGCTGACTAATTTGAAGAACATACGAGAAAATTAAGGTTATGCTACCCAGACCTCCAGAAATGCCAAACACTTTTTTTTTTAAACATTCAGTACATGATGGGAACAGCTAACCTCTTGACCTTATGTTTAGGCTAAAACAGAAAATTAAGTATTTATAGGTGGATTTCATTTTTTATGGGTCATTTCTTGTTGTTGCCAGTTGATAGACTGGAAGACATGCCAATGGAATGGAAATGATTTTGGTCATCTTCAGACTAGAAGCAGCCTCAAAGTGGTGGAAATATTAAATTTTTTCCACTTTTCCAGAGTTCTTTCCTCCATCCCTGGTCTGTTTAACAGTTTTTACCAGCTCTGCTTCACTTATTGAGATAGACTGTAAACCACGACCAAGTATTCTTGGTTATATTTTATGAGCCGAGAATTTAGAAAAACTTCAATTTTGTGTGTGATGTTGGATTCAAAATGGAGATGAAGTGTTATATAGGCTAGGCCTGGGGTTGTGATCAATGAGCAGTAGCTGGAATGCCTAAGGTGCTTGTGTTAGACTGTTTATAAATTCGAATTTGTTGAATTTTATGTAAAATTGGTCAAACTACCATGTTCAGTTTTGTATACTCAGTTAATAGTACAGAAGGCATACTAAGAAAATAACCAGGAATTTGGTTGATTTGAGCAACAAAATAGGCCTTAAAGTGGTTGAAAACATAAATGTGTGAAGTGCTCTCTGACCTCCAACTCTGTACCTGCAATAATTTCATAAGTTGTACATTGAGTTTTTCATTTTTGGTGTCATTTCCTTTAGAAAAAAATTCTGTACCATTTTAGAAGGTAATTTTTTTTAAATTGACACTGATGGGACTTAATTTTGGAGGTTGCAGTAGCCAAAGGGTTAAACTGTATCTAGACGACATTGGTAAAATAAAAGCCACATTTCTGTACCAAACGAAAGAATTTACAATGCCTGATACAAACAAACTTATACTAAAGATAAATGCATTTGATACATTAATATTTAAGATAAATATAGTAATACGTAAAAGTGTTGGTGTGTAAAGCTGTGTCTGGGAAATGCTGAGGAAGCTTCCACCTGTTGCTTTGTGCAACTTTTATTTTGCATGATTTATGCATCAGGGGCAAATAATGTCATTTTTAGTGGAAGAGAAAGTAATACTACATTTTGACTCAAATTCACGCCAAGATCAGGAAGAAAATAAGGGGCTTCAACCCTTTTCACATTATTACTGTTATATTACTATATGATAATATGGCAGGCAGCAGCTGGCAAGAGACGTATTCATCTTCCCTCTTTTTATTAGCCAAAGAAGTACCACTTTGCCTTGCATAGCTTCAACCATGAAATTAACCTACAGCATCCATATTACTTATCACATAACATTACAGCAATATTTCCCTAAAACAAGAAAAAATCTAGAAACTTGAGGGAGGGTAAAGTAGCATGGTGAGTGATCAACAATCCAAAAAAACATTAAACATTCCATGATAGCAGTGATGCTATGGATTGTAAATTAGTGTCTTGATCAGTAATTACTTAGGTATATGTTGCACTGTAATAATGCAATTCCCATGAATTTGGATTTATTTTCACTTTTACTATTTATCTTTATTTACATTGCTTTTTTTTTCTTCTTTTTCATGGTCATTTCCAAGCTTACAGTGGTTAGGTTAGGCCAGTTTTTATTTTAACAAAATTCCTTTGCATACATTGGTATCTCTTATAATAAATCTAAAAGTAATGCCAGCAGTTAGTTTATCTCAGGATTTTTCAAGGAATTATTTAAAAAAAAATTTCATTTTGTATTTTCCAGACTTTTGATGAGAAATTGCACAATGTAACTCAGTCATTTGAGCTGATGATGGATGCTGGACTAGGTAAACCCAAGGCGAGGCCAGAAGGTATGCAATAATTTTAATGTACTCTACAATTTTTACCACTTACACTTTATGTAGCAAAAATGAAGATTTTATCCTTAAGTGCTCAGATTCCCACACCTTGTTTGAGCTGCTGACATTATGGGTAATCCTTTCATCAAATCATTATTATAGTATGTATTAGCACAGACAAAATCATGTTTGGTAAACTCGAGTAACGTGCGTTTTACGTTCATGGAAAGAGGTCCTTTGTTCAAATTACCTAAAGCTAAGAACATGGGTAAAAATGGGGTTAAGTTCCTTAGATCTCAAAAAAAGCATGCTTAAAAGTCAAAAGAAATTCTCGTTGCTGTCACTTGTTAATAATTTGCAAATAGAGGGTTACTGTGACCCTATATAGACATGCAGCAGGCAGTGCCAGCTGCAGCAGCAGCAGCTGCCGCTGCTGCCGCCACCGCCGCCACTGCTACCTACTACCACCTGCTGTCAACACTTGTAAAAATAAGACATTTGCTAATCAGATTGTGCCACACACGTATGAGCTCATCATGCCTATACCAAACAAAAATATATAAAAGATGAAGGTATTTAAGGAAGTAATAAGCAAGAAAAATACAGTTGTGTAGTAATAAAATTGCATTGGTTTTGAGGGCCATCACAGTTTTTACCATAGTGAGCCCTTCTCCCAGTGGTAGTGGGCCAATAAAGTATCAGCTGTTGTGGCTGTATAAATTCCTAATAAACATTTTTCATGACTGTGCCTTAGTCAAGATAATACCTTCATTACATGACTTGTTTAAACCTTTTTCACATTCAATCACCAACATATTCAACAATAGTGTAAATACAGCTAGATTAGTTACTTGACTGCCAAAGGCAAAGAATATGTAATTATGGTGCAGTTGTGGTTAGTAGCCTTCATGCACTGCCTCCCACTTTCACTACACATCGAAGCATATCTGTTTTTTTCTTTTCAGAAACTTGGTTTCAAGCTTAATTTTCTTCTTGGCACCTCAGCATCACTGGTATTATTTTTGGGTCTTGTGGTTAATACGTATCCAAATATGAAATAAGGTGATGATAATATTGAAAATCATTCTGTAAACAGATTGTCACATGATGCTGGGTCATTGGAGGTTTCATCATTTATGGTGCATGTATCATAGATTTTTCAGTTCAAATCAAATTTTAGTTGCACTTAATCAGTTTTGGTTTTAAATTTTCATTTTCATGGGTTGTGTTTTCCAAGGGTTTACTGTACACACTTACTTTTATTGCAACTTTATGAATGTTAAAAAATAGAGTATCATAGAAAGCTTTGAATATTCAGAGAATTTGCACCCAGGGTTTACAATCATTATATCATATATGAATGTTGATGTATAGAAACATTGTATAAAACAAGTTTAGCTAAATCTATGTAGTAATTCATATTATGCACTGTCTTTGATAATTTTACTTTGCAGATATTGTAAATGCTGATCTCAAGTCAACTCTCAGAGTTTTGTACAACCTCTTCACTCGCTATAAGAACACACACTAAGCATCATACAGTACCCTAACACAAAATATGAAACTGGACAACTGCCTTCTTCAGTATGAAGTACTTACAAAAGGCTTCAAGCAAGGACAAAATTTCTAGTACCTCAATACAAAACAGAAGTGAAAGCAAGTCAGGTACAGGCATTGCATATGATAGTCATGCACAAAAACTCTTTTTAAGTGCCTCAAGAATAGACTGTTAGTGCCTCAGGGTTTTGTGTGTGAACTTTCGAAGACTTCTTTAATACAGTATTCTACATCTGAACTGAACAGTTCTATCAGACGAAGTCCTTAATGTGCCAAAAATAATCTCGTCATATCAAATCCTCCGGTACGTCACAATTGTATGCAAATTAAGATTAAAGTACCAGTAATAAATATGTTATCCATTTTGTTAGAGACAATTATATATCAAATATACCATCAATTAGTTTTAATTTTATTTATTATTTTTTCTTATAGAATTTGCATTAAATGCTACTTAAGTGTTTGTAAGAGTTATAATGCTGAAGAGAAATAATCAATCAAGGAGGCAATAAATTTTCTTGTGCATATTGTTTAATATTTATACACATTACATTTGTTGTTTATTTCTTTAGTGCAGCGAGTTAATACGTATGTCTTGCAGGCACTTTCATAACATGAGAAACCCATTGCATCATCAATGTGATTTCAATTATTCCATATGATAGCACAGTATTTTATTAGAACTGGAGGAGTTTAATGTTTAAAGGTTAGCATTCATCATTCAAGAAGTCACTCTGATGTACAAAGTGGCAATACATCCTCTTTTATTCAAATAAGAAGTTTTGAATGTTTTAAAATTAAATATATAGTCTCCTTAACATAAAATATATTTTTAAAGATTATGTAGTCTTGTTTCTAATATTGCATATAAGTGCCTCACAGATAACTGCATGCCAAATTTTTTTTTTATCCCTATGTTTGCTTTTATTACATTACATTACCAAATTTATAAAGAGAAACTTTCGTTTTTCTTTTTGGGCCACCCTGCTTCGGTGGGATACGGTCAGTGCATTGAAAGAAGAAGATTTTGGCAATATTTTTCTGTGCCACCTTGAGGTCCAATAATCCCATAAAAATACACATTGATCCTTGGTCACAGTCTTAATATGCTACAAGAATTATTTCCACTTAGTCAGTTCTGGACTCTTGTCTTCTTGCCAAATGTCATAGTTAAATTATCATAGGGTGGAATTCTACTAGGCAAGTCTAGATCCTGTTGTTTAAACTAGCTAGCATCCAGACAAGCCCGAACCACCTTTTCTTGTCTTGTGCCTCGCCATTTCCACACGTGCACATGCCTCTTGTATAATAGGACTAGTGATATTTCATCTTTTTAAGTGCCATAAGAGTGCAGTGTTTCACAGCCAGATAGATTTGGTCTAGTCTATACATGGACATTATTTATGTATAGATTAGTCTATGCTAGATAGTGGCTACTGTATTTTTTACCATTAATTCCTAATCACGTCATGTGTATTATCTCATGTTCCATCTTTAAATGAACAGCAAGATGCCCATTGCCTCCAATATTTTGTCTTCTGTCAGGACCTTCACGATCCTTCTACATACAGGATGGTGGTGGACATTAGTAGAGGTCCATTATTTGCTTGCCACCCCTGTTTACTCCATCCCTTTTCCTTGCATATTCACTCTGGTGTTGTCAGGTTTGCAGCAGTGTTCCTGGACAGTGTTGTGCAAGATCATTTATTAGACTCGGCTTGCATTTTTGCAGCAATTCTCATAGCGGATATACGTATTGCATCCAGGTCTACCTCAGCGTGTGGTAGTTTCAGACTCCTCTTGTGCTTTACAGACTATTAAAACACTTAATTCACCTCACCCCATAGTTCTTCATATACAACTTGGTTGCACTGCATTTTTAGCAAAAATCAAAGAAATCATTTTCTGTTGGGTCCCTGGTCATGTGGCTGTTCAGGGCAATGAGCAGGCTTTCTCTGCTGTGCAGTCAACAGTTCATGTCCTCCATGTTTCATATAGGGGTATTTCATTCTCAGACTATTTTGCTGTAATCTCTAACTACCTTCACAACCATTGGCAACAACATTGGTGTAAGTTGATTCATAACAAATTATTTTCTGTCAAGCCATATTTAGGATTCTGGTCTTATTATTATCAATGTCGTGGTTGGGATACTATGCTTTCCTGTCTTCGCATCAGGCACACGCGTCTCACCCATGGGTATCTCATGGAGAAGGCGCCCAGTATTACTCTTGAGAATTGTCAGGTTCCAATTTTAGTTTGCCATATTCTGTTAGACTGTTCTGTTTATCATTGGGTATGCAGAATGTAACTCTGACATCATCACCACTCTAACACCCTTACTTAATCTTCCCTCCTTGCTGACAGCCCCACCTATGACCCAGACTCCCTCTTTGACTTTTTGACAGCAACAAATTTATTAATAGTACAAACTTTGATTATACTTCCTTTAGCACTCCTCACTGCTCTTACTAACTCTACCTTGTTGTACTCTCCACCCTCGCTAGTCTCTGATCAATCACATTAAACCTTTAGCATGCCCTACCCTGCAGTGCTGTATGACCCTTGTAGGTTTAGTGCTTAGTTATGATTATAGTGATAATGTGCATTATCTCAGTATTTTAATGTATTTCATAAAATGTTAAACCTGTGTTTTTATTCACTGGTAGGAAAGATGGAGGTTCTATTGTCTGTTTTTTAATTATGGTCTGATCTCTGACCATTCCTTCAATAGATCTGAGGAGGAGGAGGAGGAGATGGGAAAGACTGAATTATTAAAGTGGTACAGTATTTTAGCAAATGAGCAAAGTGTATTCTTATGGGGTCATCAGACCCAGTGTGGCAAAGATGAGCTCTTTCATATGTGTAAGTATGTAATAAGAAAATTGCAGAATTGGGTTCTAGTAATTACAAGCAATAATAGTTGACAAGTGAAGACTGTTAGTGAAGGAGGGCTAATACTTTGCTCTCTGTATTGAAAGCTTTAATGAAAAGTGTGTTCAAAGCAGGGAAACGTAGTTTCTTGTAACCCACTTTTTTAACACTGTTCCTTGTATATCAAATACAATATAAAGCAGAGGTTATATTTTATAATTGTTTTATGTTATTAATATTGACATTTTATGTGCTAATGTAATTTTTATCACAAAGACTGTATTTATTGGTCATGATGCAGTTTTGGCTATTTATATATTTTAAGAAGTGTAAATAAACTATATACAATAAGTGGCCTTTGTGATAAAGCTTTATAACTCTTGAATGTTAGTTCATGTGCCTAAACAAGCTTGTGTAATCTGTAGTTCTGTTTGTAGTTAATAAGTGTACATGCATTTGTTCAAATAATTTAATGGTGTAATTTGAAAGTATTTTTTTTTTTTTAAGCTTTAAATGGCTTTTATGAAGTTCAAGAATTTAATAACTTTTTACATTAATACAGATTTGCTGAATCAAACCGAGAAATATTAATTCTTATAGAAGCACCTCATATAAAAACTGAAATGCAAATGTTAATATTTTTGGAAAAAATTATATTTATTATTTTCAAGAAAGATTAGTTGAACATCTTTGTGTAAATCTTATTCACTTCAGGATGCTATAAAATATAGTTTTTTATATAATTGTGTATAGCCAGCTAAATGGTTGTAAAAAAAAAGGAGTCTTTCCAAGCCATCATTTGTTTGAATCTTTATTGTTCCATTACATTATTAGCTTATGGAACAAACTGCATTATAAAAATTACATATTTTTGAAAAAATATTCACCTCTGGTGCATGGAATAGAAGGTAGTGAAAATTGAGGAAACTAATAATATTGTACTGTATCAGCTCTTTATGCAAATTAAACTGTAAATATAGTCTACAAATTTAAGAGGGGTTGCATTCCTAGAGGTCCCATGAAACTTAAGACTACGAATAATGCAAAATTGTCTGCATAACAAATTTTGTTCAGATTTTTTTCAGAGACTTATTTCTCAATAGATCACACTATTTAGCACTGAGCTAAGTTCAGTGTTATATGGCTAGTTTTCATTTTAGGGTTTTCACACCAACCCTGAAAAAAATTGGCACTGCCAAAGAGCCTGTGAAAAATCAAAGCTATTCGTGAATTGCGTGTCAATAACGTGCGTAATTGAAACCTGCCACATTTGTAGAAAATTGTATAGCAATTGGTACAGCTATAATAAAGGAATGGACTTGATAAATACATCAGATATTACTGTACTGTTTAAGTTTTGATCAATCATCAACTAACAACTTGGATTTGTAATACACATGCTTGCTTATCGGATACCAATTATACATTTACAGATTGAATGTGTAAGGCTCGTATGCTTACACAAGGTTCTGTATAAAGTAATTCCTGCAAACTGTTAACTTGAATCTTGCGTCTGTCCGGTGGGCTTTACAGTACGTGACAAGTTTTCTATGCATTACCAGTGGTCGATTTGAAAAAAAAAAAAAATTCATACCACATTTAGATAAATATTGAACTGAAATTTTTCTTAGCTTATTTTACTATAAATGAAACAAATAATGTGCCACTTGTTAAATTACCTTCACTGGTTTATGGATTCAAGATCATTACTACTATAAACTTTAGTCCACTGAAGTAGAGAGAGAGAATGAAACTTCTCACCCTTGAGTGGCTTTCTCAGTCCAATACAGAGTTTACTGAGAACAGGATTAAAATAGTGGAGGTAGGTCAGGTCAGGTTAGGTTATGGCAATATGGCAAGACAGTACCTTGAGATAGTTTTATCTTTGCAAGTACACCAGCACTGCTGATCCCCTGAATGTTATGTAAATTGGATATTGCTATGATGACTTCTAAACAATACCACATCTAGGTTATTCTCTATTATTGACAAATTATCTTCATCCCACTTAATGGGATGGCCCATGAAGTATCACATGCATTGCTCTAATTGTTACGGCTACATAGTTGCTTATGTTCCTTAATTTATTTGAGAGTTCTTGATTTCTCACTTGTGTGTATACTTCATTTCACCCTTTCCCTTCCACAAGGATTGTCTTGACTGTTCTGGGTTTCCTCTGTTTTGAGCAATTCCTTAATGGCAGCTTGTTGCTGCATTGAGGTTGTTATTGGCTAGTTGCTTTGGAGATGTTGCTGGCAAAATTGCTGACCAGGAGAACATCATATCTAGTGGCTGCTTTCTCCTATTTAGTATCGTCAGTGATGTGGAGGGTTCGCTTTTTATAGTCTAAAGTGAGGTATGATGGGAAATGTAGGCAGCTGAATATTTGTGTAATGTAGACATACTGAGTAACTGGGCTGACAATATTGTGCTCTCAAAAGAGGCCACCAGATCTGTTATCCTTTTGCTAAACAACATAGCCAGCAACATCTCTAGAGCACTAGCTAATAACCTCAATGTAGCAATAAGCTCCATCACCATCGTTAAGGACTTTATCAAAATGAGGCTAACCAGAACAGTTGAGACTGGAGTTGACGTATGCAGAATCCCTTGGAGAATGTGTGATAAGGTACACTTAAGTGAGACATCTAAGAATCTGAAAGTGAATTTAGGATGATTGTGTGTGTAGCTGTGGCAGCAATGCATGTGTGACATCATAGCATACACAGGAGGCATCTTGTGAAACAGGATGAAACTAGTCTTTTAATAAAAGAGGACACCTTGCTGTGGCAGCCGTGATAGTAGTACAGTATTAACACAAGTCATACAAAACTCAGAGATTGAGCATCTCTGGTGTATTCACAAAGATGAGATTTATCTCAGGACATTGCAATCAGGTATCTTCACCTCTCCCTATGCACCACAGACTGCCATCATGCATCATGTAATATGACCTCCCTTCACTACTTTAATGCTGTTTTCAATAAACTCTGTAAAGGACTGACAAATCTCCTAGTGGGTAAAATGTTTCTTTAATGAATGTTCTAAGTATTGCATGTGTGTCTGCACTCCAGTCTGTCAGTACTGGTATACCCAGTACTTTAATTACCATTAGTCCAGCCATATAGGTAAGTAACTGTGTTAGTATTTATTGGTACTGTATAAAAAGAAAATTGTGCAGGCTGTCTGAAGGTTAAATGTAATGTGCTTAATTTTAAAGGTGTTTATAGTATACTCAAATGACTTAATAAGTCTCACAAGTGAAAGACTGAGAAACGAACAAATAACGTTGTACACGACAGAACGAGCGAGTGGACAGAGTCCAAGAGTTAATTTTGAATGAAACTATTTTAACCCCTAAACTGGGTATATATAGAATTACCTTTGCATCCATGTGTGAGCTTCTTTTGTTTTTTATGTTTTTTCTTATAGTGCATGCAAAATTGATAAAATAATTGTATAAAAATAATGAGAAGATGCTGTTGTACGATGTGTTGAAATGCACCTTATCAGCTGTTTTATGTATTTTGGTTTAGCAGTTACCTTGATTATAGCAAATAACAAAAAAAAGGCACAATACCGTGACTGGAATGATGCACAAATAACCTGCATATAGAAGGGAGGAGCTTACGGCGACGTTTTGGTCCAACTTGGACCATTTACAGTCATATTGACTTTGTAAATGGTCCAAGTCGGACCGAAATGTCGTCATAAGCTCCTCTCTTCTATGTGCAGGTTATCTGTGTAATGTTACCTTGATTATAATAATATACACTTGCAATAGGTTTAGCACTTGTTTTTGGATATGGTAACTGTAAAAAATAATAATAATATACACAGCATATTCATTGTTTTTCCACAGGCACTATAATTTAGCATCTCCACACACTGTATATGTTTGTTATAATTTTGTGTTTGATCTGTGAAACGGTTAAAATTAAAACATAATTATGGTACCTGCCAGTCGTTTAACATGAATCTGATAAGTTTACAGACATTACATTTACATTTACTTTCTTATTAAAACATATTTTGTATATAAACAATATATTAGTCAGTGCTCTCTGGAATACTTATTGATATGCAAAGAATGCACTGGTAGTCTTGCAGCATAAATCTGATTGACATTCATTTATTTCAATTTTTTTTTTTCTAGCCTGGCTATTTCATACCAAGATTTAGCACTTAGTTATGGCTGTAATAATTCCCACCAAGGCAGGGTGACCCAAAGAACAAAAGATAATCACCATCATTTGTTCAATACCTGTCTTGCCATTATTACTGTTTTTACATGCCAGTCGTCTTCCATTTAGGTAGTGACCCAAAAAAAAAAAAAAAACTCGGTATCACTCACTCTATCACTGACTTGCCAGTGGCCATTACAATTTAAATGACACTCTAATCTGCAACATCCTAAACAATTCTTCTGAGTGTAAGCATTGTATTACCCACATTTTGAGCTCAAACCTGACAAAAAAAATAATACAGTAAATCTTTGATATAATTGACTTAAAATTATGGGCAAAATCCACTAGTTAAATTGTACTTTTAACTTGTTTATTTTTAATGTTTATTGCAGCATATCTGCAAGTTGTGTGTACAGTTCTATATTAATAGTTTTTTTTTTTATTCTCAATTTAATGGACACTCGGACAATCCACCCCATTAGTCTCTTATGTCGAGGGTTTACTGTACTTGTACTGTATATACAGTATGTGGTTTCATAAAGTATTACTTGACATAAGTTGTTTAATGCGGTACCTAATTTCCGTATTTCACGGCTTATAAGGCTTGTTTTAGTTTGTGGCTTCGCATCAGACGTAACTGGGAGAGCTACAGCCCACCCCACACCCCATACTTATAGCTCTTGTCACTGACTTTCAGTTTTATATATATATATATATATATATATATATATATATATATATATATATATATATATATATATATATATATATATATATATATATATATATATATATATTATTGTGACCATGAATGAGTGGTATTGATCAACAACAGCACTGCACTAGCCAAGGACTCGAACCCATGCTGCTTTGGCCTGCCTTATGGTGGGCGAAAACCCATGACGCCCTAATCCACTGGACCATACGATCCTTACAAGTAGGGCATCCAGCGGAACTGGATGTTGTACTCCCTACCCAAGGGGACACAATGGTGTGGATGACTCTAGGCTAATTCCATTCTAGTCCCTGTTTGGTGTACTAGTTCAACGAGCAGTATTTTATATTATTGTGACCATGAACGAGTGGTACTCGTTCGTGGTCACAATAATATAAAATACTGCTCGTTGAACTAGTACACCAAACAGGGACTAGAATGAAATTAGCCTAGTCATCCACGCCATCATATGTCCTTGGGTAGGGAGTACAACATCCAGTTCCGCTGGATGCCCTACTTGTAAGGATCGTATGGTCCAGTGGATTAGGGCGTCATGTATTTTCGCCCATGAGGCAGGCCAAAGCAGCATGGGTTCAAGTCCTTGGCTAGTGCGGTGTTGTTATTGATCAATACAACTCGTTCGTGGTCACGATAATATAAAATACTGCTCGTTGAACTAGTACACCAAACAGGGACTAGAATGAAATTAGCCTAGAGTCATCCACACCATCGTGTGTCCTTGGGTAGGGAGTACAACATCCAGTTCCGCTGGATGCCCTACTTGTAAGGATCGTATGGTCCAGTGGATTAGGGCGTTGTGCGTTTTTGCCCACCGTGAGGCAGGCCAAAGCAGCATGGGTTCGAGTCCTTGGCTAGTGCAGTGTTGTTATTGATATATACATATATATATAGTTTATGTACTCGCCCCGTTTAAGGGTTAAATAATGTCGCAAAATGTGCAAAAATGTATATTTATGAAGTTGCTGGTAAATATAGATGAGACTCCAAAACTTAGCACAAGAAGTGCATTTGAACTATGGTAACATCTTATGACTGCCAAAGATTTCAAATGTTATGGTATTTCTGTTAAAACTAGCTTTGACAATCATAATTCTAATCTAATCTCAAAATACCAAATAACTCAATTTCTTACTGTGTGGTAATGCATTTCATAAGGTGCCTTTCTTGCCTTCTAATAATAATAAAAATTATTAGTATATAGTAGTTATTATCCTTTTGTAAGCTATTTTATACATGATTGATACCTTCAAGTGATCCCTTGTAGTTAAAGACCCTTGTGGGTTTTGATTGTAATATGATAAAAACATATACTATATAGGGTAGGTCCAATATTATATTATTTATAAATTTCTCAACATAAAGAATATCTGTCTGCATAACTAGACACACACACTACAAAAAAAAAGTATCTAATTTGCACAAAAGTTCAAATTTATGCAGTCTACAGAGTATTATGGTTTCATTCACAATGCACTTATTTCTTTGACATATGTTTTTTCAAGAATTCTATTACATCTGGTGACTGAAGTATTTGCTGAAAAAAAAAAAAAAAGGAAATTGGAAACTGTCTTGAATTACCCATAATAATTATTCAAATTATGTGCCATAATCAGTCTGCAATACAATGTTTTCATGTATTATACAAATAACTCATTGTGGTATTTAAACAGATTTATATTTGCCAATTCCTCCATTGTGTTCCTCTTTAAAATATATTCTTGACACCAACCGATTTACTACACAAACTTTCTACCTCTTGTTATCCTCTCCACCCTCGGCTCCTCTCTAGCAACACCCCCTGTCCTGCAGCGCTGTATAACTCTAGTGGGTTTAGCACTTGATTTTAATAATTTACCAATTAAGTTTTCTTTGTACATACTTATATAATCTTTTTTATTACAGACTAATATTTAAAACTAGAATATCATGTGAATAGCTATAGTGAAATAATAGAAGAGAGAGTATAAACAGGAAAAGTAGAAAAAATTGTAAATATGAGAATTTAGCAAAAGTTCAGCAGATCAACTGCAAGCCAAAAAACAAAAGTATCAGTACTGAAGATAGTATCTTAAACTGATAAGGGTAGACAAAAGTATGAAGCATTTTGAAAAGGTTAAAAATAAAGATGTGCAGTTATAAATAGGACAATATCCAAAATATATTGCTCAGTCAGCGCAACTCTGCAATTCTCACACAAGTCACGATGCCCTGCCGTTAGAAGATCATTAACGAGTCGGCTGTGACCTACACAAGTTTACAAGGTTTCTATAGTTTTTAATAATGAAGTAACAGTCCTTGTGGCTTAGCGCTTTTTTTTTATTATAATAATTATAATAATGAAGTAAGGATGGCCAGAAGCCAAGTTGTTGCCTGATGAATATCATCTTAATGGTCACTAACACAAAGCAATGTTGCTGACAATACGATAATTACTATCATTTTAACATGGCTGAAGCCATGATTAAAATGCATCAAGATGCATATGAGGGTCTTTTGATCCAAGAAGTTGGAGCTATTCATTCTGGATCAAATTTTATTACCTCCCATTCTGCTGGTGCTGTATTAGTACAGTGGACCCCCGCTTTACGATCAGCTCCCAATGCAACCAATTATGTAAGTATATTTATGTCAGTGCGTTTGTACGTGTATGTGTGGGGGTCTGAAATGAACTAATCTAATTCACAATATACCTTATGGGAACAAATTCGTTCAGTACTGGCACCTGAACATACATCTGGAATGAAATAATATCGTAAACTGGGGCTCCACTGTACTAGCATTTAGTGCTTCCCCATACATTAACACTAACAAGATTTTGGTAGGAAGACTAACACTATTGTCATGAGTTTTATGTAGTACCGTACAAACACTCACCATTTTTTTTTCTGTGAGGATCTGATCAAGTAGGGAATTGTTAAGAAGGTACTGTCCACCCACTAGTGTTCCTCCAGGTGGTGGTAATGATGCTGGGAATAGCAAATCCTCCACACCTGCTATGATAAAGACATTAGTCTAACATCCACATACAAAGCATTCTATATTGTAATTGTACAAATGAACCAACTTTCATAAGATACAGTGGATGTAGTGCGGATGACAAGAAACAGATGATTGCTGATGTTATGAATGAAAAGAAGTTGGATGTCCTGGCCCTAAGCGAAACAAAGCTGAAGGGGGTAGGAGAGTTTCAGTGGGGGGAAATAAATGGGATTAAATCTGGAGTATCTGAGAGAGTTAGAGCAAAGGAAGGGGTAGCAGTAATGTTAAATGATCAGTTATGGAAGGAGAAAAGAGAATATGAATGTGTAAATTCAAGAATTATGTGGATTAAAGTAAAGGTTGGATGCGAGAAGTGGGTCATAATAAGCGTGTATGCACCTGGAGAAGAGAGGAATGCAGAGGAGAGAGAGAGATTTTGGGAGATGTTAAGTGAATGTATAGGAGCCTTTGAACCAAGTGAGAGAGTAATTGTGGTAGGGGACTTGAATGCTAAAGTAGGAGAAACTTTTAGAGAGGGTGTGGTAGGTAAGTTTGGGGTGCCAGGTGTAAATGATAATGGGAGCCCTTTGATTGAACTTTGTATAGAAAGGGGTTTAGTTATAGGTAATACATATTTTAAGAAAAAGAGGATAAATAAGTATACACGATATGATGTAGGGCGAAATGACAGTAGTTTGTTGGATTATGTATTGGTAGATAAAAGACTGTTGAGCAGACTTCAGGATGTACATGTTTATAGAGGGGCCACAGATATATCAGATCACTTTCTAGTTGTAGCTACACTGAGAGTAAAAGGTAGATGGGATACAAGGAGAATAGAAGCATCAGGGAAGAGAGAGGTAAAGGTTTATAAACTAAAAGAGGAGGCAGTTAGGGTAAGATATAAACAGCTATTGGAGGATAGATGGGCTAATGAGAGCATAGGCAATGGGGTCGAAGAGGTATGGGGTAGGTTTAAAAATGTAGTGTTAGAGTGTTCAGCAGAAGTTTGTGGTTACAGGAAAGTGGGTGCAGGAGGGAAGAGGAGCGATTGGTGGAATGATGATGTAAAGAGAGTAGTAAGGGAGAAAAAGTTAGCATATGAGAAGTTTTTACAAAGTAGAAGTGATGCAAGGAGGGAAGAGTATATGGAGAAAAAGAGAGAAGTTAAGAGAGTTGTGAAGCAATGTAAAAAGAGAGCAAATGAGAGAGTGGGTGAGATGTTATCAACAAATTTTGTTGAAAATAAGAAAAAGTTTTGGAGTGAGATTAACAAGTTAAGAAAGCCTAGAGAACAAATGGATTTGTCAGTTAAAAATAGGAGAGGAGAGTTATTAAATGGAGAGTTAGAGGTATTGGGAAGATGGAAGGAATATTTTGAGGAATTGTTAAATGTTGATGAAGATAGGGAAGCTGTGATTTCGTGTATAGGGCAAGGAGGAATAACATCTTGTAGGAGTGAGGAAGAGCCAGTTGTGAGTGTGGGGGAAGTTCGTGAGGCAGTAGGTAAAATGAAAGGGGGTAAGGCAGCCGGGATTGATGGGATAAAGATAGAAATGTTAAAAGCAGGTGGGGATATAGTTTTGGAGTGGTTGGTGCAATTATTTAATAAATGTATGGAAGAGGGTAAGGTACCTAGGGATTGGCAGAGAGCATGCATAGTTCCTTTGTATAAAGGCAAAGGGGATAAAAGAGAGTGCAAAAATTATAGGGGGATAAGTCTGTTGAGTGTACCTGGTAAAGTGTATGGTAGAGTTATAATTGAAAGAATTAAGAGTAAGACGGAGAATAGGATAGCAGATGAACAAGGAGGCTTTAGGAAAGGTAGGGGGTGTGTGGACCAGGTGTTTACAGTGAAACATATAAGTGAACAGTATTTAGATAAGGCTAAAGAGGTCTTTGTGGCATTTATGGATTTGGAAAAGGCATATGACAGGGTGGATAGGGGGGCAATGTGGCAGATGTTGCAAGTGTATGGTGTAGGAGGTAGGTTACTGAGAGCAGTGAAGAGTTTTTACGAGGATAGTGAGGCTCAAGTTAGAGTATGTAGGAAAGAGGGAAATTTTTTCCCAGTAAAAGTAGGCCTTAGACAAGGATGTGTGATGTCACCGTGGTTGTTTAATATATTTATAGATGGGGTTGTAAGAGAAGTAAATGCGAGGGTCTTGGCAAGAGGCGTGGAGTTAAAAGATAAAGAATCACACACAAAGTGGGAGTTGTCACAGCTGCTCTTTGCTGATGACACTGTGCTCTTGGGAGATTCTGAAGAGAAGTTGCAGAGATTGGTGGATGAATTTGGTAGGGTGTGCAAAAGAAGAAAATTAAAGGTGAATACAGGAAAGAGTAAGGTTATGAGGATAACAAAAAGATTAGGTGATGAAAGATTGAATATCAGATTGGAGGGAGAGAGTATGGAGGAGGTGAACGTATTCAGATATTTGGGAGTGGACGTGTCAGCGGATGGGTCTATGAAAGATGAGGTGAATCATAGAATTGATGAGGAAAAAAGAGTGAGTGGTGCACTTAGGAGTCTGTGGAGACAAAGAACTTTGTCCTTGGAGGCAAAGAGGGGAATGTATGAGAGTATAGTTTTACCAATGCTCTTATATGGGTGTGAAGCGTGGGTGATGAATGTTGCAGCGAGGAGAAGGCTGGAGGCAGTGGAGATGTCATGTCTGAGGGCAATGTGTGGTGTGAATATAATGCAGAGAATTCGTAGTTTGGAAGTTAGGAGGAGGTGCGGGATTACCAAAACTGTTGTCCAGAGGGCTGAGGAAGGGTTGTTGAGGTGGTTCGGACATGTAGAGAGAATGGAGCGAAACAGAATGACTTCAAGAGTGTATCAGTCTGTAGTGGAAGGAAGGCGGGGTAGGGGTCGGCCTAGGAAGGGTTGGAGGGAGGGGGTAAAGGAGGTTTTGTGTGCGAGGGGCTTGGACTTCCAGCAGGCATGCGTGAGCGTGTTTGATAGGAGTGAATGGAGACAAATGGTTTTTAATACTTGACGTGCTGTTGGAGTGTGAGCAAAGTAACATTTATGAAGGGATTCAGGGAAACCGGCAGGCCGGACTTGAGTCCTGGAGATGGGAAGTACAGTGCCTGCACTCTGAAGGAGGGGTGTTAATGTTGCAGTTTAAAAACTGTAGTGTAAAGCACCCTTCTGGCAAGACAGTGATGGAGTGAATGATGGTGAAAGTTTTTCTTTTTCGGGCCATCCTGCCTTGGTGGGAATCGGCCGGTGTGATAATAAAAAAAAATAAAAAAATATTATTATTATCATGGGGAGTGCTAAACCTGTAGGGATTATACAGTACCTGGGGGGGGGGGTGATGGAAAGCATTCAGGCTCAATTCAGAGAATTGGAGCACAGATTCAATTCCCTAGATCAAGAGCCCCTCACCAGCATCAAGAAACCTCCCTTGAGGGGTTGATATTTGATAATATCTGTGGAAAGCCCTTGGTTATGTATGAAACCAATTCTGTTTGCAGGTCATTTCAAATGCTGATCTGGCTGCACTCAACACAATAAATGCCAATCTTTAAAAAAAATTACTTGGATCACAACTAAGAATAATAAAAGCCCCTTTATATGCAAAGCATTTTGGACAAACTTAAAACTAACTTAAGATTAATACGGCAATAACAGTACATATGGTCATTAGGCGAGTTACAATGAATACAAGAGAACTGAATATTCTATTAGGTTGTGCTAATAGGTTTAATAAGTTTTGTAGAGAAGAATTACACTTCTGATTATTAACCTTAGGTAAACACAATGGAGTGATACTGAGCAAATTCACATATAGTTTTTACATATGTATTTTAAGATGTATTTAACATAATCAACATTTCCAGGAAACCTCTCGAAACAGTGGCCTTACATGTCACGGTTGTCATCTATTGCTGAGAGGAGTTTTTGCACTACCCTGTATATGGCACTTAAAATTTTGTCTTCATCACTCCTTGATCCAATAGTTGCATCAAAGATGTTGTATTTGACGACAGAAACACTACTTTCACATCTGGGTCCACATCCTGCAAGAACTGAGGATGACTATGGGAAATATCAAGAGTGAGGAAAACTTTGAATGAAAGTTTTTTTCTGTGCAGATACATCTTTCCAGAATGAATAAAATCATTCTTGAACTAGTCAATAAACTACCTCATTCATCCATGCTGTATGGTTAGACTATCAAATAACAAGCAAAATGCTTTGGACTTTACCTTTTAAAGCAAGGGAATTCTAGGAGCAACAAAGAAGCATAGGCTTGTACTTACAATCACCTGATGCATTAGTACACAGAAGCAGGCTAAAAATGATCCATCTCTTCTTTAAATCCAGGTCTGATCTTCTCTTGCTTGCTAATGTAAGTTTTAGATAACACCTTCTTCTAATTTAATCCTGTCTTCCCAGCATTAATCATCTGCTTAAGTTTATAACCACCCACGGATATAACTTTCTGAAGCTTAGCAGGGAAATTTCTTGCAGCTGCATGGTCAGTAGATGACCTTTCCCCACTGAACTTTTTGCAGTGTAGTATACTGCACATTTTAAAATAAACCATCCCAAAGTAAACACACTTCTGAAGGTTGTCTCTCCTGTTCACAATTTCTTATAGTTCAACAGGGCATTTTCCTTAATCATTATGTTAATATGCTGGAATCCTCATTACATATAATCAAACTTGTAATTCTTTAAAAATTAAACTTGATAAAAGCCACATAGCATGTACTAATAGGATATTTAATTCTCTTGCATTCATTGTAACTCCTAAATTTATATTTATAAGCACCTAAGAGACTGTATATAAAACCACTCAATTTGTCATTGCCTTATTAATCTTAAGTTAGTCCTAAATTTGCCCAAAATACTCTGCATATTAAGGGGTTTTCTGCATGCACACCTAAAGGTCATTCATCTCTGTACAAACATTGTATCATGCTGAAATAAAGTGATCTTATAAGATAACTGAATGAGGTTTCTATCTTTTTTTTTTTTTTTCAACAAGTCGGCCGTCTCCCATCGAGGCAGGGTGACCCAAAAAAGAAAGAAAATCCCCAAAAAGAAAATACTTTCATCATCATTCAACACTTTCACCACACTCACACATTATCACTGTTTTTGCAGAAGTGCTTAGGATACAACAGTTTAGAAGCATATACATAAAAAGATACACAACATATCCCTCCAAACTGCCAATATCCCAAACCCCTCCTTTAAAGTGCAGGCATTGTACTTCCCATTTCCAGGACTCAAGTCCGACTATATGAAAATAACCGGTTTCCCTGAATCCCTTCACTAAATATTACCCTGCTCACATTCCAACAGATCATCAGGTCCCAAGTACCATTCGTCTCCATTCACTCCTATCGAACACGCTCACGCACACTTGCTGGAAGTCCAAGCCCCTCGCCCACAAAACCTCCTTTACCCCCTCTCTCCAACCCTTTCGAGGACGACCCCTACCCCTCCTTCCTTCCCCTATAGATTTATATGCTTTCCATGTCATTCTACTTTGATCCATTCTCTCTAAATGACCAAACCACCTCAACAACCCCTCTTCTGCCCTCTGACTAATACTTTTATTAACTCCACACCTTTTCCTAATTTCCACACTCCGAATTTTCTGCATAATATTTACACCACACACTGCCCTTAAACAGGACATCTCCACTGCCTCCAACCGTCTCCTCGCTGCTGCATTTACCACCCAAGCTTCACACCCATATAAGAGTGTTGGTACTACTATACTTTCATACATTCCCTTCTTTGCCTCCATAGACAACGTTTTTTGACTCCACATATACCTCAACGCACCACTCACCTTTTTTCCCTCATCAATTCTATGATCAACCTCATCCTTCATAAATCCATCCGCCGACATGTCAACTCCCAAGTATCTGAAAACATTCACTTCTTCCATACTCCTCCTCCCCAATTTGATATCCAATTTTTCTTTATCTAAATCATTTGATACCCTCATCACCTTACTCTTTTCTATGTTCACTTTCAACTTTCTACCTTTACAAACGTTCCCAAACTCATCCACTAACCTTTGCAATTTTTCTTTAGAATCTCCCATAAGCACAGTATCATCAGCAAAAAGTAACTGTGTCAATTCCCATTTTGAATTTGATTCCCCAAAATTTAATCCCACCCCTCTCCTGAACACCCTAGCATTTACTTCCTTTACAACCCCATCTATAAATATATTAAACAACCATGGTGACATTACACATCCCTGTCTAAGACCTACTTTTACCGGGAAGTAGTCTCCCTCTCTTCTACACACCCTAACCTGAGCCTCACTATCCTCATAAAAACTCTTTACAGCATTTAATAACTTACCACCTATTCCATATACTTGCAACATCTGCCACATTGCTCCTCTATCCACTCTATCATATGCCTTTTCTAAATCCATAAATGCAATAAAAACTTCCCTACCTTTATCTAAATACTGTTCACATATATGCTTCAATGTAAACACTTGATCAACACATCCCATACCCACTCTGAAACCTCCTTGCTCATCCGCAATCCTACATTCTGTCTTACCTCTAATTCTTTCAATTATAACCCTACCGTACACTTTTCCTGGTATGCTCAGTAAACTTATTCCTCTATAATTTTACAATCTCTTTTGTCCCCTTTCCCTTTATATAAAGGGACTACACATGCTCTCCGCCAATCCCTAGGTACCTTCCCCTCTTTCATACATTTATTAAACAAAAGTACCAACCACTCCAACACTATATCCCCCCCTGCTTTTAACATTTCTGTCACGATCCCATCAGTTCCAGCTGCTTTACCCCCTTTCATTCTACGTAATGCCTCACGTACCTCCCCCACACTTACATTCTGCACTTCTTCACTCTTAAAAGATGGTATACCTCCCTGACCAGTGCATGAAATTACCGCTTCTCTTTCTTCCTTAACATTTAAAAGTTCCTCAAAATATTCTCGCCATCTACCTAATACCTCCATCTCCCCATCTACTAACTCCCCTACTCTGTTTTTAACTGACAAATCCATACTTTCCCTAGGCTTTCTTAACTTGTTTAACTCACTCCAAAATTTTTTCTTATTTTCATTAAAATTTCTTGACAGTGCCTCTCCCACTCTATCATCTGCTCTCCTTTTGCACTCTCTCACCACTCTCTTCACCTTTCTTTTACTCTCCATATACTCTGCTCTTCTTATAACACTTCTGCTTTGTAAAAACCTCTCTTAAGCTACCTTTTTCTCTTTTATCAACCCTTTACTTCATCATTCCACCAATCACTCCTCTTTCCTCCTGCACCCACCCTCCTATAACCACAAACGTCTGCCCCACATTCTAATATTGCATTTTTAAAACTATTCCAACCCTCTTCAACCCCCCCACTACTCATCTTTGCACTAGCCCACCTTTCTGCCAATAGTCGCTTATATCTCACCCGAACTTCCTCCTCCCTTAGTTTATACACTTTCACCTCCCTCTTACTTGTTGTTGCCACCTTCCTCTTTTCCCATCTACCTCTTACTCTAACTGTAGCTACAACTAAATAATGATCTGATATATCAGTTGCCCCTCTATAAACATGTACATCCTGGAGCCTACCCATCAACCTTTTATCCACCAATACATAATCTAAGAAACTACTTTCATTACGTGCTACATCATACCTTGTATATTTATTTATCCTCTTTTTCATAAAATATGTATTACTTATTACCAAATCTCTTTCTACACATAGCTCAATTAAAGGCTCCCCATTTACATTTACCCCTGGCACCCCAAATTTACCTACTACTCCCTCCATAACATTTTTACCCACTTTAGCATTGAAATCCCCAACCACCATTACTCTCACACTTGATTCAAAACTCCCCACGCATTCACTCAACATTTCCCATTTCTATCTGTTTTTTTTTCAATCCATACACTTAGTAACATTTTTATCTTATTTAGCTATAACAATTAATTCCTCATTCTTTACATTGTGTAAAATCAGGGATTACACACTGCACAAGCTTTTATCTTCACCACATTGTATCAAATTATATAAATTGTTGATTCCCTAACACCAAACACACACAGTTCCTCCATGACCCATGAATTACAGCATATAAATCACTTTCAATTTTTCAAAATAGGCATAGTTTCCTGCTTAATTTTCTTCTTGGTACCTTCAGCATTACTAGTATTCCTCTAGACATGATGATGAAAAGACAAAACATAGACTGATAAAACATGAGATAGATTATGGAATGAGACACATCCAAAAGACAACTGACAACTCAGGAGTCATGCTTTGCCTCCCCCTAAAATACTGACCTTGCCCTAGGCACTGAGGGGCATGGAGGGGAAAATTCCCAGCAGCCCATCAAGTATGTTTTTCAGGCTTGACTTTTGATCTTGGATGCAACAGCAAGTTGTTGAAAATGTGAGTTATAGTTGAATAAGTTAAGAGTTTACTGTACCTTAAATTTAACATTTTAAATATTCTCCATTCAGGACAGGCAAATACATTAAAAAAAATAGCAACAAAAAATATAAATACACCAGTGTACAAACCTTGATTTTCTGACAGCAGTGGAATGGCAGCATCAACAAGATCTTCCTCAGGCATTATGTTGGGCTTCACAGAAGTACTAGGGTCTTCACCACTTTTTTGTTTCTTTTTCTTCTTACGTCCTCCTCCTCCCCCAACTCCAGTTCCTTCACAAAATTCTTCTTGTAAGTTGGTCCCTTGTCCTGTTGCTAGGCCTATGTTGCTGTCTAACTAAAAATTGTGAAGCATTAATTTTCTTGAAATGTATGAACTAATCCCTTATAATCAAATGTATATGGGTAACATATGTATGTAAACTACATCATCTTCTTTCAACAAACCGGCCATATCCCACCGAGGCAGGGTGGCCCAAAAAGAAAAACAAAAGTTTCTCTTTTTTAAATTTAGTAATTTATACAGGAGAAGGGGTTACTAGCCCCTTGCTCCCGGCATTTTAGTCGCCTCTTACAACACGCATGGCTTACGGAGGAAGAATTCTGTTCCACTTCCCCATGGAGATAAGAGGAAATAAACAAGAACAAGAACTAGAAAGAAAATAGTGGAAAACCCAGAGGGGTGTGTGTATATATATGCTTGTACATGCATGTGTAGTGTGACCTATGTGTAAGAAGGGTTACCACTAGTAAGTTTCATTGCTCCCATTGTAGTTTATTTCACAGTCCCACAAGCACTAAACACAATGTAATAATCATAAAATGTTTGAATGAGAGTGCAGGTTAGTGTTCACTCAAGCATCAACAAAACCAGACTGGTTCATGGCGCCTACATGGGGACGCAGACAGAGTGGGCTGCCAGACAGGTCCAGTACCCGGCGGTTCGAAAATAGGGGCAAGTTCGATAATAGGGACAAAGTTGGTTCAGAAAAAGGGTTCTATTTCTGAAGAGTTCGATAAGCCATACGTTTGAAATTTGAGGTTCCACTGTAATTTACATGTAATAAAACATTGGCAGGTGCAAAAGAAAGTCACTAGCATACAATGCATTTCAAGCTTTATGTGAAAAGAACATATGGGTTACAATATGAAAGTGTGTGGAGAGCTGATGTTGCCCTACTAGGCTGAGACAGATGGGTGTGGCTCTTGTGATGATGTGGATGCAAAAATGTTAAGTAGTCAATGGTTGTATTGCAGTAGTCAAGTATTCTGTAATGCATTTCTGGTCTGTTTTACCCTGCAGTACTGACCTCACTGACGTTAATTTTTTCCCAGGTCACAATCGTATTATTCATTCCACAAGCTCTATTTTCTTCTCATTACTTCTAATTGTACAGATGGTGGATTCTCTCAGACCAAAAGTGCCAGCAGTCTATATTATATGTGCCCAAAATTAAAATATTCTTCAATGTTATCAGAGATTTGTTTTCATTCTTCTTGGCACCTATAGCATCACTAGTATTCCTTTTGGGTGTCATAGTTAATATCCAGAGAAGATAGAGTAATAAAAGGATTCAAAATCATCTGATAAACTCACTGAGTACTACAGTGCTCTTCATCAACTCCAAGGCTGAGAGACTGATTACCTTATTGTTTGTACATAGTTCTACTGTCTTCCAATTATGTCCTTGACTGTGTATTGATAAAGCCACTGGTTGGTGAAATGTCTACAATAAAAATACCCAGATGTTGCACATGTTTTTAGTTTTTATCTTGTTATCGTATAACATTTATGTACACATTATTACATACCTGGCTAGATGAATGACTCTGTTGGGTAATAAACTGGGAAGTAGATGTCATAGACTGAACAGGGCCTGACACACCACCTGATACTGGCCCAAAATGTTGTGCACTGCTGCTGTAATTATAGTTGTGCAGTTCTCCTGCTAGCTTAGAAGAATAGCCATCCATGTTTTGGAACACACTTCCACTGTTTCTCATTCAATATCAATCCAAATGTAATGTGATTATCTGCAAAATCACAAATGATTATTGTACTCCATTGTTCAACAGCTATCTCTATAATTACTGTAAACCTTCAATTCAACAAACTTCAATTTAACAGACTTTGGAAATGCAGGACTAAATAGAGTTGAAAGGCTGATTCAAAAACAATGGACAAAGTCTGTTGTCTACAGAATTGTCTATTATTGTTACAACCACAAAAAATATACTGCTTTTCTACCCACCACAATTATCATTACTGGTCACCCACTTCTCTCCATTAGTCCATTAAATTAAGACTGTGTTTTATATTCATTTGGAAGTGCTAAACCTGTAAATGTTATGAAGTGCTTAGGAAATATGAGGTAATCAGGTTTGATTAGAGAAAGGATAATGTAGCTCCATATCCTTGGAGCAAGGGCACTTCACAAGCATTAGGACACCTCCCCTCACAGGAAAGTGGTTAGAACTGCTTCCAGAGAACATTTATAGGAATGCACCATAATAGGTCAAGGTCTGAATGCTCCATAATAGGTCATGCTCATTTCCCCAGAAAGATCAGTTATCCATGATCAAATAATTATTAATTATATACACCATTTTCTTACTTTAATTATATGAAAGACTGAAAAGAATTGGTGTCAGATCCAAACAAAAGAGAAAATTGCAGGCATAGGGGGGCATAGGACCTATGAAGCTTAAGTTACCATACTTTGTTGTGGGGCTCGGAGTCTAACACAGATGCCGAGACATTATCTACACAATCTCACAAACAGATGAAACATTAAGAAATTGACTCAGTCACCAGCTAGGATTTTTTACCAAGGTTGTGTTTATTCTTTTCTGCCATGCATCATCTTGTACATTCCTCTATTCATGGGAAAGTACATAACTGATATGGAGTCATACAATGCCTGGAATGGGAGGCAATATGGTTCAATCTAAAATTAAAATATGGTGGACCCTCGGTTATTGGCTGCAACCCGTTCCAGAAGATTGGCCTAAAACCGAAATGGTCTAAAACACAAATAATATTTCTCATAAGAATTAATGTAAATACAATTAATCCGTTTCAGCCACCCAAAAATATTAACAAAAAAATACATTTTTTAAAGATTAATTTTAGTTTTACATACACAAAACAATAAGAACTAAATAAAATAAATAAATGAACATTTAAATCACTATTACATACCTTTACTGAAGACTCTTGTTGGCTTATGGGAGACAGGGAGGAGGAGAAAGGGAGGACTGATTATCATTTGGAAGGGGAATCCCCCTCCATAAGGACTTCGGGTATTACAGCCCTCTCTGGGGTTACTTCCCTCCCTGCCTGCTACACTCCCTGCATTCTTGCTACACTCCCTGCATGCCTGCTACACTCCCTCCATGCTACACTCCCTGCCTGCCTGCTACATGCAGTGGTTCCCTCCCACATTCCCTGTTTTCCTGCTACACTCCCTGCCTCCCTTCCACAATCCCTGTTTCCCTGCTACACTCCCTGCCTCCCTTCCACAATCCCTGTTTCCCTGCTACACTCCCTCCCTCCATGCCACACTCCTTGCATGCCTGCTACACCCCTTGCTACACTCCCTCCTTCCATGCTACACTCCCTGCCTGCCTGCTACACTCCCTGCCTGCTTGCTACACTCCCTGCCTCTCTTCCACACTCTGTGCCTCCCTTCCACACTCCCTGCCTCCCTGCTAAACTCCTTCCCTCCATGCTACACATCCTGCCTCCCTGCCAAACTCCCTTCCTCCATGCTACACTCCCTGCCTGCCTGCTACACTCCCTGCCTGCCTGCTACACTCCCTTCCTGCCTGCTACACTCCCTGCCTGCCTGCTACATTCCCTGCCTCCCTTCCACATTCCCTACCTCCCTTCCACAGCATATGTGTAAAGAACCTAGGATAACCCAAAAAAGTCAGAATGACTTATTCCCTGCTACACTCCCTGCTAAACTCCCTTTCACAACATTAGCCTCCCTGATGTTTGGATGAATGAGCAGAAGTATCCTCACTCGCCCAGACACACAGCCAGACTGACTCATGAACGCTCGAGCGGTTGACGGGCAGGCGGGTGGATGCATACAATATGTCCGATAAGTGAAATAATGGCCAATAACCAGAAGCCGAAAAAGTGGCTGATAACCGAGTTTACCTGGAGACCTGGAGTTTACCTGGAGAGAGTTCCGGGGGTCAACGCCCCCGCGGCCCGGTCTGAGACCAGGCCTCCTGGTGGATCAGAGCCTGATCAACCAGGCTGTTGCTGCTGGCTGCACGCAAACCAACATACGAGCCACAGCCCGGCTGATCCGGAACTGACTTTAGGTGCTTGTCCAGTGCCAGCTTGAAGACTGCCAGGGGTCTGTTGGTAATCCCCCTTATGTGTGCTGGGAGGCAGTTGAACAGTCTCGGGCCCCTGACACTTATTGTATGGTCTCTTAACGTGCTAGTGACACCCCTGCTTTTCATTGGGGGGATGGTGCATCGTCTGCCAAGTCTTTTGCTTTCGTAGTGGGTGATTTTCGTGTGCAAGTTCGGTACTAGTCCCTCTAGGATTTTCCAGGTGTATATAATCATGTATCTCTCCCTCCTGCGTTCCAGGGAATACAGGTTTAGGAACCTCAAGCGCTCCCAATAATTGAGGTGTTTTATCTCCGTTATGCGCGCCGTGAAAGTTCTCTGTACATTTTCTAGGTCGGCAATTTCACCTGCCTTGAAAGGTGCCAATAAGCGGAACGGCTGACAACCAAGGGTCCACTGTATTACATTGTTATGTTTAATGAAAAATCTCTTATAAAATATTTTTAGTAGAAAGAATAAAAAGGTGCAATATCATGCCTTCCCTATACTGTATTTCCAGTTTCTTAAATCTTGACAACACCCTCCACTCTTTAGACATCAAGCTTATTCTTCGTCAAACAAATACCCTTCATAGTAATTTAATTCATACCTATCCTCCTGTCACTGATGCTTCCAGAGTTTATGCCATTTCTTGTTCCTCTTGTCCTTTCCAATACTTTGGAGAAACTGAGGCTCTCTTTCTGACAGACTTAAAGCACAAACGAAGTGCTAGCCTAGCCAACATTAAAAATGTTCTTTTCTGTCATGTTAGAAATCACAGTCAGCTTATTAACTGGTCCTCTGCCAAAACTATCTACCCTTCTTCTAGCTTCCACTAATGGCAACTTGTAGAAGCATCCTTTATACACAACATTCTAAATGTGAATCTTAGCCCTGGCTTTGTCTCTGTAGATGCCTTTCTTTCTCATTATGGTGTCAAATGCTCTAAACTTCAGAACACATCTGACTTGACCTGATCTTTATCTTCTCCTCTCCTTACCTCTTCACCTTTCCTATATTTTCATTGCCTTTCCTGTCTTCTGCCTAAGTTGTTTTGTCCTATGGGGTCTTGTCCCACATGGAATTTTGTCTTATCCCTGTGGGCCTTTTGCTCTCCTGCAGTGCTCCCATTCTTTTAATATTTAAGACCACCTCCTGTGTTGCACTAATCACTTGTAATGTCAGTGCATTTATGATAGCTGAGTTCCTGTCATAAGCAACAGATGAAAAATCTTGTATGACATTTCCAGTGCTAAGAATGTTATCAGATATTGCACAACGTTTTCTTCTCCTCCACTATTATTGTATCAGAACAAATCAAAGGAGGGGAGTAGGTATGTAAATTCATTTTCATGTAAATTATTTACCCAGTTATTTTATATTTAAGGTCAATGTTCATAGTACACCTACATTTTTTGGCACCCTGAAGCTTGAACTATTATGAGGGCCCCTTTGCCACCCTGAAGCTTGAACTATTATGAGGGCCCCTTTGCCACCCTTTCTCATACAGTAGATCCAAAATTTTTAATAAATGTGGACTAAAGTTGCTTCTGGAGCCCCTCCACGATTAGGGGCCCTGAAGCTTAAGCTTCATTAGTTTCAAGCAGATCTGCCCCTGTCTTTACTGTATATGTATATCTCTCAGCTTGTTCCTATGTTATGTGAATGACATGCCCATTATTGTCAAGTGTAAGCTTCTGTTGTATGCAGATGACATTGCTTTGTTAGTGTCAGGTAAAGATCCACAAGACATAGCTAATGTACTGTCACTAGAACTAGAGTAGTGCAGCAAATGGTTAGTAGACAACAAATTATCATTACACTTCGGGAAAATGGAAACCATACTCTTTGGCATGAAAAATAAAGTGAAAAGGGTAACTAATTTTAATGTCCAATGTAATGGGGAACCCATCACTTCAGTTTCCTCAGTGAAATATCTGGGAATCCCCTCTGACCCATTCATGTCAGAATTGATAGGGAACAGTGTAGTAAAGAAAGTGAATGCCAAACTTAAGTTCCTCTATAGACAGGTACAGTGTCTACCTACTGAGGCTCTCAGGACTCTATGTCTAACTCTTATACAATGCCATATAAATCACTCTTGCTCTTCATGGTATTCTGCCTCAACAATAAAAGCTGAAGGATAAATTACAAATCATGCAGAACAAAATGGTGAGATTCATCCTGGACCAGGGTCCAAAAATGCATGTAAGCCAGGATAAATTACAACAACTGGACATGTTGAACTTTGAAGAGAGTAAAACAAATGAAGTTAAATCACATTTATAAAATTGCTCACAGTGTCCAGAATACCTTGCTGCCAAGTTTATCAAGGCTGGGAACCAAAGCCAATCACAGTGCTGGGGGGGGGGGGGAGAGAACAACTTTGTAGTACCCACAGTCAGTGGCCAGGCTTCAAACACATTTTATTGTATAGCAATAAAGGAGTAGAATAAACTGCCTGCTCATGTCATAACATGAACCAGTTCATGAAGAGAGCCAAAAGATACCTAATGAATGTAACTACATTATTATTATTATAATAATCAAGGGGAAGCGCTAAACCCGTAGGATTATATAGCACCTGGGGGGGGGATGTGGAAGGCATTCAGGCTTAATTCGGGGAACTGGAGCACAGATCCAATTCCCTAAATCAAGAGCCCCTTACCAACATCAAGGAACCTTCCCTGAGGGGACTGTAACTACAGAAAGGGAGAAGAGTGATGTCTTGTATAGCTAACATTCATGTACCTATTATTGTGCCCCGATCCTGTCTTTAATGTGTATATAACTCAGTTTACCTTATTCCTAGTATATCTCCTTTTATTGTAACGACTTTTCATAGTCGAGTTACTTACCTGTTTTAACTTTTAAGGTTTAAATAAGAAATTACAAGGATCTCAATGGAAATAAGTCACTTTAAGCTTTTGGATTATCCTAGGTAATCTACACATATGCTGCTATGTATGATAATTTATGTAACTGTGTTTATATGTACATATACCTGAAAAAAACATTAACTTACGTAGTTAACTGAAGGCATAATGGGGTTTTTTGTTTGTTGGGTTTATCAGGGCCACTGACAGCTTAAGCCGATGTACAGGGAAGATTTGTTGCCAAAAGATTAACAATGAAAGAAAAAGGAACAAGAGTTCCTCTGTAAATAGAAAGAGAAACTAGAAATTCCCAATTAGATCAGGTGGACCACGTTGCCAAGCCCCAGCAGAGCCAGATTCCCACACCCTCACCTAAGTTCAGTAACCGGCTTCCCACCAAAACCGCAAGGGTTAAGGTTAAGGGTAGAGCTAGTGTTGTTATTATTGTGATTATTAAGGGTTACCACAGCACAAAGTGAATTAGGACCTTCATAGAGCTTCACAGGGATTAGGGAGTTAATAAGTTCATTTAGGCACAGGTACACATAAGTACAATTATCATACATAATGTAAATTACTAAAGATAACCCTAAAATGTCTGATAAAGTGGGGCTTGGTTGCCCCTATAGATGGAATAGGAGTCCAGAGAGCTGTGGTCAGATGTTGACTTGGGATAATAACTCAACAAAATGCCGCAGTGCCAACGATTACCCATTCCAGTGCCAGACAACACGCTCCCCCACTCATGAAAAGCTGAAATTTACTTAATATATACAATATGCACTCATACTATTGTGCCTACTATATATGTATAGGACGAACAGTTCCAGTATAAACCCTCCTCTGAAACATTTCCTAGATAGCTGCAACAGAACACGCAAAAATTTTGACATCCAGGAACTGAATTAGATGAAGACAACCATCCCAGAGAGAACGGGAGGGAATTTGTCACTTCTCAGGTGATAACAAAACGCTCACAATCACCAAAGTTGGCACAGAAGTTTACTAAGCTGGGTAATGAAGGAAAATGGAAAAGGATTTCCCTTTGCAAAAGAAAGAGAAATGAGAAAAGGTCCCAATTAGGGCTGGCAGACTTCTTGGCCAACACTGCAGGGCGGGACACTACACCCTCACCTGAGGTCAACAACCGTGCTTCCCACCAAAACCAGTAAATAAATATCCACAGAGCTGAAAAAAAAGGGGCCGATGAAAGAAGCTCCTTCTGTAAGGCGACTAACAGGCAAAATAAGATTAAAACAAGCTTCCCAGAGAGAACGGGGAGATTTGTGACTCAAGGAGCCTAGTGGAAAAAAGTCACTTTGACATTGTTGAGTTTTTCTTGGTAATATATACATATGCTGCTATGTATGATAATTTATGTAGCTATTTATATGTACCTACATCTAAATAAACCTACTTACTGATGCTCAGGCAAAATAAAGACATCCACACTCGACGAAAGCTGGCGCAAAATAAGTCACTTTCTTTGACTTTTTTGGGGGTATCCTAAATAATTTACAAGTACGTTACTAGGTATAATAATTGTATTTACGTGTTCCTCTACCTAAATACACTTAAAATGTATTGATCTTACTGTTGTTAGGGTTGTTCAGGGCAAGTAAAACTAACACCGTTTTGTGCCCTACTTTCCGGGAGTCCGGGAAAAATATATTCCCCAAATATAGGCAGAAAAAAACAGAAAAAAAAGTTCCTTTGGAAAAGAAACAGGAACATAGAATTTCCAATTTAGATCAGGTGAGCACTGGGCATAAACACTGGCAAAGTCAGTGTCTTACCGTTTAAGCAAGCACACCTGCACTCCACCAAAGACAGTCACATATCCTGGAAAAAAGTCACTTTGTCTGACTTTATTGGGGGTTACCCTAGGTAATTTACACATGTTATGTATGATGATATATACTTATGTGTGCCTGTACCTAAATGAACTTACTTATTCACGCTGCGATTCAGAGGGGTAATGCCTGCTGTATCTTGGGCACGCGTCCCATTGTAATCTGACAAACACGTAGTAATATGTACTCGAAATATATCCCTCAAACCTCGTGTACTGTATATGCCATCTTTATACCAGCAATGCATCTTTTAAATCTTTTGTGCTACATTATGTAATAAAATATACCTATTGGCAAAAAGAATGAAAAGATGGGGCTGTAGGGGAAGTGGAATATTCAAATGGCTTCAGGAAGTAGTCCAGATATTCTGCCTCGAAGCCTTTTTATCCACTTTTCCGAGACTATGGGTCCCAAAATTTGCACCAGAGGTGGACCCAAACTTACTATTCTTTTTTAAGAGCTAGGACGGCATATGCTGTATAAGCCCTTAGAGCACAGCTATAGGTACCACTGGAAACATTTGTGTATAAATCATGGTCTTCACCACACTATGTATAGTGTATGTGAAAGTCTGTTCTCTTCCTGATGTCTGAAAGAGCTGCAACAACCTGCAAGAATAAAATTATTAAGTGGAGTCATCAAAACAACACTTCAATCATGTCACTCTATGAGGAACAAATTACATAGTGGTGATTCTCTTATTTCTTACCTTAGAAAGAAGCTTAGAAACGACTTGTATAGTTTAAGTAGTAAAAAATCTATCCCTTTACTCTTATCTTAAATTAGCGAATGATATGTTGCTTTTGTTAGGAATGGAGGAAATAAAACACCACTATATGAGTGGTAATTAAGGTGCAGGTTGTTTTGGGTGTGAAAGTATCAAGATGGCGCCCAAGTCAGGTATAAAGCCCCTTGTAAAAATATTTTCGAGATGATGTCATCCCGTGCCGTTAACGCTCTCACCTTTTATGATGCCGCCTGAAATAGTCCGTAGGATGCTTTTACAAGAGAGTGTTAAATATCTATGAGTATTTTGTAGAGGGAGAGGGGTAAACATCCGTGATAATGACTGAGGGTGCAGAAGGGGCGAGGTCTGACCTATTGACATCACGACTATAAAATTATGTTTACTCTTGGTATTTAATTATCTTCTTCATAGGTTTTGTATTTAATTTGCTTGCTCTTTTGTTACAGGGCCTTGATGAGTAGATTGTTGTCACTTGATATCGTGGAGTGATAGACTGTAGTGCTAATTATGCCTTTATTATAGGTGTTGGGTTAAATTAGTATTATAGGTAGGCCTCTTTTATTTACAAAAGCAGTAATGTAAATTTATTTAGAATTTAAATTTTTAACTGCATATGGTCATTACAAATATAAATACTGTCATTAACCAGGTACTAAGTGATATAAATTGGGAAGATAGCCTAAGCAACACGGATCCAAACCTGTGTCTAGAACAAATTAACTCTGTGGCACTCGAGGTAAAGGACATGATGTAAACTAGAAACAGAAAGGCACTCCCTATACAGGCAAAGGCAAAGAATAACAGCGGCTAAAAAAATATATATATATCGGTAATATGTAGGGAGACATTGGTCAGAGAAATAGCAAGCATTGAACTAAAGCTAAAGAAATTGTACAGGAGTCAAGAAACACGGGAAGAACTAGAAGCCGTAAATGAAATTGAAAGGAACCCAAAATATTTAATTTCTTATGCCAAATCAGAGTCGAGAACAACATCCAGTATTGGTCCCCTATTTAAACGAGATGGGACCTACACAGATGACAGTAAGGAAATGAGTGAGCTACTCAAGTCCCAATATGACTCAGTTTTTAGCACATAGCAACAGAGTGCCATCTTTACCAGTGGCATCACCAACTCAAACAGAGGTTAGGTTATGCATGTTAGGTCCTGGAGTTTACCTGGAGAGAGTTTCGGGGGTCAATGCCCCCGCGGCCCGGTCTGTGACCAGGCCTCCTGGTGGATCAGTGCCTGATCAACCAGGCTGTTGCTGCTGGCTGCACGCAAACCAACGTACGAGCCACAGCCCGGCTGATCAGGAACTGACTTTAGGTGCTTGTCCAGTGCCAGCTTGAAGACTGCCAGGGGTCTGTTGGTAATCCCCCTTATGTGTGCTGGGAGGCAGTTGAACAGGTTATGTTATGGTATATGCTTTTAATATTCTGTGTGATTATTTCTTTGATTTTGGTTTTGGGACAGGCACCTAAAGTCAGTACCTGATCAGCCGGGCTGTGGTTCATACATTGGTTTACGTACGGCCAGCAGTAACAGCCTGGTTGATCAGACCCTGATCTACCACGAGGCCTGGTCTCAGACCATGCCGGAAGGGTTTTGACCCCCAAAACCCTCTCCAGGTAAACTCCAGTTTGTGTCGTTTGTGTATCTCATTTGTAGAGCACATGTCTTACAACTGAAAGGGCCCAAGTTTGGCTCTTAGTTAGGGTGAGATGTATGGGCAAGTCTCCTTATACCTTATTTCCCTTTTCACCTAGAAGGAAATAGGTACTTATGAATTAATTGGGTGCTGTGAGTTACAATTTAGGAGAAGAACCCAGTGGAAATATGCTATGCTAGTTGACTTTGGTTGTCTCTGGTTAATAACCCTCTGAGGTGAAATATATAACCCTGAGGAAGTCATCCTCCAGGACCTATGCATTATTCAGGATGCTTCTTTGTGCCACTCATAATTGCCATAAAAGGCAAAAAAAAAAAAAAATAAATAAAATAAAAGCCTGTCATTTTAGCTCACAAACTCTTGTCAGTAGAGTAATTTAAAATAAGATTGAATTTGTCCTAAAATAGGGTAAGTGATGTCACACTGTTGATTGGCCTGTGCTATAATTATAGTGAAACAACTATGTTACTTATAATTCCATTGAATGTTTGTTTCAGCAGTTGTTTGCTATAACATTTGCGTCATCTAAGTGTAAAATCAAAACATATTAACTAAAAAATGAAGATTAGTTCAATTCTTTAGGAAAAAAGATGAAATCTAATAGTCTGCAGCATTTAAAGACTACAGCATCATTTAAAGATAAAACAGAAATAGAGAACAGTGGCCAAAGAAAGGCACTAAAAGTAGGTTACTGAAAGTAAAAAAAAAAATTCAGAATGTGAGTAAAATCAAAATAAGAAAATAAAAAATAAACTTTAAAAGTAAGTGTTCCAGCACCACTGGATAAAATAAATTAACTGGTTATGTCGTAGTATTTATTCAAAGAAAATTTGCAGATATTTTCACTAATTAGTATTTTTATGTAAGAGTTTCGTTAGGTATATACATTGTTAGTGTATAGACATACAGTGAATAGGGATGTTTTAACCATCACTGATGAAACTCTCTGCTTCTTATTTAGGCATATACCTATTTGTTGATCAGATACTAGTACTTTTGGTCATACAAAATATAAATGTACAGTACTGTTAAAATGATAAGACATGAGACCTGCTACTGTATGTTATGCAAAAATTTATTGTGAATCCAATATGGACATTGTTTCTCACACTAGTACCTAATGACTATGACTAGTGCAGCATTTTAAGAATACAAGGTCATCTTTCTGTTTTTGCAAGTTTTTTTTTTTTTGTTTTTTTTTTTTCTTCAACAAGTCGGCCGTCTCCCACCGAGGCAGGGTGACCCAAAAAAAAAGAAAGAAAATCCCCAAAAAGAAAATACTTTCATCATCATTCAACACTTTCCCCACACTCGCACATTATCACTGTTTTTGCAGAGGTGCTCAGAATGCAACAGTTTAGAAGCATACACATATAAAGATACACAACATATCCCTCCAAACTGCCAATATCCCAAACCCCTCCTTTAAAGTGCAGGCATTGTACTTCCCATTTCCAGGACTCAAGTCCGACTATATGAAAATAACCGGTTTCCCTGAATTCCTTCACTAAATATTACCCTGCTCACACTCCAACAGATCGTCAGGTCCCAAGTACCATTCGTTTCCATTCACTCCTATCTAACACGCTCATGCACGCTTGCTGGAAGTCCAAGCCCCTTGCCCACAAAACCCCCTTTACCCCCTCTCTCCAACCCTTTCGAGGACGACCCCTACCCCGCCTTCCTTCCCCTATAGATTTATATGCTTTCCATGTCATTCTACTTTGATCCATTCTTTCTAAATGACCAAACCACCTCAACAACCCCTCTTCTGCCCTCTGACTAATACTTTTATTAACTCCACACCTTTTCCTAATTTCCACACTCCGAATTTTCTGCATAATATTTACATCACACATTGCCCTTAAACAGGACATCTCCACTGCCTCCAACCGTCTCCTCGCTGCTGCATTTACCACCCAAGCTTCACACCCATATAAGAGTATTGGTACTACTATACTTTCATACATTCCCTTCTTTGCCTCCATAGATAACGTTTTTTGACTCCACATATACCTCAACGCACCACTCACCTTTTTTCCCTCATCAATTCTATGATTAACCTCATCCTTCATAAATCCATCCGCCGACACGTCAACTCCCAAGTATCTGAAAACATTCACTTCTTCCATACTCCTCCTCCCCAATTTGATATCCAATTTTTCTTTATCTAAATCATTTGACACCCTCATCACCTTACTCTTTTCTATGTTCACTTTCAACTTTCTACCTTTACACACATTCCCAAACTCATCCACTAACCTTTGCAATTTTTCTTTAGAATCTCCCATAAGCATAGTATCATCAGCAAAAAGTAACTGTGTCAATTCCCATTTAGAATTTGATTCCCCAAAATTTAATCCCACCCCTCTCCCGAACACCCTAGCATTTACTTCCTTTACAACCCCATCTATAAATATATTAAACAACCATGGTGACATTACACATCCCTGTCTAAGACCTACGTTTACCGGGAAGTAGTCTCCCTCTCTTCTACACACCCTAACCTGAGCCTCACTATCCTCATAAAAACTCTTTACAGCATTTAACCCTTTGAGGGTCGACAGGCCCTCTCCAAAACTCGTTCTCAGGGTCGGCCAAATTTAAAAAAAAAAAAAAATTATTTTCTCTTATGAAAAGATAGAGAATGTTTTCCCGATCATAAAGACACCAAAAGTTTGAAATTTGATAGAAAACTTACGAAATTATGCTCTCGCAAAGTTAGCGGTCTCGGCGATGTTTACGCATCGGCGATTTTACCCACTTTGAGCCCCATTTTCGGCCAATTTCGCTGTACTAGTCGACAAAAAACATGAATATATCGCTAGAACTCCATTTTTTCTATCGAATGGGTGCAAGAAACCACCCATTTATGAAATTCAACTATCCAGTACAGTGGTCAGAATTTAGCAATTTTGCCAATTTCACACAAATTTCAAAAGATGCCAATTTCCGAATAGGGTCCAGAATAAACAAGAAAGACATTCCTGGCACTAAAATGACATTTCCTCTAGTCATTAGTCACGTCTCAAGGCCCCTCTTATATTCTTTTGCTTTCCATTTTGAATTTTTATTCTCACAAAAAATATAAGATTTACTGTTATGCAGACTACTGCATTAGTGTAAAAAATGGTATAAATATTATTGGTGCACTTGTGAAAGAATATTAGACTCACCAGTTGACGTGTATTGCACGCTTGGCACGATTTGTTTACTTTTGAAGTTTGGTAAAAATCGAACATTTCTGCTACTTTGAGCTCAATTTCAAGGCACCTTTCATTGTAAAACCAGCCAAAATCATCTCAATTTCTGTAATATGTCTTCCATTCTATAAAATGAGACCAAGAAAACTAGAATACAACAATAAATACCATACGAAAATACACTGCAAAGTCGCTGATTTATTCCAAAAAAATGGTCAAAGTTTTTTTTTTCTCATTATGCACTGTGTGCTGCAGGATTTTTTTTAGACTGTGCACACTGACCACATAGACCCATTCTTTCATATGAAGGCCTACCAGCTTTCTCCCACTAGATTTGAGGCCGCTAGAATTTATGCGTACTAGTACGTCAAAAACCCCTACGCGTAAGACGTACTAGTACGACGAAAACCCTCAAAGGGTTAATAACTTACCACCTATTCCATATACGTACTTGCAACATCTGCCACGTTGCTCCTCTATCCACTCTATCATATGCCTTTTCTAAATCCATAAATGCAATAAAAACTTCCCTACCTTTATCTAAATACTGTTCACATATATGCTTCAATGTAAACACTTGATCTACACATCCCCTACCCACTCTGAAACCTCCTTGCTCATCCGCAATCCTACATTCTGTCTTACCTCTAATTCTTTCAATTATAACCCTACCGTACACTTTTCCTGGTATACTCAGTAAACTTATTCCTCTATAATTTTTACAGTCTCTTTTGTCCCCTTTCCCTTTATATAAAGGGACTATACATGCTCTCCGCCAATCCCTAGGTACCTTCCCCTCTTTCATACATTTATTAAACAAAAGTACCAACCACTCCAACACTATATCCCCCCCTGCTTTTAACATTTCTGTCATGATCCCATCAGTTCCAGCTGCTTTACCCCCTTTCATTTTACGTAATGCCTCACGTACCTCCCCCACACTTACATTCTGCTCTTCTTCACTCCTAAAAGATGGTATACCTCCCTGACCAGTGCATGAAATTACTGCCTCTGTTTCTTCCTTAATATTTAAAATTTCTTCAAAATATTCTCGCCATCTACCTAATACCTCCATCTCCCCATCTACTAACTCCCCTACTCTGTTTTTAACTGACAAATCCATACTTTCCCTAGGCTTTCTTAACTTGTTTAACTCCAAAATTTTTTCTTATTTTCATTAAAATTTCTTGACAGTGCCTCTCCCACTCTATCATCTGCTCTCCTTTTGCACTCTCTCACCACTCTCTTTACCTTTCTTTTACTCTCCATATACTCTGCTCTTCTTATAACACTTCTGCTTTGTAAAAACCTCTCATAAGCTACCTTTTTCTCTTTTATCACACCCTTTACTTCATCATTCCACCAATCACTCCTCTTTCCTCCTGCCCCCACCCTCCTATAACCACAAACTTCTGCCCCACATTCTAATACTGCATTTTTAAAACTATTCCAACCCTCTTCAACCCCCCAACTACTCATCTTTGCACTAGCTCACCTTTCTGCCAATAGTCGCTTATATCTCACCCGAACTTC
The DNA here is from genome assembly GCF_038502225.1 of Cherax quadricarinatus. Classification (NCBI taxonomy): domain Eukaryota; kingdom Metazoa; phylum Arthropoda; class Malacostraca; order Decapoda; family Parastacidae; genus Cherax; species Cherax quadricarinatus. The sequence goes on along the minus strand of NC_091362.1, from coordinate 14,202,620 downwards.
CTCCTCCCTTAGTTTATACACTTTCACCTCCCTCTTACTTGTTGTTGCCACCTTCCTCTTTTCCCATCTACCTCTTACTCTAACTGTAGCTACAACTAAATAATGATCCGATATATCAGTTGCCCCTCTATAAACATGTACATCCTGGAGCCTACCCATCAACCTTTTATCCACCAATACATAATCTAATAAACTACTTTCATTACGTGCTACATCATACCTTGTATATTTATTTATCCTCTTTTTCATAAAATATGTATTACTTATTACCAAATCTCTTTCTACACATAGCTCAATTAAAGGCTCCCCATTTACATTTACCCCTGGCACCCCAAATTTACCTACTACTCCCTCCATAACATTTTTACCCACTTTAGCATTGAAATCCCCAACCACCATTACTCTCACACTTGATTCAAAACTCCCCATGCATTCACTCACCACTTCCCAAAATCTCTCTCTCTCCTCTACACTTCTCTCTTCTCCAGGTGCATACATGCTTATTATAACCCACTTTTCACATCCAATCTTTATTTTACTCCACATAATCCTTGAATTAATACATTTATAGTCCCTCTTTTCCTGCCATAGCTTATCCTTCAACATTATTGCTACTCCTTCTTTAGCTCTAACTCTATTTGAAACCCCTGACCTAATCCCATTTATTCCTCTCCACTGAAACTCTCCCACCCCCTTCAGCTTTGTTTCACTTAAAGCCAGGACATCCAGCTTCTTCTCATTCATAACATCCACAATCATCTCTTTCTTATCATCTGCACAACATCCACGCACATTCATTGTGCAAGTTCATTGTGTAATTACTGACCCTGACATGGTTAAACAACCCATTTTATTCTTTTATCAGTGTTCTTTATATAAAAATTTGTTTTGCTACATACAGTGAATTATGTAAAATTATGTTCACTCTCCCTGTTACAATGTTGATATTGGTTCATAATGAGCTTACTTGATAAGCAGGAATCAAAATATATCCCTGGATATTTCACTGAAGTTTATAAAACTTTCTCATTACAGTGAAATAATTTATCTTTAGTTTTTTATCCAAATATTAGTCATTCAGTTTTTCCTGAGATGCAAAGACAATTTATTGTCCATTAGCCACTGTTTACATGACTCCAGTTCAAATCAGTATGCATGTGAAATTTCAAAATCAATCATGTTTTTGTGGTCACTAGTCTACATAATACAGTGAAAATTAGCCATTAATTGAGAAAAAAAAAACTTTGGCATCTAGAGGGCTTTAGCACTTTTCTTAGTTACCCCATCCTTTCCTTTTCTATAGCTGTGCCACTGGTCCAGATGGTAACTGTAAGTAGTTTTGATACACAAAATTCCTTGGATTCAACCTGATTGTATTCTGTTCTCAGTTCCCCAATTGCTGTTTATCTCCTATAGGTTTAATGCTTCTTCATATATAATAATAATAATAATAATAATAATAATAATAATAATAATAATAATAATAATAATAATAATAATAATAATAATAATAATAATAACAGTGAGAATGAGTAGAAATAAAATATATGTAAATGATATCTGAAGGATGCTTCTGGGGATCAATGCCTCTGTGGCCCAGTCCCAGACCATGCCTCCTGGTGGATTAAGGCCTAATCATCCAGGCTATTATGCTGGCCACATGTAGTCCAATGTACAAGCCACAACCTGGCTGATTAGTAACTGACTTAAGGAACTTGTCAGGTTCTCTCTTGAGGACAGCAAAGAGTCAGTTGGTATATGGAAAAAAAAGATAAGAGGTTAAAATGAGAATGTGGAGAAGGTAATGTTATATACTGTATCTTGGGGCAGATATATCAGCCAAACATTGATGAATCTGGGTCCATGACAGACAAGGTAAATCATAATAGATGAGGGAAAGAAAAACTTGCAGGAATGCTCTGAGGAGTCTCAGGAAATGGATGGCAATAGATTCCAAAATGGGAATGTGTCAGAATAGAGTGGAGCTGGTGCTTTTTTTTCCCCCCTGGAGTGAGGCGTTGTTTTTAAATGTAGCAAGAATTAAGCTGGAGGCAGTGGAAATATTTTGTTTAATGGTATGATGTGTGAATGTGAATATTCAGAAAATTAAATGAGTAACAATATTCACACAGGGGGTAAGATTAATAAATTTGGAGACATTGTGGTAGTATGAAAGATGTAATTCCAGTGGTGAAAGAGGGTTTGTTGAGTTAGTTGATGTAGAAAGAATGTAGCAAGAGAGGTTGATGAAAAGTTTGTATAAATTTGGGATGGATGGGAGGAGGTGAAGGGGGTATACAAGGAAGGGCTCAAAAAATTGTGAGAGAGAGAGAGTTGGAGGTACAAGGTGAAACTCCAGTATGAATGTGTAAAGCCTAGAGCAAATGGTGTGAGTGGTATGTGGAAATTGTAATCCTGTGAGTAGGACTTCCTTCTTCATCTTTTTTTTTTTAATTACAGAAGGAGTATCCATCTCCTTACTCTAGTATATACTGTATTCCCTAAAAGGCACTTTAAGAATATCCTGGAAAATTTCTTATCCATGGCTTCAAGCACCAAAATCAGATGGCCCTATCAGTATCTTCTGTCAACCCCCATCCCCCTCTCATCCCTTGCCTAGCCAATCTCTTTCACATCCCCTCCCTCACATACATGCACACCTGTTGAATCATATGCTCGCAGGTGTTCTGCTGCACCTGTGGCATTTGTTGTTCAAGTTGCCATTGCAATGAGAGTTCAGTTTCAATAACATTTCTCCTGGAATTTTTTGTATTAGTATAAACTAAAATATTTTGATGTCTTTGCTATGCATTATTCTTTTTAAATATGATGAGCAATGTATTCAACAATTTCTTAATGAATGTGTTCAGAATTTTCTTATTTAAGCTTATGCAGAGTTTTATTCTATAATCAAGGTTGTTTTCTTAACACATTTAAGGTGCATTGAATAAGGAAACAGTATACATATAAATCTTTATCTGCTTCATATGAGACACTGGCCAGTGATGTAATCATTGACAGTGTCCACACTTGCTGGTGACTTGTGGCAACCATTTCCTAAGCAGGTCTTGCCAGTACGATCACCAAGAAGTAGCCACTAGCTGACCCACAGTGTTTTAATGCTTGTGTGCTTATTGAGTGTCATGGAAAACATTAATTTGGAGTTTCTTCTTTCTATATACGTATCTAAAGTGCACAAGCAGCTTATATTACATTGAGAATTTCACTAAGTTATATGTTTTTGATGAATAATCTTATGCACTTTCTTTATATGTGGTTGATGTGCATGTTGTAAATAGTGTTGTACATGCTTAAAGTACTGTCATCTAGTGTTAAAATAATTTTTTTTAGAATGTAAGTGAAATAACAGACATAAGAAAAGTTTTGCCTTGAGGTGTATGAATGGAGTTTGTTGGGAATTACCACTGAGGTCGTATCCAAGAG